>NW_027437195.1:1575000-1620000 GCF_033239565.1 Halichoeres trimaculatus | reverse complement strand
ACACGGAGCGGGACTCTAACCCGTCTGTAATCTCATCAGAGGCTCAGGTGAGGATCAGAGGGAGGGCTCAGGAGGTGTGAGGAGTCCAGCAGCCTGAAACCAACCTGCTTCCTGAGTTTCTGATGATGAATTAAATTAAAATACATCCATGACTTCACCTCAGAGACAGACTCCAGATTAAAAACAAGATGAAGTCAGAACAAGGTCTTTTTAACAGGACGTTTAGATTTGGGTGCAGAGAGGTTTTTATCAGAGAGTGCGTTAGAGTCGTGTTTCTGGGAACGGCGTCTTAAAACAGACAAAGACAGAAGGAGTGGAAGCGGCGCACAGCGACCCTTGGTTTCCATCTCCTCTCCCGTTTGTGCGGCTCGGCTCCGTCTCCTCGTCTCACTTGATTTTCTTTGTCTCTGCGTCTTTCTCTGCAGCGCTGCTTCCTGTGCACTTCTTCTTCTTTGTGCTCCGCAGCACGCTGAGAGACGCTCAGAAATTGACTCTAATTCTGTGTGTGTGTGTGTTTGTGTGAGTGTGTGTGTGTGTGTGTTGGCACCCAGCCAGTAAAAGTGATTCTGCTTTCAGGAGGGAGACGCTCGGCGTGGCATAGCCGTGCTTTAACGGAGAACACGTAGCACACGGGAGGCTTCAGAGCCGCTCTGTGGAGAAAACGTTTATCCTGACTTAAAGGTTCATTTCTTACCTGTGGTCATTCCCAACACGCTCCGCACAGACGAGCCGGTGACAGCTGTCCACTCTGAGTCAGACTTTTCCTAAATCTGTTTTATTTTAATCTTCAAAGATCATTTAGTGTTTGGATCGAGAGCTCAGGATGTCCATCAGTTTGTGTCAGAGCTGCTGATCAAACCTCATCTCATGCTCATCCTGTTTGTTTCTTCAACTCAGAACTCGAGGAGTCAAAATGACGCCCTGTTTGGATTTAAGAAGCTCCATGTCCTCACCAAACAAACGCTCAGGAGACAGAGCAGTTTATTCTTCCTCTCTTTCTGAGATCTTGAGCTTGTTTTGTTTCCATCAGGCCTTACAGAATCGCCTTCTTCACCTGCTCGTCTCCTGCTCGTCTCCTGCTCGTCCCCTGCTCGTGTCCTGCTCGTCTCCTGCTCGTCTCCTGCTCGTCTGCTGCTCGTCTGCTGCTCGTCTCTTGCTCGTCCCCTGCTCGTGTCCTGCTCGTCTCCTGCTCGTCTCCTGGTTGGGGGGATTTTGTTGGAGTTTGATGGTGCTTTGGGGTCAGTTTAGTTTTATTTCATCATACTGTAACGCATGTTCACCTCCTACTGCAGCGTCCGGCTCCTCACAGGAGGCCGCGCTGTTGGACACGCAGCTCTGTGCCGACGACGCGGCGCTAGACAAAAGAGGCCTCTCCTCCGCTGTCAAGATAACGCCACGGAGCTATTGTAAAGTCACAGGCTATTGTGAAGTGGATGTCTGCAAAGGCCCGCACAGTACAGCACACACACACACACACACACACACACACACACACGCACGCACACAAAGACGGCGGGGAAATGTGACAGAATTGGACGCTTCTTCTCCTCTGAAGACGCTGCTGGGAGGAAAAGAGACGGGACTGAGGGGGGAACAAAAGAGGAGCGTTTCAAAAAACACTTCTGAACGCACGGATCAAAGCAGCGAGGAGAGAAAGGCGGCGTGCAGAGAGGAGGAAAGTAAAATCATAAACACAGAGTAAACACGGGGGGAGAGGGAGAGAGTGGTGTCAGAGTATCTTAACCACGTCCACGAGGTGTCTGCTCTCGCCGCACACACTCGCTCAGGTTATCGCTCGGCAGGATTGACTTTTCTCGGGGTGTTGCGGAAGGCCGGCAGGTGTTTGTGCGGCACGACGAGGCAGCTGCAGCCGAGTGAGGAGATAACAACCAGAAAAACAAGCCTCCCTCCTCCTCCTCCTCCTCCTCTTTAGCTTCTTTTCTCCGCTGACAGGGTGTTCTCAGGGCGACGACAAATGTACAAACCCACAAGGTCGCCTCTTCCTCTGTTTGTCTGCGGAGTGGTGAGAAAACACAAGGCAGATGCAGGAGGAGGAGAGAGACCAGCTCAAAACAGAGGTGAGGGGCTGAAGGGTGGAGGGGTCCAGGGTCAATCAACTGGAGGAAGTGA
Source organism: Halichoeres trimaculatus (assembly GCF_033239565.1). Classification (NCBI taxonomy): domain Eukaryota; kingdom Metazoa; phylum Chordata; class Actinopteri; order Labriformes; family Labridae; genus Halichoeres; species Halichoeres trimaculatus. Next base: position 1,617,870 of record NW_027437195.1, on the reverse strand, counting down.
GAAGTTTGAGCTTTCAGTCTGTTCACCTCCTCACACATTTCAAAGCTCTCCTATAAACCAGCATGCTGATGGTTCTGTAAGTCCAGGACATTTCAACAGTAACAGAAAAAAGATCATATTCAGGTTAGTGATGGATGCTGTGTGCGGTTTGCTAACCTTAATTCATCTTTTATATCAATAATAAATCTGACAAGGAGAAACACTACAGATCATTAACACAGTCTGACTGATTCAGAGTTCATTCAGTCCATTCAGTCATTTATTTATTAAAATTATACATAAAATCATTCACATTGAACAATCTGTGTAAATATAATAATTCTAATAAAGAAAGGGAAAAAAAAAACTACATCAACATCAGAAAACACTTCAGCTAAATTCACTCAGCGTCTCCTATAAACACTCTGAGGGTTGGGATTAAAATCCCAAAGGTAACAGTTTCAAACATTACACAGGAAAACATTACCATTTTAAATGTTGGTATTTTAAACATTATCATTTCAACATCAATTATACATTATTGTTCTTTACATTGTTCATTCAAACATTATCATTTAAATATTGAACATGAAAATAACATTTTAAACATCATGGCAAATATCATATCAAACATTATTATTTGAATCATTAATCAGAGAAACATCATTTTAAACATGATCGTTTTAAACATGATCATTTTAAATCAGACAGTGAAGGAAAACATTTTATACCTTAGCTGTTAGCACAGCTGCTAGTTATGAACACAGCGTTTATTTTCTCTGTGGTTTGAAACATTTTCATGATGTTATTTATTTATAAAAATGAGCTGCTCTGTTAATAACCTGTAACTGCTGAAGTAGATTTAACTCATTCATTAGCATAAGTGTGTTTTTCAAACAACTACATTAGCTCCACTAACCTTACTGTAGAGTTAGCCACCTCATGCTAGCTAGCATACACTGAGCGGCTAGTTAGCTTTCACAATGATGTGTTTAATTACCCTGCAGCTTTAAATCTAAACCATAAATAAAGGCGCTAACAGCTTGGTGTGTGAATGTGTGTGATCTTCTGTAGCTTTAGCTCTTTAGCAGAAAGTTAGCCGTGGTTTTAGATGTTTTTGTTGGTTGTTTACAATCTGATTAAACATGCATCTGTCATTAAAACAGTCATCAGCTGTACTTATATCAAACAATGCCGACAGCATCAAATTTACCGGCCAAAATCCTCTGAACATTTCAACGTAAGGTCAGTGTGAGCATGGCAGCGAGGAACATTCAGGAACACTCAGAGTGAGCAGGTGAGTGAGCGCCACGATGGAGACCAGGGCCGTGTCTGGAATCACCCCCTGTCTTCTACAGTGGATACGTCATTTTTTAATGCTGTCTGAATTCTGAGTGAGTTGTACAGGCCACTCAGTGTATCCCACAATGCATTTTGAAAAGTTGCCGACGCTATTAGTGAGCCATGCTCACTGCATCAACAAAATATACCATCATGCATTGCTTAAAAAGAAGAAACAGCTGATTATTGATAACAAGAAAACAACATCACATCCTGTCAGAGAATAACACACAGCTCTCTGTTAAACTCTGGGACAAGCACATTTGACAACTCAGAGCAGAGAAACACACAACACACAAATGAACCGCTGAACTGCCAATCACAGGTGATGCATTCACTGAACCTTGTGATTCTCAAACAAACCTAAGTTGTGGCGAATATATGGTTGCTATTTATTTCTTTTTTTCTTTCGTTCTTTCTTTCTTTCTTTCTTTCTTTCTTTCTTTCTTTCTTTCTTTCTTTCTTTCTTTCTTTCTTTATTACAAAAAAATATGTAGATGTAATTTTTAAGTGCGTTCCTGAGGTAAAATATGTTAAGTACAATATTAGTTATCGTTAAAATCCATGCTTTTTGATTTGTGTTTAAGAAATAAAATTACTGTAAACCTCCAGCTGTCCATGACGACGTCCTTGTGTGAGATTGATCACGTCACTGTCAGCAGCTGGAAAGTGAGCAAGTAGTGTTTGAAATGTTTTCATTTTTTGTGTTTTTGTTCTATTTTCAGTAGGAATGTCTTTTTAGGTTTAATATGAGCCACATGCACCTGACCAGTCCTGAAAAATGTCTCATTTTATTTAAAGTTATTTAAAGACAAATGGAGCTCTGAATTGCTTAGAACAAGAAAACATGTGTCAATGGAACAAAAACAGTTGCTAGTATTGAGGCATTATTCTACTTTCAAGCTAATTTTTCTTGTTCCATAGGCAAACAACTCAGACCTCATTTTGTCTTTAAAAAACCTTCAACAGGATGTTTTTCTGGACTGATCACGTGAATGTGGCTCATAATAAGTATAAGACAATTTTACAAATTTAAATTATACAAAAACACTTGATAAGGTTTCAGCTTTTATGCGGTAAGAGTAATTTCAGACACATCCTATATACAGACAGAGCAGATAACCATTTTAAAGAATAGAAAAAAATAGAATAGAACAAAACTGCTTTTATTGTCATTGCACTGTGAAGTTACAACACAATTCAGGGTGCTCCTGTGGAGCCATCATGTAAGATGTATAAATATGAATTAACAATATACTAAATATAAAGAACATAGAAATTTGTAGAGAATTTAAAATGTAAAAAAAAAAAAAAAAAGATAAAAATGAACAAAAGGAGAAAGTGGGAACATGAGAGATGAAACATTTTAAGGTACTTCCAGATTCCACTGTTGGTTTAAACACTGACATCATGGATTATCATGGTGTCTCATGGCATCTCATGGTGTCTCATCATCTCATGGTGTTTCATGGCGTCTCATAACATCTCATAGTGTCTCATGTCTCATGGTGTCCAATTGAATCTCATGGTGTCTCATGCAATCTCATGGCATCTTATGGCGTCTTATGGCATCTCATGGTGGCTCATGGAGTCTCATGGTGTCTCATGGTGTCTTATGGAGTCTCATGGTGTCTCATGGTGTCTTATGGAGTCTCATGGTGTCTCATGGTGTCTTATGGAGTCTCAGGGAGTCTCATGGCATCTCACGGCGTCTCATGGCATCGCACAGAGTCTCATGATGTCTCATGGAGTGTCATGGTGTCTCTTGGCATCCCATGGTGTTTCATGGCATCTCACAGCATCTCACGGAGCCTCGTGGCATCTAACAGAGTTTTACGGTGTCTCATGGAGTATCATGGTGCTTCATGGCATCTGATGGAGTTCCACGGTGTCTCATGGAGTCTTATGGTGTCTCATGAAGCCTCATAAGGTCTCATGGGGTCTCATGGTCAGCGATGCTGTGTGTCAGGTGGCGGTTGCATGAATAGATGAGGATGAGTGATGGACTCTCCTCCCTCCTCTCCAGGTAAACTGAACCATAAACCTCTGGGCTTTTCTCGTCTGTTGCTCGTATGTTGTGCTACTTCCGCCTCCGCTCGGTGCTCGGCGCGTTGCGCTCGCTGATAGACTTACACAGATCCACTTTTGATCACAGCGGGGGGGCAACAATAACACATAATGAATCCAGCCGCCTAATCAGCAGCTGCTGAAACACTATTTAGACGATTCACAGTCAAATGGAGGCTTCTCAGGGGCACATTCTCTTAATGGCTCTGCGTTACAAATTGACCATGCTGCAGGAGCCACACACACATTCCCTCATCAGCCACACACACATACACTCCCTCATCAGACACACACACTCAGGTACAGAGGAGGAGGAGGACACACAGCTTCGGCGCGTCACTGCAGAGACATGCTGAAGGCTTCCTGAGTTTGATCTGTCTGACCTCAAACTGCCGACCCCTGCCTGCAGCCGCTGACCACACACACACACCTGAACAGCTGCTCTGATGCACAATAAACAGAACGTCCAGTGTGGTGGAGAGATGATGTTGGGCTGATACACACTCTGTGGATGATGACGCTCCCTCTTTTCTCTGTTCCCCTCACACACAGACGCTCCATCACTCAGCCTCTCCACACACACACACACACACACACAAACTGAGGATCCTATATGGCACAAAGCCTTTACACACACTGTCACACTTAATGGAAAGAGCAATCAAATATTTCACAGAAACCAAATATGCAGATGTGTCGGCAGCGATTTAGCGGGACATCTTTTAGAGCGAGGGATGTGAGGAGGCGCCTGGAGGAGGAGGGGGGAGGAATGATACAGGGAGCAATCGAATGAGACGTTTGATGAATTCTCGCCCATTGTTCCCGCCGCTGTAAGTCGCCACCTACCTCTGAGGACCGCAGGAGGAAATAAGTCAGCTCCTCGGTGTGCGGGGCGTGGCGTGGTGGCGGCGGCAGCGGCGTTAAGTGGCGTAATTAATAGTATTCTCACATATCTGGAGAGTTATTAGGGCGCAGCGCAGAGAAAGTCGCACCTAAAGAGGCTCTCCAATCCCACTCAGAGAGTCCTCGCTCGCCGCAGTCGATTAAGAGCTCGTTTGAAACTGTTGACCCCGGTTAGCAGAACAAGGCCGTTAGAGCTCGGAGAGAATTAGCTTAGATTTAAATGAGCTCAGCACACACACACACACACACACACACACACACACACACACACACACACACACACACAGAGTAACAGTTGATTCTCCCAGAAGAAGAAGAAGTGCATTAAACTCAGAACACTCTGACATTTGTCTGTAATTTCATCCTCACTAACTTCTCTCTGCGCAGATAAAGAAGCCGCTCTGATAAGCAGCCATTGTTGGAGAGATCTGCAAATGTCACGTGTAGAGCTCAATAAACACACACACACACACACACACACACACACACACACACACACACACACACACACACACACACACACACACACACACATTTATTACAGGAAATATTTGCCCGTGTGAAAACGCCCGTACGGTAAATGTTAGAGAATCCAATTAAAGGAAAGCTCCTGATGTTTTTGAGGGTTTTCACAGGAATGATGCACATACCGCGCATAAATTAACTGCAGTGACTTAATTACACGAGTGAGAGAACGAGTGTGTGTGTGTGCATGTGTGTGTGTTTGTGTGTGTGTGTGTTTAGAGGGGGGGCAAACAGGGAGGGACGGAGGTGTGGAGACGATTTCTCATCTCATCGATAACTAAAGTTAGAAAAAACACTCACCCTGCTGCAGGCTGCTCCATCTGTCCGCGCGCACGCACACACACACACACACACACACACACACACACACACACACACACTTGGTCTTGGATGTTCCTGGTCTGAAGTTTGCTGTCGACACAGAAAGCATTGTTTCAACGTCTGTCAATTGGTTCTTTCTTGTCTTTGCTTCTTTTCTCACTGATGGATGGATGGATGGATGGATGGATGGATGGATGGATGGATGGATGGATGGATTGATGGATGGATGAATGGATGGATTGATGGGTGGATGGCTGGAGTGAGGGTCTTGTTATACTCTTTAAAGATGAATGTGCAGCTCAGACTCTGGCGCCTGCTCGTATGTGTCTGCGTTGAGCGTGGGCGCTGTAAATCCTGCTCTTCCTGTATATCCATTAGTAATGCAACACTCTAAAAATAAAGTGCGCCCCGGCGTATCAGAGCCCATGAACATGTTGCCTGTGTAATCACATTTTATATACTTCTTTTTATCTGTTTTGAGAGGGAGGGAGGGAGGGAGAGAGGAGTCCTGCAGAGGCTCGGCGGTGCTTTCTGCAGCTCTGCGTGTGAGTATCGATGGTGATGATAGGCCAATTGTGAGCGCCGGGGTTTTACCTTCTTTTTGCAGAGAGCGGTGTTATAGCAGCAGCAGCAGCAGCAGCATGAAGGGGGCCCACAGAAAGGTGAGATAAATCAGATCTCTCCTCCTCCATCCCTCCTGTCCTCGTCCTCTCTGCTGCTCTGACACAAATCAGCTCTCTTAGAATAAACTGCATAAGTTATCAGCTCCTTGGAAAGCAGCGTGGTGAGGCAGAGGAAGAGGAGGGAGACTTCTATCACTTAATGAAAAATAGCTTCCCTTTTGGACACAACTTCACAGGGCTGCAATCAAGCCCTGGCCCCCACTTCTTGACGTGCAATCGAGGCAAATCAAGTCAGCATCTATTAATAATATTTCCCTGGCTCCTTTCATTGCGGCGCGTGTCCTCGCACTGTCAGCGCTGTGATGGAGCACTGCCTTTATCTGCAGCCGGCCTGCTCTGTCACAGTGATAAACAATTCTAACAAGAATCAGAATAAAGATCTCCCCACAAGACTCCCGCAGATAGAGGGGGCCCTTTTTTCTCATTTTCTAGACGGCAAAATTTAATCTAGTGCCAACCCCCCTCCACACACACACACACACACACACACACACACACACACACACACACACACACACACACACACACACCCCACCCAAATTCCCCCTCTCCCTTCCCTCCCCTCCCTCCCCCTTCTTCCTCCTCACACCGCCCTCCCCATCTTCCTTTTTTCTCCTCTTCCTCCTTCCCGACTCCGTTTTTTCCGAGCGTCACATTCAAAGAGATGCAAATTTCCTGCGAGCTGAGACCTGATGGAGTCGCAGCGCTCGCTGAATGTCAAAGAGAGGAAGAGGAGGAGGAGAAGGAGGAAAGGAGGAGGAGGAAGAGGAGGAGGTGAGTCTCTCCTTCACTCTGTGGTCACCATGTCCCATGCTGGGGGTGAGGGAGGCCTGTGTCCCCTCCCCTCACCCTGCACAGGGAGCTTTTTTTAAATGGTTTAATTGTTTTTTGATGTTTTAAATCTGTCTGTCAGAGAAAGAAGTTCCTGCTTAGTTTTGTTATTGTATGAAGGTCTTTAACCTTCATGTTGTGTTCGTTTCATGACCGCTCTGTTAACCCTTTTGTAGAGTTCAGGTCAAATTGACCAAACTTGTGTTTTTACTCAAAGGAAAATGTGACAAGAAAAACTGTGTTTCACCTGAAACTCCACGACTTTAGTTTATTTTCTGTAAAGAATGTGTAAAAAAGAAATCATTCAACTTGGAGGTATGAATATGAATGATGAATATGTCCTGACCCTAACCAACCCTCACAAAAACAGTCGATTCCATTGTTAAATATGATCCAAAGAAGAGTCATTTCAAACTATAATCACACGTTATCTCTAGCTTTAGGATTTCAGATTTTTTCTTTTAACTTTTTCTTTTTCTTATTTTTTTTTCTCTCTATTGCTTTTCAAACATCAATGATGTCCTGGTTTAGTTTGACCTAAACCATACCAGAGGGTCCTCAGAGTGAACATAATATAAAGGTTAAGACTCATCATAAAAACTGAAATAATACAAATATCATAAGTTTCTGTGTTTGAGTGTCTGTTATTAACTTCAATCTTGTGATCATTACACGTTTCTATTAGTTATTTATGGCCTGTAGGCCTCACTGACCTGAGCTTATACACATCAGACTTCAGTCCTTAAACCAATCGTTTCTATTTTATTTTGACTCTAAGGAATTATCAGATGTTTATAATCACAAATTACTTTGGGTCAAAGTTACCAAGGACGTTTGCTTTATTTTATATATATATATATATATATATATATATATATATATATATATATATATATATATATATATATATATATATATATATATATATATATATATATATATATACATAGTTTTAACAGTCAGATAAAAGAACAGCTGTATTGTAGTGAAAGTGAACATTTTATTCCAAGGAGATTATCCCTGAAGTACAATTAAAAAAAAAATCACAGTTTTCCAAAATCACCGTCTTTACACATGAAAGACCATTTAACAATCACCAATCTGTCAGATGTGTTTTCCCTGACAACAGAAAAAAACAGAAAGATTTTTTATGGCTGTCATCAACAAGACAAACTGGCAGTGATCAGAGAGATTTAGGACAAGTGGGCAGAGTGTCTGAGACTCATCTGTAAACCAGGTCCTAATGTGGTATTTAAGGAGCCTTTGGTCACTTTAAGGGGATGATCATTGACTGTCATGAATGGACCTTGGTTGTCGTCCTCAGCTTCTGACTCTTCCTCCTCTAACCATCCTCCCTGTCAGCTTCCTGTCCTCTCCCCTCATCATAGTGATCAAACACATGATCAAGAGCCTAAGTTATGGTGTATCAACCTGACCAGCTGCTGTCACACAACCAGTGTTACCAGAAAACAACATTTAATTCAAACTAGTATTAAAACTGTGGCGTAACCAAATAGAGCTGTTTTTCCTGGAGGAGTCTGATCTTAGTTTATTGCACTCTAGTTAATCTCCCCATTCTTTTCTATGTTCAGTCCTAATCAAAAACACATTTTTTTTTTTTTGAACCCTTTAAAAGCCAATTTGATTATATGACATCACTATTTAAATGAAAACACACACAAAAAAAAATATTCTCCATCAACTAAATGTTGGATGGGGATTTTCTTTTTAAATTTCAAGATTAAATATACATACAACAAGTAATTAAATTAATTTTTCACATTTTTTTTTTTTTTTTTCAGTGTCAGATTCTCTATGTCCAACCTTTTAAAGACATTAAAAGGCAGTTTGTTCCATCTACTCCCTTTATAACCACAATTGTAAAAAGCAGAGTCATTACAAAATATAATTCTGCATTCTCTAATTTCAGGGTTTCATTTTGGAGAAAAATTGAACATTTTATATTTTCTTTATTTTTATTGTTTACCATGAGATGGGAAAGTTTTGCCACTGTACACCTATACACAACCACTCACATTTTTGAACAGACTGTTGCAGAGTTATTTTCAGTTTTCTCTGAAAATAATTTTATATTCTGTGTTTTTGAAAAGGACTGAAGTTGGTTGAAAGATCTGAGGAAAAAGAGGCGAAAACATGAATCTGTTCTGTTTTTACAGCAGTTTTTGGTGGAGGACATTTTTGTCCTCTAATATCCTCAAATTGTTGAATTAAAGGAACCAACAAAGGGTTAGGGAACACACCTTTATACTGAGTTTGAATACGTTTGATTTAATATAACGTGATTATTATCGTAAGTCTTTGCTCAGCTGATTCCGAGATGCTCGAAGCTTCTTCCTAAATCTTAATTTCTGCTCTGCACGTTAGAAAGTTCATCTTCCACTAAGTTCTTCACAGCCAGAGAATTGTCCCTGAATAACTGTTAAGTTCAGCAAACAGAACAAAATAAACATGTGGCAGGTTAACAAACGAGTGTGTGTCTGTATGTGTATGGTGTGTGTTTGGTGTGTGTGATGATGACTCAGCTCCCTTTGAGGAGGTAATGTCAGGAGTGTCTTCCTCTGGTTTCCTGTGGATCCTGAAATAAGGAGCTGTCAGTCAGCAGCAGTTGTGGGCTGACGGCACAAAGGCCTGAATTCTTCGGTCTGCTCTTAGTTCCCATCATGCTTCAGTTTGGTGGCTTTAAAAAGAGATTGAATCCTCACACTGCAGCGCTCACGCTCAGACAGTCAGACCATTTTGGAAACAGCGTGTGGACGACTGTGGACAACATGACCTGTTGGCCCACACAGGACACCTGAAGATGCTGCAAACTGAGTGTGTGCTGCTCCACCCTGCAGCTCAGAGAAGCTCCAGGAGCAGGAGGAGAAGAGAGGAGGTGGATGTGAACAGATAGGAAGGGAGGGAGAGGGGAGGGAGGTCAGGGAGGAGGGGGGGACACGGGACAGGTGAGGATGAGTCTGAGGGAGGAAGAGTTTGAGATAACAAAGAAGAGGAGGAGGAGGAGAGCCCACCTTTCCATCCCTCTGCCTCCCTCTGCCTCCCTCTGCCTCCCTCTGCCTCCCTCTGCCTCCCTCTGCCTCCCTCTGCCTCCCTCTGCCTCCCTCTGCCTCCCTCCCTCCTGGTCTCTATCTCCCCCATACGATCCCTCTCTGACAGCTTCAGCCTCCGGATCAGTAGAGCCGGGGATCGTGCATCTAATCCGTTCCCTGATGCATTTTTAATTGAGCGGGAGAGCAGGGGAGGTGTGTGTGTGTGTGTGTGTGTGTGTGTGTGTGTGTGTGTGTGTGTGTGTGTGTGTGTGTGTGTGTGTGTGTGTGTGTGTGTGTCATATGTGTCAGAGCAGTGTGACTGGTGACAGATCAGCTCACACAGACGAGGAGCTGAAGTGATGAAATGTGAACTCTTCTTGGTGAAACAGGTGGAAGTTCATCTGAGCGCGCTCAGAGTGAAGTTCACCTGAGCGTGCTCAGAGGTCTACCATCCATCAGGGGCAGCAGAGAGTCTGACCAGGATCCACCACATGGCGCTCTGGGCTGGTCTCATTCTGTGTGTCTCAGGGGGTGTGTCCTCTCTCTGAAGGTGTGTTTGGTTTGATCTGATCCTTGGAAACGTGACGGCGCATCAACCTGACCAGCTGATCACAGAAACTCGGAGTCCTTCAAAGCTGGAGATGTGGTGCAGTGATCAATCAGTCAATCAATCAATCAATAAATCAATCAATAAATCAATCATTTTTTATTTGTATAGCGCCAAATCATAACAAACGTTATCTCGAGATACTTTACAAAAACATTCACAGGTCTAGACCCGTAAGTGTTAATATTTTTTTATTAGCAGAAACCCAGTGACGGCAAACGGAGCTTCCTTCTGCAGGAAGAACCCAGACCAGAGTTGGAGGACTGGCATCCTGCAGGGCAGCTTAGTTCCAGTCCTTGTTAACCTGAGCTGATTTCAGGACCCTGAGGAAGTTTCTCTGTGTCCATCAAAGACGAGCGGTCTTTCCATAGGTATGTTTCACATTTCTGTATTTACAAAGGAATAAAACACAGAACAACTCCACCCTACCCCTTTAGTCTGTCTCAGTCACCCTCAGAGTACAGCAGATACCTTCAGCACTAACCATTCATTTATCAGATACTAACCAGGCCTGGTGGACCTCAAGGCTCCGTTTCAGGGTCCTTATTATTTCTCCTCTGTTAAACATCATGGTCACAACAATCTTTACAAACAACAACTCTGCACAGATATGATCCAGTATATGAGTATATGAGCATGCACACACCTGTAATTAAGGTCCAGGTGTCAAAAAAACGGAGTTGCCCTTTAAATGAAGACCTTTGCCATCACTGAACCAGTGTTTTTTTTTGGCAGCTGCCTGAGTTTAGTCTTATAAAACTGCCAGTCATCTACCAAGCAGAGCTAACATAACCTCACTCTTCATTTTATTGAAAGACTCTCATGTAGGTTGGAATGAACATAATCACAAACAGCTTAGCTTGTGTTTTAACCTTTAGCTTGTGTTTTAGCATTTAGCTCCTGTATTAGCCTTTAGCTCGTGCTCTATCTCTCTCCTGTTTCTCTTTTTTCTGCTTTTTTGTCCTTTTTCTGTCTGACAGTTAGGCCCCAGTGTCCACCATCACTACAAAATTAATCACAGAAATCATTTTCAGCAGAGAAAAACACAAATCTCTCTTCTCACTGCTAATCTTTGTCAGCTGGCGTGGTGTTTTTATAGACACTTAGATGGGCCGTGAATCAATCCCTTCCAGCTTGACCGGGAAGCTAAAGAAGAAGCATTTTGAAATAACCTACAGTATATTGGTGCTGATAATCTCATTTGGAAGTATGGACTATGATCAGGCATGTATCTAGAAGGGTGACTTTTTCAAGATCACGTCACGACAGTTAACTTGTCAACTGATTATAGATAACGCTAAATAGACCAAGAAATTTCTCAGACTTTATGATTTACACACTTGTCCCCAACCCGTATTGCTCTCTAAGTTTTGTCGTACTTCTGACAAATGTTTGTTTCACTAAATCAGCCGTATACATAGTATTGTTCAACTTATATCTGTGGAAATGCTGCCCCAGTGTTATTTACATCCCTGGTGTGGTATTTGTGAACTCAAACACAGGGCGTGCTAGCAACCACTAGCACAACAGCCTGGCATGTCGGCACGTTCTTTTTACTCTCCATATTGAGTTCTTATCTGGTTAAAGCCTTGACCCCAGACTAACTTTTATTTAAATTCATAGATAAATTCAAGTAAAAACTGGGTTAAGAATATCAGCAGTAAATATTATTCATTTACAGTCAAACCTGGTTATCTGAGGTTGGATAAAATAGACATATTTAATAACACAGCCACAGGCGTCACTGGTGTTTCAGTGAAAAGTGTGACCCTGTTAACTGTGGACTCCCAGCCCACCCACTCCGATCTTTGCCTCATCACAAAAACTCAAAAACTTCTCGTCATGTTTTAGGCATTTAAGAGCCAAGTTCAACATGTTGTCATGTAAGAAAAAGGGGCGACAACAGAAAAGTTCTGTCTTTGTCTAGGAAGGTTTTGAATATCAGAGCCTGAGCAGCTTTAGGAAGAGTTTATTAGATCAGCTGTTCCTCTCTGTGTGTCTGAGTCCATCTGATTAAAACATAAGGACGTTTTCATTCATTCTGCACTGTGAGCTGGATTAAACCACAGCGTGTCTCCTTCATGGACAGCAAAGAAACTAGAGACAGACAAAGATAATCAGCAGCTGGAATAGGCTCTTTCCTGGACAAAGAAGAATGACGCCCTCGCCTGCTCTCACGTCTAAAGAGCTGAAATTATGAGCATAAAACGTCCAAATCAGAGCAAACAGCTCAGATCTGATGGTTTGCATAAAAGCCGGAGGGGGATAAACGCCTGGATCTGAAGAGACAAACAGCGATCCAAAGTGGAGTGAAAGCCGAACAAAGGAGGAGAAAGACAGGACGAGCGCTAAGAGCTGTGTCCTTTCAGCGTAAGAGCCTCTTCACAGTGAAAGAGGAGTTTAACAATCATCTACAGTGTGAGCATTCCCCGCACAGGAACCTGAGCAGGTGATCATCAGCAGCCAGCAGAGGAAGAGGAGCTCTGCTTTCTTCAGCCGCAGCAGAGTTCCGCTCAGCAGATCTACTTCCTGCAGACGAGCCGCCAACACACCTGCTGTCTTATCTCTGCACGCTAACCCTCAACGCTCAGGGTTAGGAGGCTGTTACACACCACTGTAACCTCAACACACACACACACACACACACACACACACACACACACACACACACACACACACACACACACACACACACACACACACACACACACACACACACACGGTGACTGTGTCTCCAAACAGCCGTCCTCAGGTTAACACTGAAAACATCAAAGCCTCTAACGTTTACATCTATCCATCAATAATCAATCAGACTGATTTCTAAAACACAAACAGCTCAACTCCAACAAAAACTAACAGTGTTTGTAAAATGAGTCACAGAGAGAGTAGAAGCCCACACCACAGCTCATATCCTGATCAATAAAACTGAAAACAAAAGCCTCCCTAGAAACAGGAGCTGTGGAAACACTGGAGGGAGATTAAAGCTGAAAGCAGTCAGACAGAAGTTTCATATAAAATGAACAATCCCTGAAAGATAGACCTTCAAAATCAACTAACACAAGGTCAGATTCAGGTACACAAAGAATTTAAAGGAAAAAGAAAAAGAAAGAAAGAAAACGTCTGTGGAATGAGCTTAAAGGGGGCTTTTTCCTTTTTTTGGTCTGTATTCTGTCCTTCTGGTGCCCCCAAAGTATCTTTACATGATTTACAACTAGGATTAGTCTGTATTTATCTCCCCCTGGTGTTTTATAAACTCTAATTTCAGCCTCAGTCTAAAACGCTTCATTTTAGCTGCTGTCTCTTTAAGGCTCCCTGCTCCATAAACCCCCTTCACTCTGATTGGCCTGCTCCTCACCTGCATGTCCTCCTTCTCACCTATGTGTCCTCTCCTCCCACCCTGTGTCCTCTTCTTGTCACCTGTGCGTCTCAGTTTCCTGAGTGTAATTAAAAGTTGACTCTGATCAGCACCTGAAACTCTGAGCTGATCCGCTGAGAGCCAATTTACAGGAGTCTCCACAAACAGAGCCAAAGAGGATTTAGAGCAAGATAGCTGCTTCATTCTGCAGCGCCAAGCCACCAAACAGGTAAACAAGGGTGTGTGTGTGTGTGTGTGTGTGTGTGTGTGTGTGTGTGTGTGTGTGCGTGCGTGCGTGCGTGCGTGCATGCGTGTGTGTGTGTGTGTGTGTGTGTGTGTGTGTGTGTGTGTGTGTGAAGGATATAACACCTTGGAGATGGTCTGTGGTGAAATGTGATTTTATAAATCCTTCCAAAGAATTATAATAACGTCGATAAGCCGGGGGCTTAAGTGATCGTCAGAATCACTGGTTGGAGAGTTTAACATCACTTCCTCAGCAGCTGATTCTGATGCAAATGTGTGTGAAGACTGGCAGATAAACGCCCGTGGCTGCTGAATGAGGTCCAGGTGGGAGTGAGCTTTATACCTTTCAGAGAGAAAAGGAGAAAAATACAACAAATCCTAAACAGGATGCTGCCGCCGACGGCGGTGGTGGTGCTGACTCGCCTCTTAGCTCTTTGTGACGGGCTTTTCTCTATTTCTCCTGGATTCATCCTGGTTCTCATCCCTCTGTGCCTCCTCTCTATCAGCCCCTCCACCTCCTCCGTCAGCAGCTTAGAAACCTGACGCTCCATCACAGAGCGATTAACCGAGATTCTCCTTCACAACGCTTTTTGACCACGGCTGAGAGATGGAGGATTGACGGCCGCTCTAAGGAGGAGACAGAGCAAACGTCTGACAAAGCTCTGCCGTGAGACGTCTTCATCCTTCATAGTCTGCGTTCAGGAGCACACAGAGGCTTCCTGATGGGACGTCCACATCTCAGGAGGGGTCGTACCACCTTAAAACCAGGAACCAAAGGGTGCAGGCAGCCTACACATGTTCAAAAGGTGGGCGGAGTCTCAGTGATGTTACACAAAAGTTTGTGAGCAGACCACCGGTACAGGGCTCCATACTGAAAGGGCTGCCTCACACCAACTCTGGATCAGGGACTTAAGCTGACAGAAATCATATAGGTAATCTCAGGTGATCTCAGGAGAACTCAGGTGATCCCGGGTGATCTCAGGTGGTCTCATGCAGGTAAGAGTGGGCTCACAGAGCTCTCAGGCTCCGTTTGTAGACCTGGAGTTGGAGAAAATGGTCAGAACAGTTTCATTTACAGCTTCAGATCCTAGTGTGTGAGTGTGTCTGTATCTGTGTGTTAATCAAGAGCACACACCACCCCATCACCTTCACTGCACCTTTACAAAGGACTAAACAAACCTGGACCTCCAGATCCTTTAACACTTGAGAAGAGTTTCAACCCCCGCTGCACAGGACCAGACTCTCAAAGACCAGCTAACAGACTCATCAAGACCACTTGCAGGTCTAAACCCAACACAAATCCCCCACGAGGCTGTGTCCCTCTGTCAGGTCAGCCTGAGGACCATCTCAGAACCAGCAGGTTTTCCTCAGGTGAGGGTCTCATGGAGCAATGACCACCAACACACCGTGACTCATACAAACACTGAACCTGAGCTGGACTCAGTGAGTCATCCTAACCTGGGTTAGAGTAAAACCCCTGACCTTCAGAGGATCACTCTGCTCCCCCAGCAGAGCCCGGCTCCTCGGACAGGAAGTTCAGTGAGAGGAATGAGTCCTGAAAGCAGACGCAGCTGATGAAAGGGCCCTGTGGGGCTGCAGAGGGGATAGATGTGAGCGAAGCTGAGGGTTAAAGAGAGGCTGATGTTCAACATTAACTAAACATGAGGGACACACGGCTTCCTCCACGCCGCGCTCACAGCGCTCACTTTGAGCCCTCACTTTGAGCCCTCACACTTTCAACAAATCTTGAGGTCAAATTTCAGGCCCGTCAGGCGCGGGTCAGTGTTAAATTATTCAGCCAGACGGGGACCGTCGAGACCCACCAGATCAAGCAAGAGGAAAGATGCCAGCAACACGCCGCAGACCCCGCAGTGTCTGCTCCAAAGGATGTAAACACATCGGACTGTTTACGCAGGAAAACAGAAAATAACATCATCCTCTCTCCAGATCCTCCACACGAGGCTGAAACCCAGAAACAGAGTCTGAGCCAGCCCCGCTTTGAGCCCCGCTTCAAGCCCGCTTTGATCCACTGATCACTCAGTCACTTTGAATTCTGGGATGTTCCCCTATTCCTGTTTGGTAATAGAGATTTGGTCCAGCCCATTACTGCCCTCAGGGTCTTTGGGGGACTATCCCACAATTCAACAGGACATGGAAAACCTCCACGGAAAACAACCACAAAGTGCTCCTTGGACCTGCTCCTCCTCGATCCAGTCAGGACTCATTGTATTTAACCTGATAGAGACTGAGGAACGGGTACAGGTCAAGGGTACTCCAAGGCCCTGACATGAAGAATCAGGGTCTGGATCAAAGTTCCTGCAGTGAGGAACCCTTTGAGACCCTGAGGCTAAGACCTTTAGATCCATGGCGAGCAGGAGGAGTACGATGGTACTTACAGAGAACATGTGTGTTTAGATCTGCTGGGGCCCTGTCACAGATCCTGGCTCCAGTCTGCCTCAATGATCCAGCCACAGAGTCCGCTCCAGTCCATCACCCCCCCTCTTTCCTCGAAGCGCCCTCTGTTCCCGGGCACACGCAGGGTTAACATGCTAATTCCCCTTTATGAGCTCTGACGGAGCCACTCTCCAACACTTACATCTGTTCAACAATTATCCGAGCGCTTTCTGCCATAAAAAATTCAGCAGCCCCGAGTGTCACACGGCACAACCTGAAATTTATGCTGTGAATAGAAATGTTAATTTCTCAGAGGAGCCGGCTGGAAACGGAGATTTTCTCTGAGCCTGAGCAGAGAAATGAGACGGATCAGGATGGATTAGCATGGCCAGGTAGAAGAAAGGAGCGACTTTATTTATGGACGGAGGAGAGAAATCTTTAATTAGTGAAGATCACAGAGAGATACAGAGGAAACGTAAAGGATATCTGACCGAGAAGACGTCTGAGCTCGGAGCTATCAGAGCACTTTTTCATCAAAACAGAAAGGATTCAATAAAAACCACAGCACGAGCGCTAACTGGAGCTCTGTGATACACTCACCTCTCAGGCCACCGTACCCTTCAGCATATGTAGAAAAAGAGCTACTTTAGCCCTGTTTCCACCAAGTGGTCTGGAATGGATCAGTTCAGACTGGTACGGGCTGGATCAGTTAAGCCTAATCCTGATTGTGTTTCCACAGCCAACATTGCCCTTCTTGATAGCCACCTGTAAGCTAGATGCTGATAGCACTGTGGAAAACGGCACAGCAGTGCGACACAATGTACCCTGCTAATAAATCCAACAAAGAAGAAAAATTGTACACAGTAAACAAAGAGCAACGATGGGAGACATCCAGTAATTTGTCTTCTTTATGATTGGCGTGTGGCTCTTTGATACAAAGAACAATCAAACTTTGTTTCAGAGAAGACTGTGTGCCACCAGGAGAAATACAGCAGCCTCTTTTACACAGGAAGTGATGCTTCTTTCCACCAACCAACAGACTGCAGTGTTTCCAGCTCCACCTTCTGGGGTCGGATCAGTATGTTTTGTGCTTTATTTCAAAGCTGAGCAGATGATCTGAACAGTTTGCGCCTGATACCCTCTTGAGGTCACTCTTCTATTCAGATCTGTAGCTGTGTCCATTACAGCAATGCCTCCAAGGTTGTCCCATTCTGAAGGCTCCTCCAAAATGCGGCGGGCAGGGCTGACAAATCTGGCGTCTCTCTAGGGTGCCACGAAGGATGGATTTGGCCGTACACATCCCAAGATTCATTGCACAGGAAAGCGGATGATGAACACGGCCAAACTCTAGAAGAAGTTATGTTTTATCCAGTTGTTGAGGATTTCTGGCAACAACTATGGTGTTTTTTCGAAAACATTGATGAAGGTTTTGTTTTACTAGGGGAAAATGTGTTGTTAGGGCAAAAAACTTCCTTGTTATATATTCTCTCATTATGGTGTAACTCCATGTTCAGAAATGTCACTTTTTCTGGAAAATAAATAGATTAAGAAATGAAAATGAAAAACGCTCCTTAATTGTATTTTGCAGACAATTCAAACAATAAATTCAATCAATTTAGTAACAATTTGCAGTTTGTACACTTTCATTTGATCTAATACTCCTAAAGCGCTTGTTTAAATGTCAAAAAAGAACATGTTTGCTTACCTCTATTTTTTTTACATGTGAATTTTTATTATAGTTTTATACTTCATCAATGGAATGAAATAAATTTTAAAAAGATACAGCCTGTTTTAAATGTAAGCTCCAGGTTTACTTGTGTTTAAAAAGCCTGCCATACTGAATGTATGTGACATTAGTAATTTATCGCTGACAGGTGAGCGCTGTGTGAGATCAAGAGTGACACACAGGAAGTGCTACGTAGATCTGACTGTCTCAGTTAAGTTGGCCTTTGGGGTCTATGCAGGCCATGAAGCCTTGGTCTTCCAAAGGCTGCATTCTCTGTGGGCTATAGACCCTGAATTGGGACACAGCCATAGACTGTTAAAAAGAAAATAAAATAAAAAATAAAAAATAATAATAAAAAAAAAAAAAAAAAGGACATCATCTTGCTTGGCTCGAAACGAGGTCGCCCTAAAAATAGCTCCCCCTGGTGGCTGGCTTCAGAATAGTTAAAAAAAGCTAAGCTGTGGTCAAACTTCTAAAAATAAAACACCTGATTGAAATAATATCTTATCCGTATGATGTGGTGATGTGAAGATGGGCTGTGTTGTGTTCCAGTCCTCTTTTTCTGAAACGTTTCTTTTTTATTAACCATGACAGGTAAAAAGCAGGGTTTGACCTCATGTCATCGATGATTTACAGCTAGGGGTGTAAGGGTACATGTATCTGTGCCGAACCACTCCATTAAGCTGTTCGGTTTTACCTGTGTAGACCACAAAGGCCGAACTGAATTGTGATAGTCTGGTCTACTAAGCATTTCCTGTTTGTCATCCTCAACGTCACACAGGGCCGCCCTCACCTGTTAGGCTTATATTACTTTTCAACACACGTAAATCAAAACCTCACATTTAAAACAGGATGATTTTTACTATTTTTTTTAAATTACTTTGCATTATTATTATTATTATTATTATTATTATTATTATTATTATTATTATTATCTTAATTGATAGAGTATAGAACCACCATTTACTTGAGAGTTAGGCAACAACGTACATTTTCAACATTTGATCAAGTGCTGGGGGGATGATAGATAAAAAAGTATAAAATACAAGCTGCTGAAATGATTTAATGTCTTTTTTGAATTTCCAGTAAAAATAAAATAAAATAAAATAAAAACGACAAAAAAAATGAGAATTTACATTTATGAATATATTTTTATATTATAATGAGAAAATTTACAAAGAACTTTTTTTCCTTAGTATATTACTTGAAAAGAGCCCAATCAACACATTTCACACAGAAAAACAAAATGTTCTTTGATGTTTTAGAAAAACAATCACATAGTCGTTGCTGGATATCCTTCATATCTGGATAAAACAGGACTCCTTTTGGAGTGCGGCCGTGTCCATCATGTTTGCCGTTCATGCGCAATGAATCTTGAGATATGTGAGGCTATGAAGGATTCACCGAACCCGTCCTTCGCGGCCCCCAAAACGGAGGACGGATTCATCATTTGGAGGAGCCTCCGTACTGGGACAGCCTCCGTATTGGGACAGCCTCTGACGCACCGCTGTGACGTAATCGGTCTTCAAATCCAGCCTCCGTAGGCTGCAGCCTCTGAATTGGGACACAGCTTGCGTCTGAGTTGTGCATCATGGCTGCTGCTAACAACCAACCGGAGCTTGAGGAGCCTCCCCCCTCGCTGTATAATGGCAAGTTTTTGGTTAAATAAACATGCTAAACAAGCAAATGGTTTTGTGTTGTTCCATACTGTACCGAAAATGTACCGAACCATGACCCTAAAACCAAGGTACATAGAGAACCATGATTTTTGTGTACCGTTACACCACTATTTACAGCAGATGAAATTGTGTAGCTTTTTTTTTTGTCAGGAATAGTAGATTCTCTGCTGCACAGACTCTGGCTGCACAATGGCGGCACCTGTGACGAGCTATTGTGACTTTAAAACAGTACAATGGTAAAAGGCGGAGCTTCACAGTCCATGCTATACGCAGTCTATAGTTTGGATTGATGCATGCTGGGTGCACACTCTGTCGACGTAGACACTTGCATATTATCAGTGCCACGAAGTGTACACGATACCTGCATGAAGATTGACCACACAGTGAATTTTGGATCCCTTAGGTGACCAAACTGGTCCTCTTGCTGCCTCAGTGTCTGCGTCTCTGCTCTGAGCTCTTTTTAATAAATGAAACTCTAAATCCAGAGTTTATATTTTATTTATGGAGCTGAAAGATTAAGAGCAGCTCTGATTGTAGCCAGTTATCCTGGACGTGGCGTTTCCAGGGACGCTGACTGTATCTGTATCTGAGGCTGTGGAGTCAGACACTGTAAAGACTCCAGTTTCTCTGCAGGAGTTATAAATAATTGTCCTGATTGCTTAAACAGACTGTATATAATCATGTTTCTGATGAATGAAGCACTAACACTGGGTTAAGCACAGTTCAGTGTTATTGCTCTCTGAGGTGGACGTTATATGGATGTTTAAAGCTGCTGCTGGATAATTGGATCCATTCGTTCTCTTAAGTTTCTCTGTCAGGCAGAAAAACACGAGGAGTCCTGAGAACACATTTCACTGTCAGAAACACGAGGAGGGAGCTGCTTTAAATCACACAAACTGAGAAAGAGAGTTGATTTTATTTTACTTTATTGTTAAGAGAAACGTGTTCTGTGAGAGTGTCACCTGTGTGTGTTTTCCAGTCTGTGGTTGAAGCTCCTGCTCTCATGCAGACGTCAGACAGATGCTGGGTGAAGTATCACACACATCTCATGTCTCTGAGCGCTGAGATGTAAATCTGAAGTGTATTTAAAGCAGACAGGAGTCTGTTCCACATGTTCAAACATGTTCAAACATGTTCAAACAGTCATTGTGTCTTTAATCAGGTGTAATTGTGTATCCAGGTAACAGCGCTCTGACTGACACGTGTTAAACAGCATCTGTCCTCTCCTGGCTCTGCAGAGACACGACGTGTTGGAAGCAGAGTTTCAGCACTTTTCACCTGCAGCCTCATTACCGTGAAACATCAGAGAGAGAGAAACACAACACGCCTGAGACCAGCTCGCTGCTGTTTCTCTACGCCATGAATCCACTCTGACACGTCCACACAGGGACAGCCGCCATGACAGATACCTTTAATAAAGCTGCTCCTCATGTGTGTCAGGACGCAGGACGATGAGTCTGTGTCTGACTTCAGGAGGAGCTGCAGCGAGTCGCTGGACTCAGAGCTCACCTGGATCACCTGTTTAATCCTCCTGAAGCCGGCGTGACGGAGCTTTAATTACAGCATCAAACAGGAAGTGATTAGCCGCTGAGCTAACAGATAACATTTATACAGAGGACATTTTTAGCTGTAATTAAATTATCATCCCTCCGGAGCTTCACACACATCCCCAGCTGTGTGTGTGTCAGACAGTGTGTGTGGATAATGAAGGTGTGAGGAAGAGGATGATGAATACCTGCCCAGGGCCTAATGGGGGCTTTATTCAGATGAGGGCCACAGAGCTGGACGGCCACCTCGCCCCCCTCTGGAAGCTTCAATTCCCTGAATCCCTTCGACCCCCCACCCCTCGCCCCCCGCCTCCACCTGCCAGGCTGGAGGGATGACCCTGAGAATCACATTATGTATATTTCTTTAGCGGTCGCAGCACATTTGCATGTAGAAGACAGTTAGAATAAGGCCATAAATCAGCGCGCAAACATATAAATGGATTTGTGGCGAGATTGAAACCCCTGGCGAGTCTCCTGAGCAAATATTTCAAGCCTTCCTCGCCGCCGGAGCCAGCAGATATCAGCTGTCATTAACTCACCGGGCCTCTCTGACCACTCGCCTTGTATATTCGCTTCATTACACGACTGAGGGGACGACTGAGGGGACGACTGAGGGGACGACTGAGGGGACGACTGAGGGGACGACTGAGGGGACAACTGGCTGCCCCCAATAAATCCACCTACACCTGTGAAACGTGATCCACCATCAGGGACCAGACTTAAAACCCAGGCTCAGTAAAATCAGAGGTTTAGACCAGTAGGAAACTCTGTTACCTTCAACTCCTCTGACACACCTGAGAACACATGAGAATTTCTAAAAACAAATGAGAACAGCTTAGAACACATGAGAACACCTAGGAACAACTAAGAACACCAGAGAATTATGAAAACGCATGAGAAGACCTGAGAACTCGTGAGAATATTGATAAAATAATAATTAAAAAATATATACCTGAAAACACTTGAGAATACCTGAGTATATGTAGAAACACTAAAGTACACATGGTTATGGCCGAGAACACCTGAGAACAACTGAAAACACATGAGAACACCTGAAAAACAACCAAGACCAACAGAGAATATCTGAAAACACACGAGAGCACCTAAGAACTAATAAGAATTTCTAAAAATCACCTGAAAATACCTGAGCATACCTTAGAACACCTGAGACACGTGAAAACACATTGGAATACCTGAGAACACATGAGAATATCAAGGTTTTCATGACAACTGACAACACCTGAGCATACCTGAGAACGCATGAGGATATATAGGAACCTTAGAGCATTTTAAGAACAGATGAGAACACATGGATATCTAAGAATGCCTGAGAATACATGGGAACACCTGAGAACAGATCAGATGAACTGAGAACACCAGAGAATACCTAAGAATACCTTAGCATATTTAAGAACACCAGAGTACATATGGTTATAGCTCGGAACATCTGAGAAAATGTGAGAACACCTGAAACTATCTAAGAGTATATGAGAACACCTGAGAAAAACTGAGTACACATGAGAACAGCTTATGATAGCTGGGCTGTGTCTGGGTCACATGCGATGATGGAGTCTGTTTTAAGCATGTTCTCATCCTCAGTAATAAGAGCTGCTCTGATTGGCTGAATTCTAATTAAAGTTTAGACAGATTACCTAAAGATTGAGCTTCCTTATCTGTAGTAACTACATAATTAAAAAATAATAAATTAATAATAATAATAATAATAATAATAATAATAATAATAATAATAATAATAATAATAATAATAATCATCATCATCATCATAAATAATAATAATAATGGTAATAATGGTAATAATAATAATAATAATAATAATAATAATAATAATAATAATAATAATAATAACTGTATTAGGTCAACCTATGTGGTGATGTGGGCGCTCTCAGTAGTCGGCCCTTGTCTGGTGTCCCAGCAGATGCAGAGGAAACTTTGACACCTGGAATACTGACTCCAGGTGTCAAAGTTTCCCCAGCTCCACAAATGTGGAGCTGTTGTCAGAGTATACACGGGCCCATTGCTGTTCTCCGATCTCACAGATGCGTCTTTGTCATCCTGCAGACGTCCAACATGCTGCGGCGGTCTGCCACAGACTCCTCCAGTCAGCGCGGAGCATCAAGCAACCAGGCCCAGATGTTCTCCAGCAGCTGAGTGAGAGGGAGCTCGGTGTGTCCAGTCAGAGAAGCAGCATCCTCCATGTTGGCCAACACCTGCCTGTGCAGCTGCTCTGCCTCCAGATCCATCTCGCTGCATCCTTTGCAGCGCGGTGAAGAGGGAGGGATGTGGATGGAAGGAGCTGGAGCCAACCTCCAGCACAGAAGTTGTCAGGCTCACATCTGGCTCCTGCAGAAGACGTGGAGAAGGCTGGTACGTGGAGGAGCTGCTGGCAGGTGTGGAGGTGCTGCTGCTGACAAATGGATGGACGAGGTGTTTTCCAACTGTTGGTGCTTTTTGATGAGCTCCAATCTGCCTGTAGGAGTGAGGGCAGTGAACACACAGCTTCTTAACATCAGTGTGTGACGAGGACTAACAGAGGAAAAACTGTAGAAAGATAGGTATAAAAAAACATTCCTGAAATCAAAACACACAACGAGGAGCAGCTGCAGATGAATACACGGCTGGAAGCAGACAACATTGCCCCGAGAGAAGACAAAGACAACTCCACACTGAACTCTCCAGACCAACGTAAGGGGGAGACCTTCAGAAAACTCTAACGCTGCAGGCCTCAGGATAACAGAGACCCAGCGGGGAGAGGAAGGTCAGAGGTTATCAGTGAGTGTCTGACCCTCAATGGACCTGAACCTGACTATAAACGCCTCACTACCTCTTCCCTGGTCTAAACCCACCCCTATTCTGCTCCCCTTTTGTTTACAGCTCAACAGAGCGCCATCTAGAGGCTTGGAGGCTTTTCCTCCACTGCTCCTGTTTTCTGGCTCTGTGTGTCTCCTCTTCATTTATCTGTTGGACCTGTTGGTGTTCCTTTCTGTGTTGGGGACTAGTTTCTGTGAGTGTCTCTGCAGCGCACACCTCCCCCTTCTCCTCCTTGGTTTTTATCTCTGTGATCTGATCCTTAAACTTTCCACACTGGCGTTCAGCCTGCTGTTAAACTGTTGATCTTGAATGTTAAATTTGTGGTCACTGAGTGTTTCCTCTGACTGCTGAACCCAAATCCTCCATCAGATTGTCAAATGGAGGGTGTAAATATTTGAACAGGACAACAAAAAGAGACAAGTGGCTCCAATTATCTCTGAGAGGAGCTCACATTGTGTCCGTCTTTGGGAGGTTGAGTCTGAATGTGTAGGCAATGTGTAGATGCCTGGGTGGTGCCTAACAAATCCTACCGAGCTCAAATAATCCACTTTCAGACAAGCACACATTTGGTGTGTGCAGAGCTCCATGAACAAAGCCAAATCAGCAGGAATCCCCACAGTGGGCTGACTTTCACCAAATAACACAAACACTGTAAATAAGCCTGTCACAGAGCTGATCAGAGCACATCATATGAGTCTGTGGATGTACTCTGTACTCTGTACAGATGTACTCTGATGTACTCTGATGGTCAGAGGTGTCAGTGTATCCATGGATACACTGACACCTCTGACCATCAGAGTACATCCATCTGAACCCTCAGAGACTGAAACGGTCCCCTTCCAGCCTCTGACAGCACTGTGGAAAAACCTGAGGTCACATACTAAGTTCACATCATCAGGTCACATTCTAAGTTCACATCATGAGGTCACATACTAAGTTCAAATCATCAGGTCACATCATGAGGTCACATCATGAGGTCACATACTAAGTTCACCTCATTGGGTCACATCATCAGGTCACAAACTAAGTAGATTGCCCCCCGCAGTATTGTTCCCCCCGCTGGAGAGTGTGGTCACAATACTCCAATATAAACCATTAACAGGTATTACACACACTCACACACCTGGGTCGCCTACGTCATTGTGAAGTGTATGCTTACATGAAGCATGATCTCATCAGACACAGACTTTTGACTCATGTTACGTTGTTCAGAAAGTGATCGTCCTGTTTTGTTTTATTTTTTTCTGATTATCACTTACACTAACTGGCCACTTTATTTAGGCACACCTGTCCGACTGCTCGTTAACGCAAATTTCTAATCACCAATCACATGGCAGCAACTTAATGCATTTAGGCATGTAGACATGGTCAAGACGATCTGCTGCAGTTCAAACTGAGCATCAGAACGGGGAAGAAAGGTGATTTAAGGGACTTTGAACATGGCATGGTTGTTGGTCTGAGTATTTCAGGAACTGCTGATCTCCTGGGATTTTAACCAACAACCATCTCTAGGGTTTACAGAGAATGGTCCCAAAAAGAGAAAATATCCAGTGAGTAGCAGTTCTGTGGGACAAAATGCCTTGTTGATACCAGAGGTCAGAGGAGAATGGACAGACTGGTTGGAGCTGATAGAAAGGCAACAGTAACTCAAATAACCACTGGTTACAACCGAGGTCTGCAGGAGAGCATCTCTGAACACACAACACGTCCAACCTTGAGGCAGATGGGCTACAGCAGCAGAAGACCACACCGGGTGACCCTCCTGTCAGCTAAGAACAGGAAACTGAGGCTACAATTCACACAGCAACACCAAAACTGGACAATAGAAGATGGAAAAATGTTACCTGGTCTGATGAGTCTGGATTTCTGCTCCACATTCAGATGGTAGGGTCAGAATTTGACGTCAACAACATGAAAGCATGGATCCATCCTGTCTTGTATCAACGCTTCAGGCTGCTGCTAACGGTGTAATGGTGTTGGGGATATTTTCTTGGCTCACTTTGGGCCCCTTAGTACCAACTGAGCATGGTTTAAAGTCCACAGCCTACCTGAGTATTGTTGCTGACCATGTCCATCCCTTTATGAGCACAGTGTACCCATCTTCTGATGGCTACTTCCAGCAGGATAACGCTCCATGTCATAAAGCTGGAATCATCTCAGACTGCTTTCTTCAACATGACGATGAGTTCCCTGTACTCAAATGTCCTCCACAGTCCCCAGATCTCAATCCAATAGAGCACCTTTGGGATGTGGTGGAACGGGAGATTCTCATCATGGATGTTCAGCCGACAAATCTGCAGCAACTGTGTGATGCTATCATGTAAATATGGACCAAACTCTCTGAGAATGTTTTCAGTACCTTGATGAATCCATGCCACCAAGAATTGAGGCAGTTCTCAAGGCAAAAGGGGGTCCAACCTGGTACTAGGTGCACCTAATAAAGTGGCCGGTGAGTGTGTTTGTATCATTCCCTTTTAGGTTGTCATCTACATGAACAAAATAAAGTCATTCTGACATTTATTCATTCATTTGTTCATTCATTCATCCATTAGATCAAACCATCAGGTATGTAACTGTGGAGTTGACTAATGCTATGAAACATGCTGCATCGTGGGAAATCAGCTCAAAGAGGCTGCATCACATCAGGGATGGACCAGGAGGAAGTGGAGCAGTGAGGTGGTAGATGTCTCATAGATGTTTGGAGAACACAGAAAGTTAGAAACTCTTGAGTGATAAAGAGGAGCTCTGACTCACTGGGTGCGAAGCTACAAGAGGAAGGAGGAAGAGGAGGATCACCTGGAGCTTTAACCAGCCAGACTAAGCTCTGAACTCTCCCAGCTCTTGAACAGGAGGTGTTCAGAGTATTGAGATGGTGACACTGAGCTCTTAACCTGCTGCTGACAGAGGATCCACTGGAGAAGGAGAGTAAAGTTAGCCTGTTGCTAATGTGAAGCTAACCACTTCATCACCTGGAGTGTAATAAGTCAGCTGTTTGTTCAGGTCTTAGGTTGATGTTCGATAGAATCAAGAGGAGGCCTCCTCTTCTTCTCTGCCCACTCCCATCATCCACATCAGAGGATGAAACTGTGTTCACATCCGTCCAGACGACCACAGAGGAAAACAGCATCTGAACCACTTCTGAAAAACCCCCAGGTGTGTGAGTGGACACTCAACACAGTCCAAAGGTCAGCCCATCAGTCACTTTGATTCACTAGATCCATCCCCCACCATCAGTGACTGAAGGAGCTATCCAAAGACCCACCCCCTACATCTCTTGGTTTTGATTGGTCAGGGGAAGAAATGGCAGTGAAGAGTGCAACAGTGACCTGTTAGCTGAACCATCTTCAGCTCCAACTCTAATCAGACAGACAGACAGACAGACAGACAGACAGACAGACAGACAGACAGACAGACGGACAGAGTGTGTGGATCCAGGCCTGAAATTACTGATCTCCTTAATAACTGAACCTCCTCCCCACAACCCTCCTGTCCCATGGTGTCCCCCTGGGTTTGATGCTTGGTCCTCTCCCCTTTATTCTCCACTGCTACACTAACAACATCCAACTTAACATCTCCAACAATTCCATCACTGCTTCAGCCCTCTCCACCCTGACCAGCTCCCTGACCAAAATCAAATCCAGGAAGCTAATAAACTGCTTCCAACTCAACTATTGAAAAATATGTCATCTTTATCATGGCCCTGAATCGCTCACTACAGCTACCAATAACTTCAACCTCTCCATGTTACCCTCACCCTGCCCTCACCTGTCCACAACCTCAACCAATTTTCTCATTTTGGACCATCACATCAATCACGTCACCAAAACCGTCTTCTTCCACCTAAATATATCCCCTGTCCCCTTCTCCACCTCCCAAACCCTCATCCATGCCTGTGTCACTTCCAGACCTGATTACTGCGGTAGCATCTTTACGGCTTTCTGTCCAACAAACTGCAATACATCCAGAACTCCACCACACATCTGCTCATTCACACCTGTCCCCCAAACTTCCACTATCTCCCCATCAAACATTGAATACATTTAAAAATACTCTTCCTAACCCACCAATCTTCATAAACAGGCCCCTATAACCTCTCCAGCCAGCTCCACCACTACACCCCCTCCCCCTGATCCTCTGAAGCCCACCTCGTCACCCTACCACCTGACACCAAGCATCAAACCTGGGGGATCAGAGCTTTCTCTGTGACGTCTTACCACATCACGTCCAAAACTGCCTGAACTTGTGCAATGTTAAAACCCTCCCTAAACCCACACCTGTAGAACTGCTTTTGAATGTATTCTGTGCTTTTTTCATGCATGTTTTTGCTTTTATCACTAATTCAAATGATGTAATAATTCTCTGTGAAGTGTCTTTGGGTGTTTAGAAAAGTGCTTTAGAAATAAAGTGTCTTCTTCTTCTTCTAATTATCATTATAATAATAATAATTATTATTATTATTTTTATTATTATTATTATTATTATTATTATTATTATTATTATTATTATTATTATATGATCACAAAGAGAGTCTGCTTCTCTGAGCTTGTGACCTCCTGTTTACAGTGTGTACATGTTTAATATGTGAAAACTCACCCTTTAAACACACATTAAACACACACACACCCTACACTCTAATTAATATCAAAGGAGGAGTCGACACTTATGGCCTCATAAACACACAGATGACGCTGCCAGCTCCTCTCTTTATTTATGGGAACGGACACTTCCTCGTCACATTACATTAGAGGGAGCAGGGAGGAGGGCCCAGGCAGGGTCAGCACGAAGATCCTGCAGCATGTGACACACACACACACACACACACACACACACACACACACACACACACACACACACACACACACACGCACACGCACATACACACACTGTGCTGGCTCCCTGACAGACTCTAACATGTCTGCAAGCTACAGCTTCATCCACAGCAGAGCAAGCAGAGAGCAGAGACAGAGTGGCTTTGTGTCACAAGGTGTCACATATGACAGGATGACACACACACACACACACACACACACACACACACACACACACATACACACACACACACACACACACACACACACCACACACACACACACACACACACACACACACCACACACACGGTGACAAAGCGAATGGCAACAAGTGAGCAGACACACAGAGCTGGAAGTGTGAGGAACACACCTGCTAAGTGTGTGAACATGAGAGAGAAAAGTCCCATCATGCATTTCAGTGAGATCTCCAGCAGGTACAACACAGGCACAGACACAGCTCTATCAGGAACTATTTTCACAGGCGGATGAATCCAGGTGTGGCGCTGTAGTCAGAGTACAGGACAGGGTTTCAGAGTGTGGAGCTCTTTCTTTTGTTGGATTAGCAGCTGACTGCCATTAGTTCCTGGTGCTTTTTAACAAAGGTTCTAGGAACCAGCTTTATGAAACAGCTGCAGCTGGTGAGATGGATCGGTGTTTCAGTTTAAGACTGACGCTGTTGATTGAAGACTTTGAGAGGGATGCGTCCTTCCCAAACAGCTTTTGATCATCATTAAATCCTGATCTGATGAGGAGATTAATGATAAGTATATCAAATTAAATTAGGATGGCTTCCCTAGGACTTCTTCTGTGTTTGAACAGCTGTTGTAAACTGGATCTCCACTGACACATTCAGCTGAAGGTCTCCAGTTTACAGGGTCACTCTTTAAACTGGAACACTGGGAGCTGATAGAGACAGAGAACTGCTAACTCACAGTGTTCATTTGTTGATGTCTTCTTCATAAAATAAAGCAGATATGAGTCACACAGAGCACTTGGTACCTCTGGACCTGATTGGTACGGGGTGCTTTATATCACCAGTTCAAGATGACATGTTTACCTGTTTTGATTCTTGAAATGAATTAAATTCAAACACCAGGGGTCATTTTGTCTTTAATATCTTGAGAACAGACATTTGTCTGGTTAGTGTGGCCTATTTAAATCTGATAAGATCATTTTGACTGAAGGAAGAGATAGACATGTGAATTTACTTTTTGCAGCTTGGGGTTGTACCCGCAGCTTTACGTCTGAGCAGAGGTTTGATGAGCTCAGGTGTGTTTTGAATGAATCTGTAAATATGTCAGAGGGGAACCCTCTGGGCCTATAAGGTATTCAGTGAAGGCCTAATAAAAAATATTGAAATAATTTTTGTACTCCTAAATAATTATTTTCTTTTGTTTTCTTTTGTTTTTATTTATTTATTTTACTCACTGAAATCATAGCAATGAGTTTTATATTATTTTTATAAACTTGTCCTGGCAAACAGTGGGTTAATATAACTAAATGGAAAATGGACCAATCACAATTTCCCTTTTGATGGTATCTGGGTAAATCAGCGACACCTTCTGGCAGGCAGGGCCTTCAGTAACTGCAACAAATGCCTGTGTAACTCAAGCGAATGTGGACACAATTTGACAATGACAGCTGTCTTAGCCAATCATATTTTGTGAAGTTGTGGGCAGGATAATTTCCGCTCATCTTCTGGGGATTCACGAATACTTAATGGATAAGCCCCTAACTGTAGCTGGGAGTGAGTGAGGAGAAAAGAGAAGATCTAGTTGGCAGAACGTGAAGAGAAATGGCGGTAAGTAACTGAGAAGACTGTATGGTTGCTGGATTACTTGAAACTCAGTTTTCAAGGCTGTCTTTTCAAGAAAAGCTTGAAATTGCGCTGAACAAGTGACAAGGTGACAAGTGCACATGTGCGCACGCCTCAGAGGCAGGTTTCCAAAGTGTCAGGCACATTTTAATGCAGTAAACAATCACAGCAATCACTATTTAATGTAACCGTCTGAACCAGAATATACATTTATATCTATATTAACTGTCCCGTCACATCTGATGTCAGATTAAAGCCGTTTGTCATAATGGAAAGTTAACCTGACAGCAGCTGGAAGTTTGATGCACATCTTACAATTAAACAATAAACAGCCTTAACATCTGATACTGAGTATATATCTGGCTTCTCTCATTTCATTTAATTCAAAGAAAAGAGGGAGAGAAAAGACGAAGAAAAAAGAGACAAAATAAATGTATGTCACTCAGGATTTACCCGTGATTTCCCATATTTCTCTGTTTTAGTCTTTATTTTTAACCTGATCTAAAAAGATGGAAAGGCGTAAGGAGGATGAGGAGGAGACACTGGGAGAGTATACAGTATATCACTAAAGGTGCGCACGATTTTAGCACAAATTTGTGCGTACGCACTGTTCATGAATGAGGCCCATTGTGAGCATAGTGATTGATTTTAAGTTGATTTTTTTCAATTTGATATCTTAATTTTTTAATAGTTTGATGTTGTGTTAGGTGTTGCAGTGTTCAGGCACATGATAAATTTGTAATCCCACAAAACTATCAATATACTAAACTTCCATGTCACATGATTCTGGCCATTGTTTTTATTTTTTTGTTTGATTGTTTATTGCCACGTGTGGTCCCATGGTCCTACTGAAGGCCCAGTGGCTGGGGCCATGGTTCGCCACTGAAATATACAGAACCTGAAGATGCTCAGGTGTGACTCCTGGTCCGGCCTTTGCCAGTCTCTCAGTCTTCTCTATGTGCTCTTTAAACTCTGTGAGCCTGCTGTCTGCAGAGGTTGTCCTGACTGATTGCTCCTCCTGCAGCTCGTGGACTCTTGTGCCGTGTACGGTCACAGATCAGACCAGGACTCAGACATGTACCCCCCTCCTTTAAAAGACTGATCTGGACTCAGTCAAGCAGCACAAACAGGTATGTTTCCCTCCTGAGCGGGGTGCTTAATCAATTCAGTAATCACTTTTTATGGCCCTGCTTCTCTTCCGCCTGGATGTTTGTGTGGCGGACTGGACGGCCTCTCGGTCAGGAAATCTCCTCCACAGTCGACTTCAGCCTCTCAGGAATGTAATTCAGCCCCTCTCCGCCTCTTTTTTCAGAGATCTGTGTCTGGGTTGTAAATTTCCTCCAATTCTTCCTCTTTCACTCCCTCCATCTTTCTCCCCTTGTCTGAATTAATGAGATGGGGTTTGATCAGGGCAGCCAAGTGTTCAGTGGGAAATCTCACAGCCCGCCTTGTGTCCCGTAATAGAATTTGCATCTAATGCATACATAAATCAAACATCTTTCTGGACATTTTCATATGCATAATGTCATTTCATCCTGTTTCTGTGCGAGAGGGGAGCAGTGCAGGCTGCGGGGGGAGCTGCAGGAGGAGGAGGAGGGTTATATGTAGGTGGAGGAGGGGGGGTTGTAGTTGGTGCAGAGAGGTTATTTTGTTTTTATGTTTTTTTTTTCTTCTCTCTCTGTTTCTTTCTGTTTCTCTCCATCTCTCACTTTTTTTGACTTTCTCTTAATGCTTTCAATTTATTTTGCTGACTGCGGCACCGCGCTGTGAAGCCGGGCGTCGGATATCTTTGGGGTTTGGGTTGTCAGATACTTTTATTGAGAGATAAAAAAGAGAGAATACATGCGGATAGGTGCGCACGCGCTCACACCTCCATCTGTGTGCGTGTGTGTGTGTGTGTGTGTGTGTGTGTGTGTGTGTGTGTGTGTGTGTGTGTGTGTGTGTGTGTGTGTGTGTGTGTGTGTGTGTGTGTGCGACAGAGGCATGTTGATGGCTGTTCAGAGGAGTGGTGCAGGCTGCTTCATCACATCTCCACCTTATTCTTCTGGGCTTTGTTATGTAAATGTGGGAGAAAAACTCGCAGATTCAAAGTGCTTTCTCTTCACGAGGAGGTAGAGATAAAAAAAAGACAGTGACAAGGTGTCTTGATTGTCCTTAGTGCTTTGCTGCTCCGCCGCTAACAAGGCTTGATATTGTAGAAATTCCATTTGCAGCCGTCTCCATCTGCATGCTTCGGACGCTTCCTCTGAGCTCTATTAACTCTTCTGCTTCCCTCAGCGCGCAGAGGAAACACGTCTGAATGTGGGACAATGAAATAAAGCGGGCGGCCTGTGTCTGCATTGTGCTGTGTACACTCAGAGTGGATCAGGATGATGATAATAATTGACGCTGATATCTGAACCCTCCCTTAGACAGGACGCTGTTTGGATGCTGCAGCAGCTTCACACGGAGTGCTCTGATGACTCTGTTCATCACTTTTTTCAGCTTTCAGAGGAAACAGGATTTCATTTTGACATCGTACCATCCGTGCTCTCACTGCAAACACAAAAACAGCTCAGCTCAAGAAAATCAAGGAGCAAACACTCCATTAGTCAGGTTCCTTACTCCTTCAAACAGGTTCCTTGAGATGCTGGTTCGGTTCAGAGTCCAGTTCTATGTTCTCTAAAAACAGAGCAGTTAACTATGAGCTCTGTGTGTCCTTTAAATGATCTGTATGACTCCTCCTGACATCACACACAGCTGGTGTTCCTACAGACAGGTATTCTCATACTGTCACACATACTGTAGTGTAGTGAACTGCAGTTCCCTGGGTGTCCACTAGTGGCTGTGTCTAGAAACAGCAGTACCACACACACAGCTATTCATTAAGCCAATCTATACAGCAGAGATACACACAACAACATGAGCTTGTTTCAGCACGCTTCAGCATGTAACAGCTTGTTTTAGCTTGTTTCAGCATGTTTCAGCACGCTTCAGCATGTTACAGCTTGTTTCAGCATGTTTCTGCATGTTTCAGCATGTAACAGCTTGTTTTAGCTTGTTTCAGCATGTTTCAGCACGCTTCAGCATGTTACAGCTTGTTTCAGCATGTTTCTGCATGTTTCAGCATGTTATAGCTTGTTTCAGCATGTTTCGGCATGTTTCAGTATGAAACACCTTGTTTGGCTTGTTTTAGCATGAATCAGCTTGTTTCTGCATTTAACAGCTTGTTTCAGCATGATTCAGCTTGTTTCAACATGAAACAGCTTGTTTGGCTTGTTAAAGCATGATTCAGCTTGTTTCTGCATTTAACAGCTTGTTTCAGCATGATTCAGCATGTTTCAGCACGCTTCAGCATGTTACAGCTTGTTTCAGCATGTTTCTGCATGTTCCAGCTTGTTACAGCTTGTTTCAGCATGTTTCGGCATGTTTCAGCATGTTACAGCTTGTTTCAGCATGTTCCGGCATGTTTCAGTATGAAACACCTTGTTTGGCTTGTTTTAGCATGAATCAGCTTGTTTCTGCATTTAACAGCTTGTTTCAGCATGATTCAGCATGTTTCAGCACGCTTCAGCATGTTACAGCTTGTTTCAGCATGTTTCTGCATGTTTCAGCTTGTTACAGCTTGTTTCAGCATGTTTCTGCATGTTTCAGCATGTTACAGCTTGTTTCAGCACGCTTCAGCATGTAACAGCTTGTTTTAGCTTGTGTAAGCATGTTTCAGTTTGTTTCAGCATGTTACAGCTTGTTTCAGCATGATTCAGCATGTAACAGCTGGTTTCGAAAGTACTAGCATGTTTCTGCATTTAACAGCTTGTTTCAGCATGTTCCGGCATGTTTGAGTATGAAACACCTTGTTTGGCTTGTTTTAGCATGAATCAGCTTGTTTCTGCATTTAACAGCTTGTTTCAGCATGATTCAGCTTGTTTCAACATGAAACAGCTTGTTTGGCTTGTTAAAGCATGATTCAGCTTGTTTCTGCATTTAACAGCTTGTTTCAGCATGATTCAGCATGTTTCAGCATGAAACAGCTTGTTTCAGCATGTTTCAGAATGTTACAGCTTGTTTCAGCATATTTTAGCATTTTTCAGCATGTTTCGGCATGTTTCAGCATGTAACAGCTTGTTTCAGCATGTTTCATTATGTTTCAGCATGTTCCAGCATGTTAAAGCATGTAACAGCTTGCTTCAGCATGTTTTGGTGTGTTTCAG
Source organism: Halichoeres trimaculatus (assembly GCF_033239565.1). NCBI lineage: Eukaryota > Metazoa > Chordata > Actinopteri > Labriformes > Labridae > Halichoeres > Halichoeres trimaculatus. The sequence continues at coordinate 1,582,974 of NW_027437195.1, read as the reverse complement.
CATGTAACAGTTTGTTTTAGCATGTAACAGCTTGTTTCAGCATCATTCAGCATGATTCAGCATGTAACAGCTGGTTTCGAAAGTACTAGCTTGTTTCAGCATGTTTCAGCATGTTTCAGCATGTTTCTGCATGTAACAGCTTGTTCCAGCAGGAAACAGGATGTTTCAGTGTGTTTCAGCATGTTTCAGCATGTTTCAGCATGTTTCAGCACATTTCAGCTTGTTTCAGCATGTTTCAGCATGTTTCAGCATGTTTCATTAGTAACAGCTGGTTTTCAGCTTGTTTCAGTGTGTTTCAGCATGTTACGGTTTGTTTCAGCATGTTTCCGCATGTTTCAGCACCTAACAGCTTGTTTCAGCATGTTTCAGCATTTTTCAGCATGTTTCAGCATTTTCCATCATGCTTTAGCACGTTAAAGCTTGTTTCAGCTTGTTTCAATGTATTTCAGTTTGTTTCAGCATGTTTCAGCATGTAACAGCTTGTTTCAGCATGTTTCAGCTTGTTTCAGCATGTTTCAGCATGTTTCTGCATGTTTCAGCTTGTTTCAGCATGTAATAGCTTGTTTCAGCATGTTTCAGCATGTTTCAGCATGTAACAGCTTGTTTTAGCATGATTCAGAATGTAACAGCTGGTTTCGAAAGTACTAGCTTGTTTTAGCTTGTTTAAGCTTGTTTCAGCATGTTTCAGCATGTTTCAGCATGATCCAGCATGTATTTGCACGTTTCATTAGTTACATTTTGTTACATTATGTTTCAGCATATTTCAGCATGTTTCAGCATGTTTTAGCATATTTCAGCATGTTTTAGTGTGTTTAGTGTGTTTCAGCATGTAACAGCTTGTTTCAGCACGTTTCAGCATGATTCAGCATGTTTCTGTATGTAACAGCTTGTTCCAGCAGAAAACAGGATGTTTCAGTGTGTTTCAGCATGTTTCAGCATGTTTCAGCATGTTTCAGCACATTTCAGCTTGTTTCAGCATGTTTCAGCATGTTTCAGCATGTTTCAGCATGTTTCAGCACATTTCAGCATGTTTCAGCATGTTTCAGCATGTTTCATTAGTAACAGCTGTTTTTTAGCTTGTTTCAGCTTGTTTCAGTGTGTTTCAGCATGTTACAGCTGGTTTCAGATTGTTACAGCATGTAACAGCTTGTTTCAGCATGTTTCAGCTTGTTTCAGCTTGTTTCAGTGTGTTTCAGCATGTTACGGTTTGTTTCAGCATGTTTCTGCATGTTTCAGCACATTTCAGCACATTTTCCATCACGCTTTAGCACGTTAAAGCTTGTTTCAGCTTGTTTCAGCATGAGTCAGCATGAGTCAGCATGAGTCAGCATGTAACAGCATGTTTCAGCATGTTTCAACTTGTTTCAGCTTGAGTCAGCATGTTTCAGTGTGTTTCAGCGTGTTTCAGCATGTTTCAGCTTGTTTCAGCATGTTTCAGCATTTTCCATCACGCTTTAGCACGTTAAAGCTTGTTTCAGCTTGTTTCAATGTATTTCAGCATGTAACAGCTTGTTTCAGCATGTTTTAGCATGTTTCAGCTTGTTTCAGCATGTAACAGCTTGTTTCTGCATGTTTCAGCATGTTTCACTGTGCTTCCGCATTTTACAGCTTGTTTCAGCATGAGTCAGCATGAGTCAGCATGAGTCAGCATGTAACAGCATGTTTCAGCATGTTTCAGCTTGTTTCAGCTTGAGTCAGCATGTTTCAGTGTGTTTCAGCGTGTTTCAGCATGTTTCAGCTTGTTTCAGCATGTTTCAGCTTGTTTTAGTGTGTTTCAGTGTGTTCAGTGTGTTTCAGCATGTTTTATCAGTTTTATTAGTCTCAGCATGCTTCAGCATGTTTCATTAGTTTCATTATATTTCAGCATGTTCCACAAGTTTCAGCTTGTTTCAGGGTGTTTCAGCATGATTCAGCATGTTTTAATGTGTTTTAGTGTGTTCAGTGTGTTTCAGCATGTTTCATCAGTTTTATTAGTTTCAGCATGCTTCAGCATGTTTCATTAGTTTCATTAAATTTCAGCATGTTTCAGTGTGTTTCAGCGTGTTTTGGCATACTTCAGCATGTTTCAGCATGCTTCAGCATGTTTCATTAGTTTTTTATATATTTCAGCATGTTTTAGAGTGTTTCTGAATATTTCAGCATGTTTCAGCATATTTTGGCATGTTTCAGCATTTTTCAGCATGTTTCAGCATAATTCTGCATGTTTTAGTGTGTTTGGTGTGTTTCAGCATGTTCTAGCATGTTCAAGCATATGTCAGCTTGTTTTAGCATGTTTCAGTGTCTTCCAGTGTGTTTGGTGTGTTTCAACATGTTTTATCAGTTTTATTAGTTCCAGCATGTTTCTGCACGTTTCATTAGTTACATTTTGTTACATTATGTTTCAGCATATTTCAGCATGTTTCAGCATGTTTTAGCATATTTCAGCATGTTTTAGTGTGTTTAGTGTGTTTCAGCATGTAACAGCTTGTTTCAGCATGTTTCAGCATGATTCAGCATGTTTCTGTATGTAACAGCTTGTTCCAGCAGGAAACAGGATGTTTCAGTGTGTTTCAGCATGTTTCAGCATGTTTCAGCATGTTTCAGCACATTTCAGCTTGTTTCAGCATGTTTCAGCATGTTTCAGCATGTTTCAGCATGTTTCAGCACATTTCAGCATGTTTCAGCATGTTTCAGCATGTTTCATTAGTAACAGCTGTTTTTTAGCTTGTTTCAGCTTGTTTCAGTGTGTTTCAGCATGTTACAGCTGGTTTCAGATTGTTACAGCATGTAACAGCTTGTTTCAGCATGTTTCAGCTTGTTTCAGCTTGTTTCAGTGTGTTTCAGCATGTTACGGTTTGTTTCAGCATGTTTCTGCATGTTTCAGCACATTTCAGCACATTTTCCATCACGCTTTAGCACGTTAAAGCTTGTTTCAGCTTGTTTCAGCATGAGTCAGCATGAGTCAGCATGAGTCAGCATGTAACAGCATGTTTCAGCATGTTTCAACTTGTTTCAGCTTGAGTCAGCATGTTTCAGTGTGTTTCAGCGTGTTTCAGCATGTTTCAGCTTGTTTAAGCATGTTTCAGCATTTTCCATCACGCTTTAGCACGTTAAAGCTTGTTTCAGCTTGTTTCAATGTATTTCAGCATGTAACAGCTTGTTTCAGCATGTTTTAGCATGTTTCAGCTTGTTTCAGCATGTAACAGCTTGTTTCTGCATGTTTCAGCATGTTTCACTGTGCTTCCGCATTTTACAGCTTGTTTCAGCATGAGTCAGCATGAGTCAGCATGAGTCAGCATGTAACAGCATGTTTCAGCATGTTTCAGCTTGAGTCGGCATGTTTCAGTGTGTTTCAGCGTGTTTCAGCATGTTTCAGCTTGTTTCAGCATGTTTCAGCTTGTTTTAGTGTGTTTCAGTGTGTTCAGTGTGTTTCAGCATGTTTTATCAGTTTTATTAGTCTCAGCATGCTTCAGCATGTTTCATTAGTTTCATTATATTTCAGCATGTTCCACAAGTTTCAGCTTGTTTCAGGGTGTTTCAGCATGATTCAGCATGTTTTAATGTGTTTTAGTGTGTTCAGTGTGTTTCAGCATGTTTCATCAGTTTTATTAGTTTCAGCATGCTTCAGCATGTTTCATTAGTTTCATTAAATTTCAGCATGTTTCAGTGTGTTTCAGCGTGTTTTGGCATACTTCAGCATGTTTCAGCATGCTTCAGCATGTTTCATTAGTTTTTTATATATTTCAGCATGTTTTAGAGTGTTTCTGAATATTTCAGCATGTTTCAGCATATTTTGGCATGTTTCAGCATTTTTCAGCATGTTTCAGCATAATTCTGCATGTTTTAGTGTGTTTGGTGTGTTTCAGCATGTTCTAGCATGTTCAAGCATATGTCAGCTTGTTTTAGCATGTTTCAGTGTCTTCCAGTGTGTTTGGTGTGTTTCAACATGTTTTATCAGTTTTATTAGTTCCAGCATGTTTCTGCACGTTTCATTAGTTACATTTTGTTACATTATGTTTCAGCATATTTCAGCATGTTTCAGCATGTTTTAGCATATTTCAGCATGTTTTAGTGTGTTTAGTGTGTTTCAGCATGTAACAGCTTGTTTCAGCATGTTTCAGCTAGTTTAGCATGTTTCAGGGTGTTTCAGTGTTTTGGGCGTGTTTTGGTGTGTTTTAGTGGCTTACAGTGTGTTTTGGCGTGTTTCAGTTTGTTTAACATGTTTCAGCATGTTTCAGCATTGTGTGTGTTTCAGCATGATGTCGTTCTGCCTTTCAGACAGAGTAGAGGAGCTCTATGACTGTGATTGTTGTGGCCTCAGAGCGTCAGGACCAGCATCAGCGCGTAGAGAACTTCATATTTCCATTAAAGCCTTGTTCTCTGTCACTTCATCCATCTATATGTCACCCTGTCACCCTGTCACACGGCAGTGCTGCACGCATCTGTGATGCCGGCGAGAGGAAGAGAAGGAGGACGACAGAATGAGATGATAGAAAGCTTTAGGAGGTGCAGGCCTCCCTCTTTCTCTCCATCTCTCACCCCTGGTATGATTGAGGTCAGACGGGGAATTCTTCCTAACTAATGTGATTGCATCAGAGCAATCCCCTTAAACGACATCACACCCTGATCTGCATGTTAATTGGCCCACTCCGTCCTTAACACTGACCTTGGGAAGAAGAGGCCTCCACTCCCCCCTGTGGGCGTCTGTTTGTGTGTGTGTGTGCGTGTGTGTGTGAGGTCGAGGAGGGGGGGCCAGAAAATACGGCGTCCATCCAGTGCTCACATTTCCATGCAAAGACGTCCTCGCTCTGCATAACCTCCTCCCGCACTGCCTCATGGTACAGCAACCTCCCCCCTGAGCACCCACACACACACACACACACATACACACACACACACCCTATCTCCCCTCTCTATGCATCAATGCAAATTATAACAATGGCCGGGGCTTTCTCGGGCGGGGGTAAGCCTGCGTGACCTTCTGTGACGGGGAGCAGCAGAGACAAAAGGCCATTTCTCTCTGAATAAGCACGCGGACAGCAGCATCTCATCCCAGGGAGGGGTGGGGGCGCACGGGGTGGTGGCGAGGGAGACGGGGCCAAATGCAAAGGAGCCCAGAATTGTGGGGATTTTAAAAGCAAAAGAGGGCAGAATGGAAATGAGCGCCGAGCTGAGCGGAGCAGAGCGGAGGGATGTGGAGGCTGCTGACGGAGCCTGCTGACGGGGGCTGCTGACGGAGGATGTGTGGTTTGAGCGTGGGGCTGAGCTGAGTGTCTCTAACAGCAGCAGCTGGATGAGAATTAACATGTTTTATTGATGTCTTTTCATCAGACAGGGCTGGGGACGCTCCTTGGATGCTGCTGACTCGCTGCCATGTCGTCAGGACGTGTTTGACTCCGGAGAGGATCCCTCTCTGCTGCTCAGTGAGAAGATACCAACCTCCAACAAACTTCACACTCCTGGCAAAACCAGGTCACATGTCTGACAGACTTCATGCAGTCTAGTCTGAGACCTGCAGATCCTCCCAGCTGGTCCCTAATGTCCTTGATCTGATGGTCAAAGACTCAGCTTCTGACCGAGCTCTTCGTCATCCCTGACTGGGACGGCTTGGGTTCATACGCTCATTCAGGTTGATAAGATCCTGAGCAGACAGCTCCAAACCCTCAGACTGTCCTCCTTTGGCCCTCCAGGGGTACTTCTGTTAGTTCCAGCTCATGTCTGCCCCCCCTCACTCCAGATCCTCTCCTGCCCCAGAAAACCAAGGAGTGCCTCAAAGTTCTGTGCTGGGACCCTGTCTCTTTATGCTGTCTCTTGAGCAAACCACCCAACCCAGCCCCACCTCTGTCCTGATGAAACTCAGCACCAAACCAGCTCCCTCCACAGACACCGGTCCACTCCAGAGCTCCTGAGACTCTGTTCCACACCTCCTCTGAGACATCCCTCTCCTTCCAGTCTCACATCAAATCCAGATCTGCTTTACACCAGCTGAGAAACATCTCCAGTATCCAGACATCACTCCCAGGACCCTGTGGTAGAAACACTGACCACGGTCTTCATCACCTCCTGTCTGGACCAAGCAAAGTCTTGCACAAGGCCCAGCTGCCAGGGTTCTTACTCCAACCAGGTCCTGTGAGCCCATCATCCTCCCCTCATCCTCCTCCACCCCCTCACAGTCAATGAAACCCCCTCTTACCTGCAAATCTTGGACTGACCTCCTCCAGCCCCATGCTCCAGTCTGGAGGCTCTGATCTTCAGACGTGTGTAAGTTCCCCACCCTCAGATCCAGAAACAGACCCAGACTCAGACCAGACTTAGACCAGAGTCACTGGCTTGTTAGCCCCCCTGTGGAGCTTTCAGTCTGCAGGGATGCAGAGCTTCATCTGGACTTCCCCTCTGCAGGTTTAACTCTAACCATGGTTTAAAGTAATCCTGCTGAAGAGGGTGAAGTAGGATGTGGAGCAGAGGCTAACAGCTCCCTATGAGGGCAGATTCTGGAGGACTGACCCAGTCTTTCCTCAGACTCTGAGCAGCAACTTTGTGCACAGAGAGCTCTTCTGTAAATGAAGATGAAACACGAGTTAAAGCAGCATCAGATCACTGTGTTGGGCCCTCTGCAGGCCGAGGTTTGGAGGTGTTTGAGCCGGCCGTGTTGGCTCTGTGATGAGCTGATCACAGCTCTCTGCTGTAGAATGAAGCAGCTCCATGTTTGAAGCTGAATGCTTTGTGCATATTTTTCTGCTGCTGCTCCAAAAACATGAGCAGCTTGTGCACAATTTGTCCTCTAAGAGACAATCTGCAGTTAACATCCTAAAGCATGCTAATTCCCCCCGCTAACACCATGCTAACTCTGTGGTTTCTGTGGAGGCCTCTGAGCCTCAGCGGGAAACTTTCTTTGAAACCTGTTTTGTGTCTCTAACGGTCAGCGTGTTCCCTCCCTCTCCTCCTCCGCTCGGCTCTCCTGGATGCGCTCGACACATTTCCATACATATAGGGAAAAGATTTTAGAGCAAACAGACAAATGGCCGTAGTGCTGCAGTTATCAGCGTGTTGGAGAACGTTTCCGAGCCGAGCTGTTGGACAACTTCTCTGAAATGTTCCGTTATCGCAAAACAGATGAATTTGCTGCGGCGGTGATTATTCCTGCGCTGCAATCTGAAAGTTTGGCTCTGAGAGGAAGCTGAAGCGGATCAGAAAAGTCCATAAAACAGAGCTGAGGTTAAAGCCTGCGTGTGCGTCTCAGAGCGTGTCACAGGCGTGAGATTTCCCCGCTCCTCTGCATCTCGCCGCTACGCCGAGAGATGTGAGAAATTTAGAGAAAGCTGTTTGGCTCTGGATGTTTTCTCCTGTTCCTGGAGACGTCTGCACCACGGACAGCGAGCGGCCCCCTCTTTTTTCAAATGAAGAAAAATGCGAGTAGAGCGCTCTTATTATCCGACGCAGCTTTAGCTTTTTGTCTCTCCAGCTGTGATTATAGAGATGGTTTTGTCTGAGAGCTCAGCAGGTTTAATCAGGCTGGGATAATTTCACAATGCCTGGTAATGGGCTCCCTGAAGACCCAACCTGCTCCTGTTTTCACAGGTCGGAAAAAAACAGGAACCTTTTAACACGCCCGAAAACTGAGCGAGCGACGAGCTACTCTAGCATCCGCCTGCTGCCCCTGGGACCAGGCATTACACACACTCACACTCACACACACACTCACACACACACACTGCAGGCTCTGTGCGCTCCCCTTAATGTCGGGCAATTTACCGGCGTGTCATTGACACAAGTGTTGATTTCAGTGGCAGCGATCGGCAAAGCAGAGAGAGAAGGAACTTCAGAACAATGAAACCCTGCTTTGGAGTTTTCCCTCCTCCTCCTCCTCCTCCTCCTCCTCCTGCTCTCTGCTAAAGGAGAAAGGTGTCAAGTTTGTGACAAGTGAATTGTTTTCTCTCCCCCCTCGCTGTGGTGGCGTCGCTGATGATGGAAAGTTTGTGCTCTTGCGTTCTTTGC
>NW_027437195.1:1515000-1570000 GCF_033239565.1 Halichoeres trimaculatus | reverse complement strand
GTTAAGACCTCAAGAGGGAGGGTCAGTGTGTGTGTGTGTGTGTGTGTGTGTGTGTGTGTGTGTGTGTGTGTGTGTGCGGGGGGGGGGGTCACTGTCACTGCTTTGTGAAGCTGTTCTTTAAAATGTGACTGAACTCTGACTCAGAGACGCTCTCAGCTGACCTCTGACCTCTGCAGCTGGAGCTGTCCGTCAGACCTCCATGTTCCCGTCACAAGCCGGGATCATCCCGACGCTCAGTCTGTTTTGATTACTTAATGAAAGCATTTATCTCATGACTCCCTCTCATCATGGCCTTGGGCGGCAGAATGAGAGCAGCCGTCTGATTGGACGACAGAGGCTGTGGCTGACGGATGGTCACGGTCCGGCTGACGAGTCCTACAGTATGGCTACTAACGAAATTACTGCAATTAAGGTCAGTCTGCGTCCTGTTTACGGAGAGTCAGGAGGTATAACATCACACACACACTCTCACTCACACACACTCAGGCTGTCTCAAACATGACACCATTACTGTCCCATCTGCAAACGAGCCCTCCTGATTGGTCAGAGCAAATTGTTAATGATGCTACAGACAAATTCTGCAGCTGTGTATGTGTGTGTGTGTGTGTGTGTGTGTCCAGCCCCATTAGTCCCATTACAGTCGGCCTGTCTCCAAGAGGAGATTTAGCACCCTGTTCACACAGCATGCACTGATCCTTGTGTGTGTGTGTGTGTGTGTGTGTGTGTGTGTGTGTGTGTGTGTGTGTGTGTGTGTGTGTGTGTGTGTTCGGCGGCCTTGTGGTGTCGTCTGGATGTCCGGCTGCCTCCTGACACCTCACTCCATGCTGCAAGGTTAAAGAGGTGTAGACTGAGTCTGATGTGATGTGGGTCCAGCTGCTCTGCGGTCTGATCCCATCACGTCTTCCATAATGAGGTCCAGCACTGTCCTGATGCTGCCCGCAGCCTGAGGGCGTCTGTGAGGACAGCCGGCTGCTGTGGACACTCAGAGGGAGCAGCTCCATTTCTGCCCCACAACACACGCCTGGAAGAAGTGACCTCAGAGACCTCATCCCCTGCCCTCCTGAAGCACCTGAAGCACTCAAAGGGTCACGCACTCACTGACCCTGGCGTTTCTTTGAGAGTGGACTGAGGTATATGTCAGGTTGGGCCCGGTTTGTAAAGTCTGAGACAGAGACGTTAGCTGCAGCTCAAAGGAGGAGCGCTGTGATCTTTGTGTTTGTACCTGTTCATCACGCTCCTCTGTAGACCTTTAGCAGCAGTGTGTACCTCAGTGATCCTGAAACAGATTTGTGTGTGTGTGTGTGTGTGTGTGTGTGTGTGTGTGTGTGTGTGTGTGTGTGTGTGTAGGTGTGTGTGTGTGTGTGTGTGTGTGTGTGTGTGTGTGTGTGTCAGACATGGATCCAGAGAGCAGCAGCAGCAGAGCCACCAGAGAGCAGAGAGAGGTCCACAAAGTTAAACTTTTCTCCCCACCTCGCGGTTGTCGTCGCCGTCTCACCTGACCTAATTACAGCAGCTCACCGGCTGCCTCTGCAGCTCTCTACCTTTGGAGTCCGACGTGCTTTCATATTCAGAGTTATTCTCAACGCTGCAGAGTTTTTTGATATCTGGCTCTTTGTTTTGCCGCCTCGGCTGCAGCCCTCCGGGGACGCAGCTCGTTGGAGGAGGAGGATGTTCTTTCTTCACTTTGGTTTGGTAAAGAGAATAAAAATAACTCCTGCTCAGCTTCAGTTCACTACAGCTGTGAAGATTTAACAGAAACACACTCTGAGTCCTGAGGAAGTCTGCCGCTGGCTGAGAGAGGAAGTGGATCAGGTCTGACCCAGACCAGCCTAGAGTCAGGTTGCTGCTGGGGTCTGTCGATGACGTTGGTCAGATGTTTGGTGACATAATCGACCCTCTGTGTGAAGTCCTGACTCAGCACTGACCATCAGCAGATGTCATAAAGGGTCAGGGGTCAGGAACTACCCAGAGACCAAACTCCAACCTGACAGCCTCATGAACAGGAGGTCATCGTCAGCATCACAGACAGCTCACAGAGGAGGGACTGCTGTCTTTGACCTGCTTTCAGGATCTCCAAAACCTGGTTGTCAAGCCAGCATTAATCCAGACCCTCAATCAGTCTTTACTTGTTTAGTACCAAATCATAACAAACATTATCTCAAGACACTTTCCAAAACAGAGTACCAATAATAAATTGCTATTAACAGAAAGTTGTGGGTCATGTTGACTTCAGCAAGGGAAGGCTGAAGAGTGAGGACCTCCTTCCATTGAACAAACATCAGGTCGGATCAGGCCCACCATCTGAGGACTTCATTCTTTACCCACCCATGACCCAGACTCCAGCTCTCATAGAAACATGGCCCCATGTTTCTGTAATCCGGCTGAAACCTGAACCACAGCCTGCAGCAGACAGACCTCCATCAGGACTGAGACCTCAATCTGTCTGAGATCTACATCTAGACTGAAACCTCCATCTGTCTGAGATCTACATCCAGACTGAGACCTCCATCAAGTGTGTGAGCACCTCAGAGTCTGTGACCTCCTATGTCTGTGACCTTCATCAGGTGTGTGACCTCATGAGTCTCTGACCACAATTGAGTCTGTGACCTTCTCATGGTCTGTGACCTTCTGTGAGTCTATGACCTCCTCAAAGTCTGTGACCTCCACTGACTCTGTGACCTACTCTCAGTCTGTGACCTCCTCAAAGTCCGTAACCTCCTCTGACTCTGTGACCTACTCTCAGTCTGTGACCTCCTCAAAGTCCGTGACCTCCTCTGACTCTGTGACCTATTCTCAGTTTGTGACTTCCTCCTATTCTCCTCCTCATTTGAGCCTGTGACCTCCTCATGGTCTGTGAAGTGAGCCTGTGACCTCCTCAGAGATTGTGACCTCCTCACAGTCCATGACCTACTCAGAGTCTTTGACCTCGTGGGAGTCAGTCAAGTCTGGTGAGTCTTTAGCCTCTTTATGGGTACCAGAGTGTCCTCGGTCCTGGTTATAAACTGTGAGGTAGGATTTGTTGGTTAGGACTTTTTCCAGCTGCTCCTGTGAGCCCAACGCTCCAACACCATCAGGCTCCTCATCTCTGCAGGTCTGAGGGGGTTTCCTGTCCTCCTGCAGAACTGTCATCCCTCACACACACACACACACACACACACACACACACACACACACACACACACACACACACACACACACACACACACACACACACACACACGCGCAGTGGGGTACCCAGAGGCCTGGATGGTCAGCAGAGAGCGTGAATCAGAGCTAATCTGCCTCATTCATATTCTGCTGCTGACACCAGTGATCTGATCAGCACGCTGTGGAGTCACCAACATCTGCTGTTTGAACGGGCCTAATGTGCAGCCATTCATCAACAACACAGCATTATCCTGGTGACCAGAGGACTGACAGGGTTTGTGAGTGTGTGAGTGTGTGTGGGTGTGACTGTGTGTGAGGATCAGAGGGTGTGTCGTTTCTCATGGTGAACGTGGAGGACAAACGATGAAGATGAGCTTCAGTTTATGATGTATTTACACCAGTGTGTGTGTGTGTGTGTGTGTGTGTGTGTGTGTGTGGCCATGTCCACATGTAGCCAGGTACACACCAAACCACAGCTTTACATCACTAAAAACGAAGAAAGGAGTAAACTGGCTGAAGTAAAGATTTTGGAAAACTCTGGTTTCATGGTTTAGTGTAGATGCCAAGAAATGGAGATTTTGGTTCTCAAATATGTTACACATCTGGAAAACTCTGACAAATATGGATTTGGCATGCTTCATGCTGCACTTATCAGAGGATTTGCCCGGTGACTGGACGGAAGTATTTCTAAAGATGACTGAGTGGGGATGTTTGTTTTTGAAAATACAGCCTTGTTAACCTTTTTATTCTTCATAATTGAAGTCATTCTAAATTAAACCTTAACTGTAATTCAGGGCATATTCAGACCTGGACTGCTTGGTCCACCTTAAATGGACCAGGGTTCATTTCCCACGCTGATGCAGACTTTTCATGCAGGTGTGAATAGACACAAATGAACCCTGGAGCAGACCAAACAACTGGACCAAGACCCACTTTTTGAGGTGGTCTCGTTCTGCTTCTAAACGAACTCTGGTGTGGTTCGTGGTTCTCCGGTGCAGGTCTGAATACAAACCAAGGTCCGTCCAAACTAACTACAGGCTACATGTGCCTTTTGGGCCTATAAAGCCACCGTAACCTAATCGTCTTTGGTTCATACCTGATCCTCTGTTTAGCCACGCTGTTGCTAGCATGTTGTGGGTCAGGACACGCAGAGCATAGCGTCTCCTTGCTGCGATCATTCGTCTTCGCTGTTCCCAAATTGTAAACGGTGTTGTTAAGCTGCTTTGAAGGATCTGCTCTTGAAACTGAAAATGATTTAGCAGCTCTAATAAGAGCACAAACACATGTTTACCTCCATTTCCTGGTCTGTATTCTGTGAGCCGCCCTTTGTCAGTGCTGTCCAATGAGAGCACTGATCGTCACACACGTGGATGTGTTTACAGAATATAGTCCACTTGCAAAAAGTACAATCTGAATATGAACCGCATCAAACGAAAAAAAAATAAGGCTGCTTTTGGTCCGGACCAAACAAGTGGACCAAAGGACTTTTCTGGTCTGAATACAGCCTAAGTGTGGAAATATCAGATTTGAAGCTAACAGTCCAACACACACACCCATCCCCTCATGGTTTGGTAAACAAAGAAGAAACACACCTTCATCAAGGTTCCTATCCACAGTGAAGGTTTTGAGCTCACCATGAGAAAAGGGGTCACACTCCTTAATCTGGGTTCAAAGCAGCCTGAGACTGGACCAGTGAGGAAAGCAAAGAGACTGAAACATGAATGAGTTAGGTTAATGTGCCAGCAACAGGTTCAGCTGGTCTTGACAGGGACTGGTTTGATCTGAGTCCAGAGGAGGATGAGGAGGTCTGTGGCTAGCCTGTCTGTGTGTCAGGTGTCTGTGCTTCTCCTGTGAGGAAGAGGAGCTGCTGGTGGCTGCTGTGAGGAAGAGGAGCTGCTGGTGGCTGCTGTGAGGAAGAGGAGCTGCTGGTTGCTGATGTGAGGAAGAGGAGCTGCTGGTGGCTGCTGTGAGGAAGAGGAGCTGCTGGTTGCTGATGTGAGGAAGAGGAGCTGCTGGTTGCTGATGTGAGGAAGAGGAGCTGCTGGTTGCTGCTGTGAGGAAGAGGAGCTGCTGGTTGCTGCTGTGAGGAAGAGGAGCTGCTGGTTGCTGATGTGAGGAAGAGGAGCTGCTGGTTGCTGCTGTGAGGAAGAGGAGCTGCTGGTTGCTGCTGTGAGGAAGAGGAGCTGCTGGTTGCTGATGTGAGGAAGAGGAGCTGCTGGTTGCTGATGTGAGGAAGAGGAGCTGCTGGTGGCTGCTGTGAGGAAGAGGAGCTGCTGGTTGCTGATTTGAGGAAGAGGAGCTGCTGGTTGCTGATGTGAGGAAGAGGAGCTGCTGGTTGCTGATGTGAGGAAGAGGAGCTGCTGGTTGCTGCTGTGAGGAAGAGGAGCTGCTGGTTGCTGCTGTGAGGAAGAGGAGCTGCTGGTTGCTGATGTGAGGAAGAGGAGCTGCTGGTTGCTGCTGTGAGGAAGAGGAGCTGCTGGTTGCTGCTGTGAGGAAGAGGAGCTGCTGGTTGCTGATGTGAGGAAGAGGAGCTGCTGGTTGCTGATGTGAGGAAGAGGAGCTGCTGGTTGCTGCTGTGAGGAAGAGGAGGTGCAGTCAGAGGATGAAGGGCCTGTCTCTCAGGTGTTTATGGAGAGATTCAGGGGGGAACTGAATGTTCTCCTCCTCTCTCAGGAAGCGATGCAGGGAGACGTGTGATTTCCAGACTGAGAACTCCTCTCTTGTGTTTTTTCCCGCGGTGTCTTTGAGGCAGCTGAGACGGGAGGAGGAAGAGAAAGAGGAGCGGAAGGAGGGAGGAGGAGGAAGTCTTTCACTCAGAAACAGAAATATTCAGGGAGAACGAGCTCGATTCAATCAAGCTTAATTCTATTTTGATAATTGTGGGTGCTGGGTGTCTGGGCGCGGCACAGTGGGGGGGCGGGGACGTGCGTGCGGACTGACAATGAAGCCGGTAACAACAGCTGCTGGATGGCGGGCGAGCTCATGTACCTCGACGCTCAAGTCTTGTCAGTCACATTTCCCCTAATTAACGAACATCTGCTTTCCATTTTCAGTTACTCTGCATCACCGGCTCGTCTCGTATGAATCGCTGACTTCTGACCTCCCCGAGGACGCCATGCGCCGTCACCAGTACCCGACTAACACCAGCCACCAGCTCCTTCCTCTCCCTCCCGCTTCTCCTGCAGAGGCCTGAAGCTCGCCACAGGAGGAGGAGGAGGAGGAGGAGGAGGAGGAGGCGCGTGGCTCTGAGCCCTCAGAGACGCCGCTACAGATCGTCCTCGGGGACGGAGATGCAGGAAGTGCTCTGTTTGTGTTGTGATCCTATTGGTTCAGTTGTCCTCCTGAGGCGGCGGCCTGCCTCTCTCCATAAACGACCCTGAGTCCTCCTCCGTCTCCAGAGCGCTCACCTATCCCCAGACTAACCTGCCGAACAGGTGTGTGAGAGTGTGTGTGTGTGTGTGTGTGTGTGTGTGTGTGTGTGTGTGTGTGTGTGTGTGTGTGTGTGTGTGTGTGTGTGTGTGTGCCTCTCTGGAAAACAAAGCTGGGTGTGTCTGTTTTTTCTCTTTCTGCCTGAAAACACGATGAGAGCGAGCAGCTGCTGACTTCACGCTCACACACATCAGAGCGCCGACCGCTGAGATCACGTCTGAGTCTGACTTTGGTAATCTGAAGCAGATTAAAGATGGAGGAGTAAACTTTCATCTGATGAACAGAGAGGACCGTGTTGTCTGTGAGTGTGGACAGGTCGGGACATGACCCTCCTGGCGTGGCTCTCTGCTCCTCAGTCTAAACCTGATCACACAGGTAAACTGAGCTCTGGGCAGGTGGGACATGAAGATGTGAGTACATCACACGTTGACAGGAAGGGTCCAGAGAGCATGTAGGAGACTGCAGAGCTGATCCTGGACTTCAGGAGGACCCCTCTGTCCCCCTTTACATGACCATCTGTACAGACAGGATAACATAGGGGGTAATGGACAGCAGTGTCTCTGTCCTCTGAGGGTCCTGAGGAGGGTCAGCCTGGCTCTGGAGCTGCTGGCTCTCTGCAGGGCTCTGCCTGGTCTTCGCAGGGTCATCCCTGCAGCTCTGAGACTTGCAGGCTGCCCTCTGAAACCCCAGTGAAGGACATTTATACAACCAGGACGACTCACAGTATCCTCAAGGACACGTCACTGCCCCGTCATCACCTGTTTAACCTGCCGCCCTCAGCTCACTGCTACAGAGTCATCAGACCAGTGAATCATGAACAAACTCAAAAACACCCCGGAGCAACCCGTAGTGATCCACTGTGTCCAGCAGTGTCAGAGTCCTCTGGACCAGATACACAGACCTCTACTTCTGCTGGAACGATGCAAAGATTCTCACAGAGCAATATTGGGACAGGTACTGAAACCACCATCTACTGACCCTCAGAATAAGACAAAGTGTGTCCAAACCAAATGGTATTTAACTTCAGCACAACATTCAAACTCAGTGGCCCTCATTTATCAATCTTGCATGGAAACTTGTGCAGATGTAAAAATGAGTTTACGGCAACGTTCACGTGTGATGTATGAAGCGTGCGTACCAGGGCCAATCGCAATGTAAACCTGATCAGCTGTTGATAAATGTGGCGGCTGAAAACAATTAAAATCTAAATGACATGCCCCAAAATATTCAAGGTTCAGCTGGCCAGACCCACTGAGTTTACAAGATGGAGGGATGCATTGTGGGAAAAAGGGGACTTCACGGTGCTGGAGATCGGCACCACCTTAGCAACAGAGGTAGAAAGAAATGACCCCGTGATGTTTGGCAGCTGGAAAAGTGGTGTTTAAACAAGTCAGAAAAAACTTGTCTGTAAGGAAATTACTGCAGTAATTCAGCCGCGTGGATGTAACAAAGTAAATTACAGCAGAGTTTAAACATTTGATGAACTCATGCTTCGTTTATACCTTGATTGATTAATCTGTGATATTTGACCATTAGAAGCCACAATATTATTAGTTGTTTCCGTTTAGGTCCAGAAACGTAAAAAAGTTTTCTTTAAAAATGTGTTTAAGCTCTGAAAGAAGCTGCAGACTCCAGCCTGAACCTGAACCTGAACCTGGACCTGGACCTGAACCTGGACCTGGACCTGGACCTGGACCTGGACCTGGACCTGAACCTGAACCTGTCACAGACTGAGGAGGGAGTTGAGCTCTCACCGGGTCTGCGTCAGTTTCAGGCAGAAGTGATGGAGTGACAGACCAACTTGCTCTGTGTCAGATACAGATAATAAAAACATTTTCAACACTCCAAACTAGTTCACATAAAAACTGATCTCATTAACTTCATTTGTTTTGGTGCCTGGACAAGATGTTTGTCAATCATGCGCAATTAGACACAATTATTTGTACCAGGAGGAGAGCAGGTGGGTTGTGATCCTGTGTGAATGAACATCTTTTGTTACGAAATAGTCACTTTTTCACACACAGTTCAGGTTTATGTGATAATAATATGAGGAGAGGAGTGAAATAATCATCTTCACAGTGAATCCTGTAACAAACAGCTTCCTTTAAAATCAAGACTAAAAGTTTGATCCAGCGTCCTCTGAATGTTCTCTGCAGAGACTATATCATGGACATGGGAGTGAATTAAAAACTAATACCAGTCTCTCCTTTTTTTTTTTTTGTAATAAATCGGTAAAGGAAACATATATTTTATATCAGCTGACAGCTTATGATGGTCTATTTAACAATGTATTTTACAGATTAGCAGAAGAAGAGTAAATGTTAGATATATTCTTGGTGTCATATCTAATGTAACGATCTGAATATTAATCTCAGATCATCACTTTGTCTGTCTGAAAATGCTTTGCCCTCATATCATCTAATAATTCTCCTCCACAGACAGATTCCCCTCACTACAACGCTGTCCACTGACATGAAACTTGCGTACACAAACTCAGACCTGGCGTGGGATGTTTTGGGCGTAATAGACGCCCACGTTCAGATTGATAAATGTTGATTAATGCCCATTATTCAGGCAAATACACATTTAATAAATGAGGGTCATTGAGAGGAGCCAAACCAGGAGCCAACAGGTAAGAGGTTTTACAGCCCAACATGAACCAGGAGAGGATCAGAGGGACTGCATCCAGTTAATACCTGCTCTTTCCTCTCCAGCCCTCCTGACCTTACTGTTTTTAATACTTCACACGTCTGAGACGTCCAGCAGCTGCCTCAGTGTCCCTGAGTCCTCCTGAGCTCAGCCTCACCTGTTCACCAACAGACCAGAACAGACCAGAAAAGACCAGAACAGAGTGAGCAGTGAAGAGATGAACATCCACACATGACAACAACTGAACACAGGAGCCTTCATCAGCCCCTCCCCTCCTCCTCCTCCTCCTCCTGAAAGAAAAGGCTAAATGATGACATGAAGAAGAATTAACAGATGGGCGCAGGCTGCAGAGAGCAGGGAGCGAAATATGACTTTCTACAAATGATTGCATCCTCGCTCCCCTTTGGAGAGAAAGTAGATTCAAGAACACTTTTAAATAATTTGTTCAATTTGTTCCACAGCCAAAGAAATGCGGCTTGCTGGAAATTCAGATTCATTAAAACTTAATTAATATGCATCATTATGTAAATGAGGTTGCAGTTAATGAGTTCTTAAAAGAAGCCTTCCTTAATTAGTTCACTTTTAATGGCATCATCATTTATCTTTTTTCTTTGAAGCAGAATGACGGCGCGGAAGTAGCCGCTCCCTAAAGTCCTCCAGAAGCCGCTTGAGTTAAGGCGTCTTATTCCTGACTCTGAGACGATTAGGAAGCGTTTAGGAAGTGTTTAGGAGGCATTTTAGGAGGCGTTTAGGAGGCGAGGACAGACAGACAGACTGTTTGAAGGCAGAGCGCCGCAGGATGACGTACCTGTGATTTCTCATTCATCAGTCCATCTCTCTCCCTGACATCCTCAAACATCTGTCCCCGCGCAGCGTCCTGACCGCAGCAGATGGACCGTCCCCGTGTCTCCCTCGCAGCCGTGGAGGTGAGGCCGCAGCGGCGAGGCCTCGCTCCGTTTCATGTTGTCACAGCTTACCTCAGCTCCTAATTGATAACCACTGGCATTTGATCTGAAGGCGTTCAAACAGCCCGTCTATCTTTGTGCCTCCAATAAGACGAACCATCTGTTGTTGCCCGGCCCGCCGTTCATTAAATCTAATTTCCTTCAGCAGAAATAAGGTTTTAATTGTAGCTGCGGCGCCGGGGTTAGCGTGAGCCGAGAGTAATGGCTTTGTGAGCGAGATGGGAGGCTGAGGACGCCGCGGAGATGGATGGATGGACGATTGATTTAGATTGTGGAAATCTGTTTCACTCACGGCGGTAGTTCGTCAGCAGAGAGGAGAGGAGTACAGGGAGGAAGATTGTTAGCAGCCGAGCGTCTTATTGGCAGGTGACAAAGGAAACACGCCACTTTGATACGTGAGCAGCAGATTTATGCAGCGCTGGACGTTTCTGCAGCATGTTACTGCAGAAGGTTTTACACACCGAGAGCCTGATTATGGCGCCTGGAAAGAAGGTTCACTGATCACCTCTGCCCCTTCATGTCTGAGACGGTGAAAACATCTCCTAAACTCTCCAGAGCACACGGTACACAGAAACATGCCAGGTTGAGAGAGCTTCCTGGCTCTCTGGCCCGGACGGTTCTCAGGTGATCTTAAGACAGGTAAGATACAGACACACCGTCCTCAGGAGGTCAGGAACTGAAAAGTTCACAGGTTCAAACCTCCACCCCTTGGTTACACTTCATTACTTGCTCCAACATTTCCTGCCTGTCTTTATTTATAAAGGTGTTTATAAAGGCATGTAAACACACACACACACACACACACACACACACACACACACACACACACACACACACACACACACATTTGAAAAGACATTTATAAAGGCGTGAATAAAGTGTGTTTGAATAAATATAATAATTGTATAATGGTATATATATATATATATATATATATATATATATATATATATATATATATATATATATATATATATAAGATAGATAGATAGATAGATAGATAGATAGATAGATAGATAGATAGATAGATAATATTGGGTATATAATATAAAAAGGACATAAATATATATATATATATATATATATATATATATATATATATATATATATATATATATATATATATATATATATATATATATATATATATATATAAAGGAAATTCTAAAGTCATGCATACAACAGTGATACAATTTTATTAGCTTCCATTTTTATCTAAAGCAATGTCCAACATAGACAATAATTGAGATGGAAGGGAAAACCTAAATTAGTTAGGGTTGGGTTGAGGAAGAGCTTCAAGTTTATTTGGCTGGGAGCTGTTAGCTGTCTGCTAGGCGTCCTCTTAGCTAACTCAGCCCCTGACCTTTAACCCTGATCTGAGATCTCAGATGAAGTGTCTGTGAGTGAAGATGTTACCTGTGAGCTCTGCAGCTCCTCAGCCTCCTCCAGCTGGAGGTACAGTCCCAGAAACATGGATCCGATCTGATGGGATGTATGAAGCAGTCAGGCTGTGCACGTGACTCCAAGGCCTCCGCTCTGTGATTCTGCCGCCCACCACCTCCCTCACTCTGCCAGCGCCTCACAAGAGCTCCAAGTCAGAGATAAAAATAAAACTTACTCCTGTGAAACGTCTCCAATCTGCAGCCAACTCCACCACGCCGCTCCGTTTACAACACAGGCTTTATATATATCCACTACAGCGTCCTCATTGTTATAAATGACTGTTCAGTGACCGCTTTAGCACACTGTTTTAATCACCATCTGTGCAGAGCTGTTAGTTAACCAGTGAAGGAACATTCAGTCAGCCCACAGAGACACACACACACACACACACACACACACACACACACACACACACACACACACACACACACACACACACACACACACACACACACACACACACAGTTACTCCTGATCTGCTGACTGCAACCATCAGGACTCCAAACTCCTCTCTGAATCCAGGACCAACAGCTGCTCACACCTGACTGTTTACACTCACCTGAGCTCACACACCTGAGCTCTCACACCAACATTTGCTGGAGTGTTACGTGTCTGCGTGGTTCAGGATCTCCACACCAGGAACAGGACAAAGCCCAGGACTCTGAGGGGTACCTCTGCTGTGTCTGATCCTCAATGCACAGAGATTTCCAATCAGAGTCCAGTTCAGAGCTGCTCCTTGGTGAACCTTGTGACTCAGGGTTAGAGATTAAAAAGAACAGACCTGTAAAGGCCTGAAGAAGACTTCCATACACTTAGCTTAGCTTAGTTTAGCTAAGCTCAGCATGTTTCACTAAAGACATGACTCGTGGAAGCAGACTGAGGGTACAAATGAAAGTCTGTAAATACAGAAACAAACAAGTGCTGTCCACAGAGACGAGTGTGTGTGTGTCGTGTGTGTGTGAGTGTGGATGTGCTGTAATCGTACAGATGTAATTTAATTAACATGTGAGAGCGTCCTGGACTAACAGCAGCAGACAGAGCCATGTCACCATCCTCTGACCTGTTTATGACTTTCATCTGAGTCAGAGTGACGAGGACGAGAGAAGCCCTGCAGCCAGGGCCGCACAGAGGCGATGTGACACGTGTGTGTGTGTGTGTGTGTGTGTGTGTGTGTGTGTAACCCACTGCCTCGTCGCTCTGAACACTCTCATCCAGATCCAGATTAGCATAGATGTCCGTTTAGCACGCGACACTTGATCCCTCTTTCCCCCGGTGCTCCACGGACAGACGTGAGGAGAGGTGACAGGGTGGGGGTTAAGTTTCAGACAGGACAACTGCACCCCCTCCACCCCGTCGAGGAGAGGATTCTTAAGTGCACATGAAGTTTTCTCTTTGTGTGTGTGTGTGTGTGTGTGTGTGTGTGTGTGTGTGTGTGTGTGTGTGTGTGTGTGTGTGTGTGTGTGTGTGTGGTTGACAGCTGAACAGATATGATGTCCGGAGTTGTGTGAGGCCGTTTAGCGATGCCCCCCCACATTAGCAGCAGCATGGACAGGATGAGATGATGGACTATAACATGTTGTTGTTGCTCTTTTGTCGCCTCAGATGATGATTTGTATTCGTTTGTGTGTGTGTGTGTGTGTGTGTGTGTGTGTGTGTGTGTGTGTGTGTGTGTGTGTGTGTGTGTGTGTGTGTGTGTGTGTGTGTGTGTGTGTGTGTGTGTGGCCTGTTTTAGCTGTGTTGTTGAATGGTGGAGGCTGTTGTTGGTCTCTCAGATCTGGGTTTGATTTAGGAGCTGGCTGAGGTGAGCTTTTGTCTTGATGCTTTTATTTATTTTCTCTGCCTCTGTCACACTCAGACAACTTAAAATAAAAAAAAATAAAGAAAAAAAAAAGAAGCAAAAAAATCTGTTCTGATAATTCTTCATCATTTCACCTGCTGCTGTGTTTCAGGTGAGCCTCCACCTTTCCGCCTGCTGCTGTGTTGTGATGCTTAAACTCAGTGGTGGTTCAGAGTTGAAGGTCTGTGTCTCAGACCGAGTGAGATGGATCAGATGAAGGTGTTAAAGCTTCAGCAGAAGAATCCTCCCTCAGAATTCAAACAGGTTATAAGTGTTTAAAGAACTTTTAGCATTCAGAGCGAACAGTAATCAGACAGATGGAGGAGGATGGAGGAGGGGGTGGGAACAGATAACTGTAATAAATCCTCTAAAGCTGTATTTCTCTGTCTTCCTGTGGAGTTCAGTTGACGTTAACCGTCAGAAGTTAGAGTTTCATGTTCAGTCTGAGCACATGATCCATCTGTTAGTGAAACATGAAGACAAACAGTTACAGCTTCAGATGCAGGGTTCACTTTGAGTCAGGCCTGCTCTGAGATTGGACACGTGTACTCTGATCTACACACACTGAACACACACTCAACACACTCCGAACACACACTGAACACACACTGAACACACGCTGAATGCACACCGGGTATTGAAAACAGGTTCCTGTTAAGAATCAATAAGAAACGATTCAATCCAGTTCAATCTTAGCTTAGCAGTTAGCTAACAGTTTCCCAAGAAAACTCTGATTCGGGATTTTCTGCTTGAAGTTTTACTGAAGAACTGAACACTCAAAGAAATGAACAATACTCTCTTACACCAGATTTCTGTTCAACACATCCAAAATGTTCCACATCTCCTGATGGACCAGAAACCATATAGACAAAATACTGCTGGCTAGAGTGAATGGGAAATTACATTGACATGCCACAGATAGCATACATTGATATAACCTCAGATTCAAAACAGAATCTTCACTTTCATCACAGTTAGTCTCTGTTAACAACACTGAAAACTCTAAATGCCATAACACTAACAGGTAAATGTTTTCAACAGGAAGAGGAAAGAAACGTTACTGTAGGCTCATGGCTGGTTAAACAACTATGGCAAGGTTCCAAACAACTCAAAGCATTGCTATAACCACTTGGAGACACTAGATGGCCTACTTCAGTCAACAGCATAGAACAAAACAAAACATCTACATCACCTGACATATGATTTTTATTTATTTTTATTTACTTAAGTTCAGATCTATCCAGATCAAGTGACCAGTTTCAGATTTATTTACTGATAAACTCACAAAATGTTCTTAGCACAGAAAAACTGTAAAGCTACTGTTTGTACAAAGAAAACTCACAGGTATTAATAAAATCTTATCAGTACTTATCTCTACACTGAACACATACTCAGACCTGCTCCTATCTGATACTCTGATACAGTAATGACTTTAAACACACACACATCCTCACAGGAAGCTATGAGAATCAAACACCTCAGGGCCCAAACTCTACATCCTCTACAGTGATCATACACACAGACTCTTTATAAGGGCAACCAAACACTCTATTTATTCAGTTAAAATAAACTGCAGTTCCCTGAGTGTCCACTAGTCTCCAGCAGTGAGTCAGTCCCCATAGAGCTCCATGTTAATATAAACTGCAGTTCCCTGAGTGTCCACTACTCTCCAGCAGTGAGTCAGTCCCCATAGATCTCCATGTTAAAATAAACTGCAGTTCCCTGTGTGTCCACTAGAGTCTGTCTCCAGCAGTGAGTCAGTCCCCATAGAGCTCCATGTTGAAATAAACTGCAGTTCCCCGAGTGTCCACTAGAGTCTGTCTCCAGCAGTGAGTCAGTCCCCATAGAGCTCCATGTTAAAATAAACTGCAGTTCCCTGTGTGTCCACTAGAGTCTGTCTCCAGCAGTGAGTCAGTCCCCATAGAGCTCCATGTTAAAATAAACTGCAGTTCCCCGAGTGTCCACTAGAGTCTGTCTCCAGCAGTGAGTCAGTCCCCATAGATCTCCATGTTAAAATAAACTGCAGTTCCCTGTGTGTCCACTAGAGTCTGTCTCCAGCAGTGAGTCAGTCCCCATAGAGCTCCATGTTAAAATAAACTGCAGTTCCCCGAGTGTCCACTAGAGTCTGTCTCCAGCAGTGAGTCAGTCCCCATAGATCTCCATGTTAAAATAAACTGCAGTTCCCTGTGTGTCCACTAGAGTTTGTCTCCAGCAGTGAGTCAGTCCCCATAGAGCTCCATGTTAAAATAAACTGCAGTTCCCCGAGTGTCCACTAGAGTCTGTCTCCAGCAGTGAGTCAGTCCCCATAGATCTCCATGTTAAAATAAACTGCAGTTCCCTGTGTGTCCACTAGAGTCTGTCTCCAGCAGTGAGACAGTCCCCATAGAGCTCCATGTCAAATCTTCACAGCAGAAACAAACAGGTTCACATTCTGATGATAGAACTCTTTAATACTCACTGCTCACATCCTGAGACCATGAGTCCACCTTTCTTCTCCTCCTCCTCCGCAGCCTGCAGTGTCAGACCCGTGACCTCTGACCTCTCCGCACGTTTATCACTCAACAGCAGCTTCAGAGCATCCTCTGACTCTCTCAAACACTGAAACAGCTCAGAGCTCATCCTGATACCCCACCAGACTCCATTCACTGTTTCCTGCTCACATGTAGAGCAGAGTGTGTGTTTAAAGAGTATGAGTTCAGAGTGTGTATTGGGAGGGTGTGTGCAGCAGTTGGCCCGGGCATGTTGCAGGCTGTATTTAGAGCAGCCGAGCGGACCGGGCCCCCCTTTGTTCTGAGCTTGATGAGGAGGAAACCCTGCTAGGCTGCGACGAGTTCTCATCATCACCCCACGTCTCCGCCAAGCTGCTCAGCCCCGCACAGAGCCGGAGTGCGGAGCAGGAGCGCGGAGCTGAAGCACAATACGCAGGGCCGAGCGGAGAATGATTGACAGCGCGAGGAGGCACAGCCTTGCTGCAGACGAACAGATCTTTAAAACGTGCCTCTGTCCCAATGCTGCTCTGTGAGGAGGGGATCAAACCGCTGGGAGGACTGGAAGCGGCTCTGCTCTCTGCAGAGAGGACCAAAGACGAGCAGGGACTCTGAAAGTTCTGCAGCAGATGAGCCTGGAAATCTGTCTGACAGGAGTTTGAGCCCTCTGAACATTTAGGTCCTGGTTTAGAGAGGATCCAGACCTCCTGATCTGGTCTTTGGATCAGGTTTTGGTCCTGAAATGATTTGTTTTGGCCCTCACTCCTGTCCCTGTATTTTCTGTTTCTCTAAATTTGTTCTTCCAAAATGAAAGCAAAAAAACTCCCAGAATAATAAAAAAGAATATTTTTCATCCCTGACTGTACCATGTTTTTATTCAGCACTGTAGCAGGATATTTTGTTTTGTTTTATTTTATTTTATTTTATTTTATTTTATTTTATTTCATTTTATCTTATTCTATTTTATTTTATTTTGTTTTATTTTATTTTTTACATTAAAACTTTGTGATAGTAAATCTGACACACTGATTAAATCGTCAGAGTCACAAAAACAATATCTGTCTGGTTGTTGAATGAAATCCTAGACCACTAAAGGAGCTGGAGTCGACTGTTTGCAGCAATAAACTCAAACTGCTGATAAAATCCTGATTGTGATGAGTTCACAGGCGCACAGCTCCACAGCACAGATTAAAACACAGATTTTCAGTTTATTAGATAAAGAACGTTAACAAATACAGACAGAGGTTAAACGCTGCTGAAAAACAGTTTCATTCATTCTGCTGGTTAATGTGTGTGTGTGTGACTGTGTGAGTGTTTGGTGTATGTGTTTACCGTATCTGACGTGGTTGGAGGAGCTGAACATGTACACTCCGTCTGCAGCTCATCAGATTGCCGTGTTATAAATGATTTCTAAAAATAAAATCTGACTGAATTATCAAACATGCAGCAGCAGCTGGTTTTCATACAGCGTCAGGAAGAAAATAAAGAAAGAGGAGAAACGATACACACTGCCAAACAACTCACTCCTATTAGCTGTTTGTGTTTTGTTTTTTTTGTTTTTTTTTTATTAAAGTTAATCTTATTAAACATAATCTGAAGCACACTCACCTGACAGGAAGTGTCTGATTTCAGGAAATTGGAGATTAAATTTGAGGCTGGATTGTTGGAGAAATTTACTAGTTAAAACTTTATTCTTATTTAATTTCATTTGATTAAAAAAAATCATCAAATTGTTTTTTACTCTCAAATAATCTGGGTGTCATTTTTGTTTTTTAATAACTCAAAAACCCAACATAAAACATTTTTCTGGACAAACACTGGAGTAGATTTCAGTGTTTTTCCGTGGATGTATTTAAACAGAATGAAACTGTAAAGAAAACATTTTAAAATCTTTACAGAGTTAAACTCTGTGATTTATCTGAGCTGATCAAACTGATCTGGTTCACTGAGGAGGATTCTCTCTCTTTATATTATTAAACCTCACAAACCTGTGAGATATCCACACGTGGACTCAGAAACACCGGCTGCAGCCGGAGCTCTGGGTTTCCCTTTCAAATGAAGGTGAAATGTTTTAATTCAGGATCTGATCATGTGATCAGGTTCCGAACCCCTCATCCGTTGGTCATCTTCAGGAAGTTCCTGTGCCCTGAGAGTAAAAGTTAAAATGGATCTCACCATTCCTGCTCCGCAGAGTCAGTCTGAGCTTTTCTCTCTGTCTGCTACGCTCGGCATCAACAAAGCAATTTGTTTCCCCGGAGTGTGCTAATTTCCAGATTTCACAGTGCCAGGTGTTACGGCTGCCAGTCATTACATGAAAATCAGCAAAACCTTAACCACCGTGCTTATCCTCGCCGCCAACACGCCGCCCGGCTCAATCCGCTCTGATTTCTGGGTGAGGAGCGAGGGGGGAGTCGGGAAAGGAGGTTAAGTTCCTAAGTGCATGTTCTCTTATTTGTGTTTCACTTTGAAAAAAAAAAAAAACAGAAAGTGTGTGACAGACGAGGCTGCACGCTCTCTGCTGAATTACATTTTTATTTCTGCTGCAGACAAAGATCAGGGCGGTTTGATTCGTGTGCATTCACAGGGAGACGTGCACGCCTGTAGCACCCGGTGGTTTGGGAGATAGCATCAATTAGAGAGCTGCAGGATGACGAGAGGAGGAAGAGGAGGGTGGTTGTTGTTGCTAAGAGCAGACGGTAAAAACACTCAGCAACAAAGTGCAGGATGGGTCCAGGGTCCAGGGTCAGGGATTCACGGTGAAGGCTGAAATAAAAACAAGAGAGGGATCATCCTCCTCTCTGCTCTGATCATCTCTATTTCATCCTCTGATCAGAAATATTAAACACACAGATCACATTTTCCTCTCTGCCGTCTCTGAGAGGGATAAAAAACCTGAGCGCGTGTTTCTGAGTCTGGAGGAATATTGTTCTTTTTTCTGCTCGCTGCTGTGGTGTGACTCCTCTCAGGGCGGCTGGAAAATAACTGTGCTCTCAGGATGTGTGGGGATATATTTAGAGCTGTTAATATGTGGCATTAATTATGCACATGTATGTTCGACTAATTAAATCAATCAGAGCTGCAGAACAGAGCCAGAGAGCTGTGTGTGCGCGCGTCTGTGTGTGTGTGAGAGACATAGAGTCACACGGCTTTTTTTACACCCGTCAGGTTATAATTTATTTGATGGAAATATGATTTCAAAGACAGAAGAGATGAAATGTTTTTTTGTTTGTTTTTTATTGTTTTCATCGTGTTTACTCCTCTTTATTCTTGAAAACAGAGTCATTTATGTGAAGGAAATCCACACCTGATAAATTATTAAAGGCTGCTGGGATTATCAGTGTGACGAGCAGAGTGTGTGTGTGTGTGTGTGTGTGTGTGTGTGTGTGTGTGTGTGTGTGTGTGTGTGTGTGTGTGTGTGTGTGTGTGTGTGTGTGTGTGTGTGTGTGTGTGTGTGTGAACTCTTCTGATGTTGAACACCCTGCGCTCCAATAATTGGAGAATTCCTCGACTGTTATTTAAATCTGGTGTGTGTCGGTCGTGTTTACAGCCGTGTTAATGAGGGGGAGCGACTCCCTGTCCTCACACACACACTCACACACTCAGAGGAGGCTCCTGTGTGTGTTTCCTGTCAGGGAACTTTCCCTGACGTGGTGTGGATGGAGGAGAGGTGTGATTAAAATGAGCTTTCTTTAATGGTGGCTGTGTTTCTGCAGAGTGATGGATGCTCAGCTGCTCCACCTTTGTTTTTACACTCTGCACATTAAAGCTGCTCTCACTTTGTTCATGCTGATCTATATTTATCTGAAACTGCACTTTATGCAATTACACCTAATGGAAGTAGAGGGACTCATTATGTGAAAGTTTGGGCTGAGAAATAAAAACTTGTGTGAGTGGGGTTATCGATGAGGAGAAGTCTGCACAAAGAAAAGAACTCCATGTTTCTGCATCCATCAGAGGAGCGCCAAACTTTTACCGTGGAAGAAACTCTGAGAGGAAGTCAGGGGAAGGTGCACTACTTTCTGTGCAGCAAGCTGATGAAGAGGAGCAGAAGGAGGAGGAGGAGGAGGATGAAGATGGGGACGGAGGGGGAGGGCAGCCTGCCATCCTTCCTGTCAGCCTCTTCCTGCTCGCTTTAACCGTCTCCCCCCTGGTGGCCCCGCCCCCGACGCTGCCAGGCCACAGGCACTGGTGGGCGGGCGAGGCAGGAAACAGGAAATCATAAGAGAGAGAGGAAGAGGAAGCCACAGGGGCGAGAGACGGCGGCAGCGGCCATGACGTGCCACAGCTGCCACCGCCGCTCAGAGAGGAGCTCAGTGTCCCAATTACCTCCTCGTAAACAAAGGAGGAAGTTTTACCTCATAGTAGGCTCGTCTCTGCGTGCGCACACACACACACACACACACACACACACACACACACACACAGCCGTCACAGCAGAGCGTCTCCTCCATCAGATAAGAGGAGACGCTCTGCAGCCCCGCTCTGATAGCAGAGGTGTCACTCGTGAAAGGCGGCGTCCCTGCTGATCGTGCCGCCGCCACCGCTGATGAAAGGTCGGCAGAAGCGGGGTTCACACGCCGCCCTGCTTCTTGTCTCCTCTTCCTCCTCTTGTCTGCTCGTTTGTTTGAAGCAGACGTTTTCTCTCCTTCAAGGCCTGCAAAGCGTCGGAGCAGGAGGAGCGGAGGAGAGACGACATGTGAGAGGAGCAGAGTGTGGCCTCTGAGAGGGCGCCATGTGACAGGACGACAAACCTGAGCTTCATTTTTATTTAAAGGCCCTGTGAGGAATGCCACTGATCTCAGGACAGTCTCACTGCTTTGATCTGTCTGCTCATAATCCAGGGTCTAAACTCTGAACACACAGTCTGCTCACCTCCAGGACACTAAACTACAAACTGAGTTCACAGAGTTTCATTGTTGTCAACCTTTCAAACTACAAATAAACACATCACCCTGTCGCTTTGCAGCCTGGGAAAAGTCACGCAAAACCAAGTTTTCTTAAAAGAAGAAGAAAATCTGCTTACCAGAACAAATGCACACCATGGTAAGAGTGACCATGGACAGTGATGGTGCTTGTGGGAAACACAGTCTTTATCTTCGAAAAACACTGATTCTGTTCACTGGTGTCACCCGAGTAAACACCAAACTGGAGGTCCTCACTTAGAAACAGGAGGTCCTCACTAAGAAACAGAAGGTCCTCACTAAGAATCGGGAGGTCCTCACTAAGAAACGGGAGGTGCTCTCTAAGAAACTGGAGGTCCTCACTAAGAAACAGGAGGTCCTCACTAAGAAACAGGAGGTCCTCACTAAGAAACAGGAGGTCCTCACTAAGAAACAGGAGGTCCGCACTAAGAAACAGGAGGTCCTCACTAAGAAACAGGAGGTGCTCACTAAGAAACAGGAGGTCCTCACTAAGAAACTGGAGGTCCTCACTAAGAAACAGGAGGTCCGCACTAAGAAACGGGAGGTCCTCACTAAGAAACGGGAGGTGCTCTCTAAGAAACTGGAGGTCCTCACTAAGAAACAGGAGGTCCTCACTAAGAAACAGGAGGTGCTCACTAAGAAACAGGAGGTCCTCACTAAGAAACTGGAGGTCCTCACTAAGAAACAGGAGGTCCTCACTAAGAAACAGGAGGTCCTCACTAAGAAACTGTAGGTCCTTACTAAGAAACAGGAGGTCCTTACTAAGAAACAGGAGGTCCTCACAAAGAAACAGGAGGTCCTCACTAAGAAACAGGAGGTCCTCACTAAGAAACAGGAGGTCCTCACTAAGAAACAGGAGGTCCTCACTAAGAAACTGGAGGTCCTCACTAAGAAACAGGAGGTCCTCACTAAGAAACAGGAGATCCTCACAAAGAAACAGGAGGTCCTCACTAAGAAACAGGAGGTCCTCACTAAGAAACAGGAGGTCCTCACTAAGAAACAGGAGGTCCGCACTAAGAAACGGGAGGTCCTCACTAAGAAACGGTAGGTGCTCTCTAAGAAACTGGAGGTCCTCACTAAGAAACAGGAGGTCCTCACTAAGAAACAGGAGGTGCTCACTAAGAAACAGGAGGTCCTCACTAAGAAACTGGAGGTCCTCACTAAGAAACAGGAGGTCCTCACTAAGAAACTGGAGGTCCTTACTAAGAAACAGGTGGTCCTTACTAAGAAACAGGAGGTCCTCACAAAGAAACAGGAGGTCCTTACTAAGAAACAGGAGGTCCTCACTAAGAAACAGGAGGTCCTCACTAAGAAACTGGAGGTCCTCACTAAGAAACTGGAGGTCCTCACTAAGAAACTGGAGGTCCTCACTAAGAAACAGGAGGTCCTCACAAAGAAACAGGAGGTCCTCACTAAGAATCTGGAGGTCCTAACTAAGAAACAGGAGGTCCTCACTAAGAAACTGGAGGTCCTTACCAAGAAACAGGAGGTCCTTACTAAGAAACAGGAGGTCCTCACAAAGAAACAGGAGGTCCTTACTAAGAAACAGGAGGTCCTCACTAAGAAACAGGAGGTCCTCACTAAGAAACAGGAGGTCCTCACTAAGAAACTGGAGGTCCTCACTAAGAAACAGGAGGTCCTCACTAAGAAACGGGAGGTCCTCACAAAGAAACAGGAGGTCCTCACTAAGAAACGGGAGGTCCTCACTAAGAAACGGGAGGTGCTCTCTAAGAAACTGGAGGTCCTCACTAAGAAACAGGAGGTCCTCACTAAGAAACAGGAGGTGCTCACTAAGAAACAGGAGGTCCTCACTAAGAAACTGGAGGTCCTCACTAAGAAACAGGAGGTCCTCACTAAGAAACAGGAGGTCCTCACTAAGAAACTGGAGGTCCTCACTAAGAAACAGGAGGTCCTTACTAAGAAACAGGAGGTCCTCACAAAGAAACAGGAGGTCCTTACTAAGAAACAGGAGGTCCTCACTAAGAAACAGGAGGTCCTCACTAAGAAACAGGAGGTCCTCACTAAGAAACTGGAGGTCCTCACTAAGAAACAGGAGGTCCTCACTAAGAAACAGGAGGTCCTCACAAAGAAACAGGAGGTCCTCACTAAGAATCTGGAGGTCCTCACTAAGAAACAGGAGGTCCTCACTAAGAAACTGGAGGTCCTCACTAAGAAACAGGAGGTCCTCACTAAGAAACAGGAGGTCCTCACTAAGAAACAGGAGGTCCTCTCTGAGAAACAGGAGGTACTCACAGAAAAACAGGAGGTCCTCAGAAAGAAACAGGTCCTCACTAAACTGTAAAGATCAGAAATACTCAAAGACACAAGAAACGGTTTGTCAGAGACCAAAGAGGCTCTCTGAACAGGACCTTAACCTCATGTGTTGAGAAATGGCCTGCAGTGTAACTGTCTCTGTGAATTGTCCGGGTCTCTTTTCTTTTAGAGTCTCATTGTCTCTGTGTCTCGAGATCTCAGTGTTATTGTGACTTAGCGCCTCAGTGTCTATGTGTCTCAGTGTTTCCGTGTTTCAGAGTCTCATAGGTTAGAGATGAAGCACAGCTGTCAGTGTGAAGGATCATCTTTGCGTTCTCTGTCAGTGTTTCAGTGTTTCTTTGTCTCAGTTTCTCAGTGTTTTAGTGTCTCATAGGTTGGAGATAAAGCTCAGCTGTCAGTCTAAGTGATAATCTCTGTGTTATCTGTCAGTGTTTCAGAGTCTCAGATCTCAGTGCCTCAGAATCTTTGTGTCTCATTGTCTCAGTGTTTCTTTGTCTCAGTGTTTCTTTTTCTCAGTGTCTTAGTGTCTCAGAGTCTCATAGGTTGGAGATGAAGCTCAGCTGTCAGTCTGAAGGATCATCTATGTGTTCTCTGTCAGTGTTTTAGTGTCTCAGTGTCTCAGTGTTTCTTTGGCTGAGTATCTAAGTGTCTCAATGTCTCTTTGTTCTAATGTCTTAGTTTCTCAGAGTCTCAGAGTCTCATTGGTTGAAGCTGAAGCTCAGCTGTCAGTCTGAAGGATCATCTATGTCTCCTATCAGTGTCTCTTTGTCTCAGTGTCTCTTTGTCTCAGTGTCTCAGAGTCTCATAGGTTGGAGATAAAGCTCAGCTGTCAGTCTGAAGGATCATCAATGTCTTCTCTCACTGTCTCTTTGTCTCAGTGTCTCAGAGTCTCAGTGTCTCAGTGTCTCAGAGTCTGATAGTCTCGGAGTCTCATAGGTTGGAGCTGAAGCTCAGCTGTCAGCCTGAAGGATCATCTCTGTGTTCTTTATTAAAACAGTTGGACTGCAGATCCTCCCTCTGCATTTTGCTGTCTGTCTCCTTCTCTCCACCTTCAACCACTCATCTGTCACTCCTGCTATTTTTCACCTGCCTCCCAGCAACAACACCCCACCTCCACCCCCACCCCTCTGGAGGAGCACACCAAACCAAACCTGTGAGCTTAACGCATTTCTAATGAGCCAGGCCGTTCACAGGGAGCAGATTAGTCATCGTACGTCCGTGTCGAGGATCACGTTCTCAGAGAGGCGCCATGTATCATCTTCTCGCCGCCATCAACGTCTCTGCAGAAAAAACAGCAAATGGAAAATCTGCTCCGCCGAGAATAATTAAGCGAGTTGTGCTGATGTCATAAAACTGTAGAAATCAGTGTTTGTGCGTCTGCGGGTTCATAAAGAAGCGCTTGAGAGGATTTAGGAGGAATCTGAGTGTGTTTGAGGAGGCAGCTCTTCATTACTGTTTGACAGATGGCATTGTCTTTAGATATGCTGTCACATTCATATCAATAAGCCTGCTGGAGCCATCCATTCACATCACAGCCACGCTCACAGCCACAGCAAGCGTACACAGCCACGCTCACAGCCACACTCACAGCCACGCTCACAGCCACGCTCACAGCAAGTGTACACGGCCGCCAGGTGCTCTCCGCAACGCCAACCAGCTGTGGTATCTGCCCTCTGTCCACGGGTCCTCAGTTTGAGTGTCTGACCTGCAGAGGCGCTGAGGACGCTCAGTGAGGGAGTGACCACACCTCAGTATGTCTGTGCTTAGGGTCAATCCCAACTCTACCATTGGTTTACCCCTTAGCCCTTGGTTCTGCATACGCTCATGTAGTGACGAGGTGTCATAATGCTCTGTGAAGGTGAAAATTGAACAAGTAGTTTTCATTTGAATTTCATTTGTGATCTGAGAAATGAACCAAAGCACCTTAGAAAAACTGTTAAAACACATATGTTTTTGAAATGTTTTGGCATTCAGGCAATTCTATTTTTTGGAGCAAGTTCTCCAGCTTCAGATCAAGCAGAAACTAAGAAGAACAGGACTAAAGATGGACAGTAGCAGGGATTGAGTGGCGTCTCATTTCTAAGAGATGAGTTTTCACTCCTTTAAACAGAGGACGAGGGAGGGGAAGAGGGAGGGGAAGAGGGAGGGGAAGAGGGAGGGGAAAAGTGACGATTGCTATTGGCCCTTACTGCCAGCATCACCTGAACCTTTAAGCTTTAACTGCCGTTGTGAAAATGCTCCATATGTTAATCCATGAAGCTCCATGTGGTGTCCTTTCTGTGAGTGTTCACCTGACACGTTAGCGTTTCCACCAAGCAGTACGGGTCGGTTCAGTACGGTTTGGGACGGTTTGGGACAGTTAAGTCTCATCCCGTTTGCGTTTCCACAGCAAACTGTACCCTCTCGTGGTGGGCGGCGTGTAAGCCGCATGCCGGAAGCCACAGCTGGTAAACAATAGTGCGACGCCGTAGCAGCTTACCCCGCGATTAAATCCAACAAAGAAGAAAACGCGACACAGTAAACAAAGAGCACGGATGGAAGACACGCAGCATTTCGTCCTCTCTGTGATTTTCATGTAACTCTCTGTTACAAAGTGCAATCAAGCTTTGTTTCAGAGAAGTCTGTGAGCCGCCAGGAGAAATGCAGCCGCTGTCGGGGTGAGTGACGATTCTTTTGACCAATCATCCGTCTGCAGTGTGTTGCTCCACCTCCCGAGAGCAGATCGGTTCAGTCTTGCACCCATACGAAATGGTCCCAAAAAAGTGGGACGGCTCGTCTCGGTTTTTAGGGATCCGTCCCGGGATGAGTCTGTGGAAACGCCGCTAAAAGCGCACCGTACCAAGACGAACCGACCCGGACTGCTTGGTGGAAACGCGGCTTAATACACCTGAGAAGACAGGTGATGTCTGTCCACACACTGACTATACGGAGGGGTGTGTGTGAAGTAACTCCTCATCTAATGAAGCTTCATCACTGTTGACTGTTGTCAGTGAACACATGAACCAGCTCTGATGCTCCAGATGAGAAACGCCCCATTACC
Organism: Halichoeres trimaculatus; assembly: GCF_033239565.1. Taxonomy (NCBI): domain Eukaryota; kingdom Metazoa; phylum Chordata; class Actinopteri; order Labriformes; family Labridae; genus Halichoeres; species Halichoeres trimaculatus. The sequence goes on along the minus strand of NW_027437195.1, from coordinate 1,543,808 downwards.
TTCAACAGGAAGTCTGTTCATACCATGCTCTCTGTCTCTCTCTGCTATTTAAAACTCCTGTGACTGACTTCAGGTTGTGTAGATTTTGGCGCCCCCTGTGGACAAAGAGGCTCTCTCTTCTTTGCTGGTATTTACCTGCTCCATGTGTTTGAGGTGTTTCTTAGCAGTCAACCATGTGCTGCGCTGTTTTTAATAGGCCTCATTTTCTCTTGAAATATCTTGGATGAAGTCATCTCTATAGACCTGCGTGCTGAATGTGGCTCATGTTGAGTCTAACAAGTCAGACTTTACTAAAATAAGATAAAAACAGTTGATTAGATTTCAGTTTGTGCAGGTCTTCTTTTGGACTGATGATCACTGATCAGCTGTTTGTAGGTTTTTAAAGAGATGGAGTGAAAATGCTCAAACCATGAAAACACACACACACACACACACACACACACACACACACATTTTTTGATTTTATGTGAATTAGTTCTCGGTACTACAGACGGAATTTGGTCGGTACCTACAAAAGCTAATTCAGTACCCATCTTCACACACACACACACACAAACAAACGCACAAACAAAAAGAAAAGAAAAAAAACACACACACTCATTGTAATGGTTACCTTTCACATTAAAATAATACGGTGCCAATGTCTGGTACCTGGCAATCGTTATCGGTACTCAGCGGTACCAATTTCTGGTCCTTTGTGTGTTTATGTGGTAACGAATATTAATTTGTTAAATAAAATCTCAACCATTTTAATGTAACATATTTATTCTAAAAAAACCACCTACTCTTCCACTCCCTCACAGTCAAATGGATGTGTTTAGGTACCTAAACATGGTACCTTTTGATTTTATGTGAATTAGTTCTCGGTACTACAGATAGAATTCGGTCGGTACCTATGAAAGCTATTTCAGTACCCATCCACACACACACACACCCACACACAAACACACACACACACACACACACACACACACACACACACACACACACACACACACAAACACACACACACACACACACACACACACACACACACACACACACAGGCTATCTGGATATAAATGAGCTCAAAGAGGAGGACCTGACACTGACGGACATTTCCTATTTATTACCTCACACTGTGCCTCTGATACCTGACCCAGATGAACCAATCAGAAAGCAGAAACAGTGTGTGATGTCACTGATGCAGATTGGATACCCGGAATGCTGTATGTTGAAGTGGAAGAGACAGTTTGAGGGTTGGACGAGTTCTCTCACAGGCCGATCTGTGTTTAAATTCAGAGTGAGACCTGCAGACACACACACACACACGCACACACACACACACACACACACACACACACACACACATACTTAAAAAAACATGAATTCGTTGATCACAAGGAAAAGTGTGAAGATTGACGCTAAAGTTGTGATCTGTTCCAGAGAAATCATGTGGAGGTAATATTTAAGCTGTTCTTCTCTGATGAGCCCTGACAGAAGATGACCTGAAGATAACCTCTTCACACCCTCAAACATCTTTTTTTAAAGTTTATTATTTTAGCACTTTTTTTAACCTGCAGTTTGCTTTAAGCTCAGAGAGAGAAATGAAATGTAAAATCAGCCTGATCCAATGTTACAGACAGAAAATATAAACTTCATTATGGACTGAATCATTTAACTGGCATTTTGCTCAAAAGACACATTTTGCTCCACTTCATTTTTCCTCTACCTGAGGTTGACCATTTTTGGCAGATTTATCTTGTGAATATTTTAAAGTATTATGATGTATTAGTATCATAGTATTCTGATTTATAAATATGTTTGATAGTTAATGCTGTGATCACTCTGCTGTCTGTGTAGTTTTTAATCAGGGGATAAATTTGTGTCAGTAATCACAGAGTTATTATTTAAAGGGTTTTTACATCAATGTGCCATCTTCCTTATGTGATTTAGTTCATTTTTATATTTATTATTACATTTATAAAATAAAGTATAACTTGTATGATAGCAGTTTATTCAGTCTCACAGTCTGAGAGTGGAGCCTGACGTGTGTGTTTTTTTTTTTTCTTTTCAGGATAATCTGATCTGGTTTCCTCTCTCTGGCTCTGAGGAGGACCTCTGCAGATGTTTGGGTAGAAGATAAATGTGGAGCGCTGATTGACTGATGTGTTGTCTCTGGTTTTGGAGTGAGTGTCTCTCTGCGGTCGTCCTCGCCGCGTGGAGGACGGGAGGAGCTGCCAGCAGCGGCTCTGACACGGCGTCTCTCTGCGGCAGCGTATCACCATCTGAATCTCTCCCTCCACATCAGGGAGCAGAGCTGTGACTGCTGGGATTAGGCTAATCACACATTCACCCAGGAGGCTGCACACGCGCACACACACACACACACACACACACACACACACACACACACACACACACACACACACACACACACACACACACACACACACACACAGCTCCTGCGTGAGCCATGACCTTATTTCTAATGTGTTTTCATAGCATCTCATTTACTAGCACCCCAAGCTAATGCTAATGCACAGCTTTCTCCACGCTCTGCTTTAACTATTGATAGCAGGCTGCACCCAGCTCACGCCTCGCCTGCACGCCGTCTGCACGCAGCCTCTCACACTGAAGACATCAGAACATCAGGATATCCCGTTCATCTGCTCTTTGCAGTATTATATCAGTGTGCTAACCGTGTTCAGGCCACGCATGTGGACACGCTGAGAGAGGCGTGAGATTATACGCTGACGTGACTTTACACTGCTGCAGAGAGGAAGATGTGTTTTAAATTTAGTGCATTGAGTAAAAACTGTTGTTTTACAGAAATCTGTAAAGTACATCAGTGCTTTATTTAAAGAGCAGTGTCAGCTCAGATAAAATGCTTCATACACTCAGGGTTTGTTCACAGACTTTTCCTCTGGAGAAAATCTGATCCCTCATTTTCTGACTCTAAAAAGTTTGAACAATTAAGAATGCAAAAATTAAAAAGAGAAATCAACATAATAATCACTTAATGATAGAGATAAAACCTACACACATGAAGCTTTCATACATTTGAAGGTTTTCACATATATAATCAGATTAAAGTCACAGCAGCTTCACCTCCGTCACTCCTGGCGTCCTGGAGGTCACAGCACCAGTTTCATGTCAGAGCAGACCCTCAGAGAGGCTGCAGGCCCCGGCAGCTCACAGCAGAGTTTATAACAGACAAGCAGACAGACAGAGAGAAACATCAGGACAGCATTAAAATAAAACCTCTGACCTGTGCAGCGCTCTGCACAGGAAGAGAGCAGCTCACCGAGGTGTCAGAGATCAGCTGCTCCTCCTCTGACTCACAGATACATCCTGTAATCTAATCTGAGAGGGCAGATTACAAATATATCATCTCTGTTTTTTATCTGTAACCAGGTGAAGGTGAAGTTTCTCTGACTTTAAATGTTAAATATGAGAAACTAAGCAGTGTGTTTTAAAAATATAGTTAAAGACGATATTTCAGAGATGCGTTCAAAGAAAGTGTGTGTTATCTTAAAAGTGTGAACTCCGCAGGCTCGGTTTGTTGGTTTTAAATTTGTTTTAAATTTAATTTAAAAACTGATGATGAAATACAATCCTTAACTCACAGCTGTGTGAATATAAAAGATTAAGTTAAAACATCTGTAAATAAAATTCAGAGTTTTCTGTTTGGGGTGTTTTCTGAGAAAAATGAAGAAGGGAAACAAAAAAAACTCATCGGTTAATTAGACTGAAGCTGCGAGGTTTAAACCAGGTTCTGAGGTCTGTCCCTGGTCCCTGTGAGCCAGTCTTTAGGTTTTAAGGGTCATCCTGAAAAGATGTCCCAATTAAAGAGAGAAAAGACACAAATCTAACAAGTGTTTGTGTCTTACTTCAGTAAAAAAATTATGAGACTTTATGTAAGGCTGTGTTCACCTGAAGAGTCCAGACACACGTCTGATTTTAAGATAATAGTAATAATAAAAAAAAAAAAACACAACACCCAATAAACAAGATCAAAAAAATGTATGACAAAAAATACTGGTTTATTCTTAAAGAATAATTTTGTGAAATAAAAAATCTTAACAGGACCATCTTTATTTCTCTCAGGCTTCATTTCTGTCTTGTTGAAATTGCGTTCAGACATTTTTCTGCATTTTTCATGGTGCAGTAAGTTTTCCTGAAGGAGAGTTTTTTGGATCCTGAGGTCAGAGAGAAGACTTGGTCCTTCTGACGGTCTGGGGCTCGTGGACTAAGACGATGAAGGCCGCTCAGAGGGAATTAAAGAAACGCTTCAGCTGCTGCAGGAAGAAAGAAATCTGTGCCTCTTTTCAGCCTGTTTGTCATCACGTCTCTGCAAACACAGAAACAAAAGAAGAAGAGAAACACACAGATCCATCAGAATCTGATGAAAAACATTTACCCCCCCCAACCCCCTTCCTCCTCCTCTTCCTCCGCCTCCTCCTCCTCTTCCTCCCCCTCTCCTGTTTTCTTCCTCCTGCATTCTAATCAACACGCCGCACTTCTAATTTATGAAATGTAATTCTGCCCTCCACTGGTATGAGGAAGGTGTGCACACACACACTTACGCACACATACACACACATATACACAGAGAGAGAGAAAAGGAAGGGGTAGAGAGAGAGGCACATTTTCTCTCACTTGACTGAACAATTCAGAAAATAAACTCTGTGCAGTTTGTGTGTGTGTGTGTGTGTGTGTGTGTGTGTGTGTGTGTGTGTGTGTGTGTGTGTGTGTGTGTGTGTGTGTAGCAGGTGATTTGTAATATTGGTCGACCTAAAATTACAATTATCCAGCTGACTTTTCTCCTCCTGTTAAACATAATTAGCCGTCTTTAATTCAGCTCTGATTCGTCTCTGTAATGAGCGTTTATGTTACACTCACATTAAACGCACTCACTGAGTGTTTCCATGTTAGGAAATAAAACTGGAACAATAATAACAATAAAAATAATAAGAGGAATAATTTACTGCTGCTGCTCCGTACTGTTTGAGGGTGGAGCTCATTATGGGGGGGATCATGTCAGCGTGTTAGAGCAGCTCAGAGAAGCCGTACTTAAATATACACAACCTACCTTTACCCCAGTGTGTGTGTGTGTGTGTGTGTGTGTGTGTGTGTGTGTGTGTGTGTGTGTGTGTGTGTGTGTGTGTGTGTGTGTGTGTGTGTGTGTGTGTGCAAAGCGTCCCCACCTTCACCCTGGGGGACAGAGCCTCCGTCACCCTGGGTGTTGCCACGAGCGACGGGGGATGTTGGGTGGAGACGAGCACGAGGAGGAGGAGTGAACCCCCTCATGAGAATTCAGATGGAGCACACAGCACACACACGCACACACACACCTCAGGGATAACACACACATCATCATTTACAGGTGAGAGCAGTCGAACATCAAGAATATCTGATTTCAAGAGACGCAGAGACGAACAGGAAGCTGCTCTGATTTTCTCCCAGTTCACCCTCCTAAGGGGTCTGATCCTGGGGATTTGTGTTGACCAGGTGGACGTACAGTGTGGGGCCTGGGTTGGGCGCTGAACCTGAACTCTCTCTGTTCATCAGGCTTTTCGTGATGTGTGTCTGTTTGAAGCCTGGAGGTCAGAGGAGGAGGAGGGCACCCATTAGGGTGAGGGCAGTAGGTGGATGTACACTGGATGTTTCTCTGCATTTCTCCCTGAGTCAGTTTTACCAAAAAGTTCAAAGATAATATTTAAAAAAGTCAGAAATATGAACAGAAAAAGAGCAGCAATGTAAAACACATGTAGAAAGTTAAATAAATCCGTTGTTTTTAATCACTTTGTAAAAAAACATCTTTGAAATTAAAGTGAAAGCAGATTTTGTCAAACCTATGTCAGTTAATGAAGACATTCACAGTAAAGTCTTTTTTTTAATCAATATTCAGCCTCTTTGAAGTGACTGGACTAACACAGCAGGAGCCCAGAGAGCTGAAGCCAGCAGGGTCAGGATCAGTGAAGGAGAGATGACCCCAGTGCAGGGGATGTGTGTGTGTGTGTGTGTGTGTGTGTGTGTGTGTGTGTGTGTGTGTGTGTGTGTGTGTGTGTGTGTGTGTGTGTGTGTGTGTGTGTGTCAGTGACCTCTCTCACAGACACACTGATGGAGTGAGGGGTCTGAAAGTCTTTCTGTGTCTGTGTTTCTGAGAGCATCTCCTCCTGGTTCAGTTTCTGGGATTTCTGACTGGAGAGTGGCAGCTGTCCCCACAACAGTCTGCAGGTTGCATCAGCTCACTTTTGTTCTTCATCACAGAATCATCCTCACGCTTTTAAAGCCCCTCTGCCTCTGGGTGTGTGTGTGTGTGTGTGTGTGTGTGTGTGTGTGTGTGTGTGTGTGTGTGTGTGTGTGTGTGTGTGTGTGTGTGTGTGTGTGTGTGTGTGTGTGTGTGTGCGTGTGTGTGCGTGTGTGTGCGTGTGTCAGTGTGTGTTTAATATGGCGGGCTGAAGGTGAAGCGAGGATGGGATAGAGAGTGACCTGGTCTCTTCACCATCGTACACCTCTCATCATTCACACACTCTGAAGCTCCACGTACCTCCAGGTGTGTGTGTGTGTGTGTGTGTGTGTGTGTGTGTGTGTGTGTGTGTGTGTGTGTGTGTGTGTGTGTGTGTGTGTGTGTGTGTGTGTGTGTGGGGGATGCAGGTAGAGATGAAGAAAAGCTGAAAGTGTTTGGAGCTATTGCTGAAACAATCCAATTACAATGCCTATCAAAGCTAGCTTCACAGTTTATAGCTTCTAATTGCCTGACAAAAATTGACACTTGAGTCGCAGCGCGACGATATAATAGGGGGCCAAATTAAATTTGATCGAGGGGCAGAAAACGATGCTATCAGTCAGCGGCGCGGAAAAGAGGAGATCAACTAGCATGATAGAACGGATCCAAAGTGAAAATGATTCATTAATGGCGTTAGCTTTTCCAATAATGGAAATGACACAGTTCAGACGTCTTCCTAAAAACACTATTAATTAAAGAGATGATAGATCTAACAAGGCGTGGAGACGCGGCACAGACCTCCTCCTCCTTCTCCTCCTTACTGCCTCTTTCTTTCTCCTCCTCTCTCTCCTCTGACCCCTCTGAGCGTCTCCTCCCGTCCAAGCAGACCTGGTGTTTCAGGTTCATCTGCTCTCACACACTCCTCTGTCCTTGTAGGTCATCTCTAAACTCAGTGGATTAATTCATCCCAAATCGTGACGTTACTTTCATTTAAAAGACAGAAATGACAACTGATCATTAGCTCTGACCCCATTGGCAGGTTTTTATCTATGTTCTTTACTTTTAATGAATGATTCAGACGTCATTTCTTTCTTTATTATCTTGAAATCAGACATTCTTCTGCCTGCTGGATGTATCTCAGACTGTCTGATAAAACTACTGTTGTTAAAACATGACAGAAACTCTCGATTAGACCCAGATGTTTGTTCAACTGCACCTGACTGAATCAAAACCAAAGACAAATTAAAAGTGGTGCGAGACATCAGACCTCAGAGCTGATTACAAAACCCTCAGACTGGGGGGAGGGGAGGTGTCAGGGTCTGGATCAGCTGATCAGGTAAATACAAAGTTTACTTTGAATAAATAAATCAGCTTTGTTCAGGTCACAGTCTGATGGACCCGATGAGGGGTGCTCCCTTTCATCCTGCGGCCTCTGCACGACCTCCTCATTCACGCACACACACTCACACACTGTAAGCGTGGGTGTGTGTGTGTCCAGGAGTAGCAGGGACTTTATTTAATCTGTTTTCGGGGCTTTAATTGGGTCAAAGCTTCCTTCTCTGCCTCCTTGATGTGCAAATGAATGTGGCATCGAGGGACGCCCGCCCGTCACTCCACAGGCTCATCCACAGGACACCTCGGGGTGCCGGCCCGCCGTCTGTGACCTGTATACTGAGGAGGAGGAGGGGCGGGCTGTGAGGTTGTCAGGAGCGACCTGGATCAGAGCGCAGGAAGTCTGTGACTTAATGACTCCAGCTGAAGCCTGAAGGAGGAGGAGGAGGAGGAAGGTGTCACCTCCTCCTAATGAAGTCCTCCGTCCTGTCAGGCTCTCTGTGTTTATCTTTGTTCCTATAACTGACTGAGAGTGTGTGTGAGCGTGCACACACACACACACACACACACACACACACACACACACACACACACACACTGTAAAGGTAACCATGTTCTTCAGTAAGTGGCTCACAGCAGGACTTTGAGAATCATTTAGTGCTCCATCGTCATTGGACATAATCAGAGACCATAATCCTCTACCTGAACCCTTTATCACCAAACATAAAGAGGGGCCCTCAGACTTGGGCCCTCACTGAGCGTGTGCAGAGCCTCTTTTAGACGTATAATTGGGTATCGATGGCAAACTAGCTCCTCCATTTCACTTGTTTCCACTTGGGCGCATCGCTTTGAACGCCCAGACATCCCAATCAGATCCCCACTGGGAGGGCGGGGCCTCAGCACGCCAGGGAGGACTCACATGGACTGCCTCTTCCTGTTCTCACCAAACAACATCAACTCCAGAAAAGGGGGGGACTGAGAAACTCCACCTATGAAAGAAAGGGTCAGGACTTTGAGGGTTCAATCAGAGCCAGCACTGAAGGTCTGCAGTTTCCTGAGTGTCCACTAGAGTCAGTCTCCAGCAGTGAGTCAGTCCCCATAGAGCTCCATGTTAAAACAAACTGCAGTTCCCCAAGTGTCCCCAATTAAAAAGCTTCCTCCTGATCTTCTGCGCTGCAAAGACCTCCTGTTCTTCCATCTGTGTTTTTTACCTTTTTTTTTTTTTTTCATTTTAAGGTCTTGAAAGTTTAACATTTTTAGCATGGCATATTTTTAATAAGTGAACAAGAGGGAGAATCAGAAAAAAAAAAAACATGGATGACTTTTCCATACTGTGATATTTGAGGATTGTTTGGCATCGGCCTGCTCTCCCCTTCAAACCAGCTTGTGGACTAAGCTGCTGAGGTATCCAGGCTAAGCAGCTACCACTAGGCCTGCTGCAGCCATCTCCACCAGGCCTTCTGCAGCCAACAGCACTAGGCCTTGCTGCAGCCATCTCCACCAGGCCCTGCTGCAGCCATCTCCACCAGGCCTTGCTGCAGCCATCTCCACCAGGCCCTGCTGCAGCCATCTCCACCAGGCCCTGCTGCAGTCATCTCCACCAGGCCCTGCTGCAGCCAACACCACCAGGCCTGCTGCAGCCATCTCCACCAGGCCCTGCTGCAGCCATCTCCACCAGGCCTGCCGCAGTCATCTCCACCAGGCCCTGCTGCAGCCATCTCCATCTTCAACTCATAATTGGACTTGTACATGATGGGGGGTCATAACAACGGGAATGGATATAAAACAATTCTTTTTGAAGTTGCTGAGAATGTGACAATGAATGCTTTCAGGGAGTTGCTGGACCAGTTTATGAAGACCTGTTGAAGAGACAGGAGACTGCATTTTGGAGTTTCACTCAAATAATCATGGACTCAACCACTAAAAGAGTGGACTCACTGTTGGCTGATGTACAAGAGCTTTAGGTAAGCCTGAATTTTTCTCAAAATGACACTGATGAGTTAAAGGAAAGTCAAAAAGCCCAACAAATTTAATCTAAGGAAATATCCAAACAGGTTCATGATCTGACAACTAGACATGATATAGAGGCATACTGTGAGCAGATTGAAAACTTTAAAAAAAAACAGTGCAGAAGAAAGAATCTGGTGATCAGTGGCCTTGGACCAGCTAAAGCTGAGGAAACCTGGGCTGAAACTGAGTCTAAGGTACAAGAACTGTTCACGTCAAAACTGAAGCTTTAAGCCCCCGTTGACATTGAAAGAGCTCACAGGAATGGAAAGTTCAGAGAGGACAGTGAGAGGCCAAGACCAGCCGTGGTTAAATTGCTTCATTTCTAGGACAAACAGCGCATCCTGTATAGAGCTGGATCTCATCTTAAAAGAAAACCTCACTGTACATCAATGAGGATTTTTCTGAACGGGTGAGGAAGAGGAGAGCTGAGCTTCGGCCTGCATTGAAGGAAGTAAGAGCAAGAGGAGATTACGCTATAATCAGCTATGACCGCCTCATTGTGAGGCCAAGGAGAAGAGGAGAGAGGAACTGAAAGGCTAAATGGCACTTCATCTGGTTTTACCTTTGTCATTTTACTTTTTTTGTAGATATCTTTTGAATATTCATGAAGGGTTTGACTATAGCCCTTCTGAATATTTGCAGTCTTCGAAACAAAAGTCAGGAGGTTGATAAAATTGTACAACCCAATAATATTAACGTACTTGCTTTGTGTGAGACTCATTTGGATTCCTCATTTGAGGATGAAGTGTTGAGAATAAATAATTATACTACATTCAGGAGGGATAGAAATAAATATGGAGGTGGTGTGGCTACATATGTTCAGAACCAGCTAACAGCTAGAGAATGCAACGATTGGTTGGTGAGCAATGTGGAGGCTCTCTGCGTGCAAATTCACCTGCCATACTCAAAGCCAATAATAATAGCTTGCTGTTACAGGCCACAAAGTACTGATATTAAATATTTAGATGACAAATGTGATATGATAGATAAAATTTCTGAATCAAATAATAAGGTGTTTATTTTGGGTGATTTGAATATTGATTATTTTTCTTCTAACTGCCATTTAAGGAAAAAGCTCCTCTCAGTTATAAGTGCTTGCAACCTGTCACAGTTGGTCAACCTTCCAGCTAGTGTTTGTAAATAAAGCTTGTAGTAGTTCATCAACCTGCATCAGAGGGGAACCCTTTGGGCCTTCAAGGTATTCAGTGAAGGCCTAATAAAAAATATTGAAAGAATTTTTGTACTCCCAAATAATTATTTCATTTCTTTATTTTGTTTTATTTTGTTTTTATTTATTTATTTTACCCAATGAAATCATAGCAATGAGTTTTATATTATTTTTATAAACTTGTCCTGGCAAACAATTGGTTAATATAACTAATTCAAAAATGGACCAATCACAATTTTCCTTTTGATGGTATCTTGGTAAATCAGCGACACATTCTGGCAGGCATGGCCTGCAGTAAATGCAACGAATGCCTGTGTAACTCAAGCGAATGTGGACACAATTTGACACTGACAGCTGTCTTAGCCAATCATATTTTGTTAAGTTGTGGGCAGGGTAATTTCCTGTCATCTTCTGGGGATTCGCGGATATTTACCAAACACCCTCTCCCTGCTCCTCGGCAGGTTTCCTCTGCACTCAGACGGGCCCATATTTTACTTGACCAAAAACACAAATAAACGGACTCCCACCAAAAAAATCTGATATCGGTCTGCATTCACGCTGTATTTAGAGAATTTTCAGCGCGTTGCTTTCACACAAAAACACCACTAAATAAGAAATGGCGGAAAGTAATGGAGAAGACTGTGTGGTTGCTGGATTACTTGAAACTCTTTTTTTTGTTGTTGTTTTTTTTCAATTTTATATCTTTATTTTATTAATTGGTTGAAGTTATGTTTGGTGTTGCAGTGTTCAGGCACATGATAAATTTGTAATCCCACAAAACTACCAATATACTAAACTTCCATGTCACATGATTCGGGCTATTGTTTTTATTTCTTTGTTTGATTGCTTATTGCCACGTGTGGTCCCATGGTCCTGCTGAAGGCCCAGTGGCTGGGGCCACGGTTCGCCACTGACCTGCATAGACTACATTATGACAAATGTTCCTGCGCACAAAGTCTATATCCTCACCCACAGGTTGAAGTGATCACAATTTGGTTTCTATTACAAGGCAAATTAAAATACCCAGGGCTGGAAATAGGAAATATTCAGGAGGTCCTTTAAGAGGTTTAATCCAGATCTATTTGTAGCAGACATTGGTAATCTGCAATGGTCAGATATGTGTTTAGAAAAAGACTCAGAAATTGCTCTAGAAAAATTCATGTTTAAATTAAATAGACTGGTTGACAAGCATGCCCCTCTGAGGAAACATAGTGTAAAGCATAACAGTGCCCCATGAATGAATGACTAGCTAAAGGCTCTAATGATGCAACGAGACAATGCCAAGAAGGCCTTTAATCAGTCAGGATGTTTACATGATAGGGAACTATATCGTAAATTAAGAAATAATGTCACTAAATTGAATAAGAACACAAAAGAGTATACTATCAACAGAAAATTAGTAATGCTAAAAATGACAATAAGAAAATGTGGAAAACACTAAATGAAAGAATGGGTAGGACACTTAGTTCTAGTTCCAGTTATGTAGACTGTGATGGTACTTATATTACAAAAAGCTCTGAAATTGCCAATTATTTTTATGATTTTTTTCACCAACAAAATAGTAAAATTGAGAGAGAACATGCTTAGTCAACTAGTTCCATGTCAGATGGTATAATAAAAAAAGAAATTATGAAGGAGAAAGATTGCACTTTTGAGTTTAAGCTGGTTAATGTCCCTATGGTTGAGAAAATGTTGTCGCGAATTTCTAATGATACATCTTCAGGTATTGACAATTTGGATGGTAAATTTCTAAAGGTAGGAGCTAAATAGTTATCTATCTTATCTATTCCTTCATATCCTTAATAGATGTATTGCTGGCTCCTTGTTTCCCTCACTATGGAAAGAAGCTAGGCTAATACCACTGCCCAAAGACAAAAAGCTGCATTTTGTAGAGCTAACAGTAGGCCTATAAGTCTACTACCGGTTCCCAGCAAATCGTTGGAGAGGGCAGTTTTTAAGTAATCAGTTAATCACACAATTTCAACATGCATACAGGGCTGGTCACTCAACTAGCTCTGCCATTGTGCATATGACCGATAAATGGCTGGAGGAATTAGATAATAAGACAATGGTTGGAACAGTCATGCTTGATTTCAGTGCGGCGTTCGATGTAATGGATCATGAACTGCTAAGGTCCAAACTGAAGGCGTATGGTTTTTCATCTCCGGCTCTCTCTTGGATGGATAGTTACCTGTCTGGGAGGAGGCAGAGAGTGTTTTATGATGGCAGTATATCTGCAAGTAAGGATGTAATATGTGGGGTTCCTCAGGGGAGCTGTTTAGGCCCTCTTTTATTTTCCATCTTTATAAATGATATGCCCTATGTTCTAGAGCAAGCCAATATGATCATGTATGCGGATGATTCAACCACGTTTTGTGCTGCAACTACATGTAACATACTAAATGAATTTTTATCAAATGAATTACAATCAGTGTCAAACTGGGTCAAAGAAAACAAAGTAGTCTTGAATGTGTCCAAGTCAAAGTGCATTGTGCTAGAGATTCCAGATTGAGTCTGTCCATTGAGGGTATCTCAATACAGCAAGTCAATAAAATGAAGTTACTGGGGGTCACAAGTGATGAGCACTTGACTTGGTCAGATCACATTGACGCTACTGTTGTAAAAATGGGGCAGGGCATTGCTGTCATGCGTAGATGTTCTTCCTATATCACATCATCAGTTAGAAAGGAGGTAATGCAGGCGTTGGTTCTCTCTCATTTGGAGTAGGGTATGGTTGTGTGGTCCTCTGCTGCTAAAATGGGTTTAAAAAACTACAATTAGCTCAAAATAGAGCTGCAAGATTAGTGCTTAATTGCTCTTTTAAAACCAATGTAGCAAAGATGCATCACAGTTTGGCATGGTTATCTGTCGAGGTTAAGTTAACATCTTGTATCGTAAAATTTTCTAAAAATGCAATTATGGAGGGAAAGCCAGATTTCTTTAGTGAACAATTAAAAAATGCAGGTCTTAATCATAATTATAAAACTGGACAAGTAAGTTTGGGTTATTTAAATCTTCCAAAACCAAATTCAGAATTACTAAAAAACAAATTTATTTTATAAAGCCATTGAGCAATGGAATTTTTGACCCGAAAATATTAAAAGAATGAAAAGTAAATACTTATTCAAACGATCTACCAAACAAATATTATTGAGAGGGACCACACAATTAGAATAATTCATGTTTTTTGTGTTTGTTTTAGTTTTGGTTTGTTTGTGATTGATGTTACTTTGATTTACACTGACATGCGTCAGTTTTTGTTTGTATGATTATTGTATGTTTATGTTGTGATGTTTTATGTGGACCCCTGGAAGATTAGCCAGGATTAACCACTGAGACAAACCACGACAGTGGAAGCTAATGGGGGTCCGAATAAGAACAAAGAATAAAGTCTCCAATAGTGAGTCAGTCCCCATAGAGCTCCATGTTGAAATAAACTGCAGTTCCCTGAGTGTCCAGGGAAGAGATGAACAAGAAATGTTTGCCTATGTCAGTGGTCAGTCTATTAGAGCGTCAGTGTTTAAAGGTCACAGGTCAACAAAGGTCAGCTCTGGCCTCATATACAGAGATCATAGTCTGCACCATGGACAACCATCCCCTCTTTCTGATAGCTTCCTGCTGGACCTCGAACCTTAAACTTTAAACCACAGGCAGTAAGCTACAAGTACAGGATCAGCTGAGAGTAGAGGGCTCCATAATCAACAGTAGTTACTCGCCCATGACTGCAATCTGCGACACTCTGATGTCGTATCCTCTAAATGAGGAACTCTTCCTGCTGACCAGGAACTAAAAAATGTGACTGAAGCATAGGGCTGTGAAGAGGATGACAGATGATGGGGAGGAAAGAATGTTATCCTAGTTTTAAGTTTCTGGACTTTATAGATACGTTTCTTATTGATGCTGTCTCATCCTCAGGTTTCGTTTTTTCTTCAGCTTTTCTGTGAATGAATGTGAAAGAAACCAAAGGCAGATTCAGACTCTGGCTTCCTCTCTCCTCTCTCTTCTCTCCTCTCTCCTGAGGAACTTCAGGATGTTCTCACTGACCTCATGTGGCAGAGATTCCTCTGGACAGATTTTCATTCCTGGTTCATCAAACCTCCATGAACTCATCTAACCGACCTGACTCCCCTCCTCCTCTCTCCTCCTTCTCCTCCTCTCTCCCTTACATCCCTTGGCATGATGATCAATGACCTGGAGCTGCTGTCGTCACCTCGAGCTCCATCCTCCCTCCTCGACCTCTTCCTCCAGCATTTGGTGAACTCGAGTTGAGGAGGAGGGAGGAGTGGGCAGAGAGGGAGGGGGCGGTTTGGATGGAGGACAGGTGGAGTCCAGCCCGGGGTCGGACACGGGGCCAGGCGTCACATAAATCAACCTGACGTGTTCACCCAGGCCTGCTCAGCCCGGGCTCTGCAGCCGGAGCCAGGCCTTCCAGCTCCGCTACCCGCCAGCACCCTCCCACCCACCGCCTCACCCCCTCCCTCCTTAACCACCACCCACTCTCCCCTCTCCCCCCGTGCCAAGGCTCAGTTCAAGGGGTGAGTTTGGAACGGGTCAGCGGAGGAGCTTCCATGCTTCCAGGGCCGCCAGTCAGCAAGTCCACAGGTGCCTTCTGGTATGTCGATTCGATGCCAGGGACAGAGCAGGGTGTGTGTGTGTGTGTGTGTGTGTGTGTGTGTGTGTGTGTGTGTGTGTGTGTGTGTGTGTGTGTGTGTGTGTGTGTGTGTGTGTGAGAGAAAGAGAGAAAGAGAGAAAGAGGGATGCTGGCATCTGAAGTCACAGCGCTCACACGTCTCTGGGGGACAGAATGGATGTCCCTGGAAGCAGATTTCATTGACAGATCTGAAGTTTCTCAGAGTGAAGTTTAGAGTCTGAACGGTCCAGAACAAGATCCTGAACCAGATCCTGAACTGGATCTGCCCTTACTTTGTGTATGGATCTTTGTCTGGGCCTCTACCTGCCCAATATTTGAGCAGGTTTAGGACTGAAACAGACTGGTTTGAAGAGCATGGAGTGATGAGGTGATAAATACTCAGAGTGGTCTCCAGGTCTGGGGTCAGGTCAGGGCTCAAAGACTTCTAAGAGTGTGGGGCTGAGGGGTTTAAAGGAGCTCCTTTGACCCTAAAATGATTCAAAGATGTGGGTTATGCTCACTGTCAGATAATTTATCTGAGTATCTTCAATTATTTCTCTCATAATCCCCAGCAGCCATTTGAACACAGATTATAATCTGTAGTTTAATCTACTTTTCGCACGAGCCGCTACGTTAACACACAGACTGAACTCCTGAAAACCTTCAGAGAGGGCCATGTGAAGACAGCACAGAGTGTGAACAAGCTAAAGGTGAGGTGAAGCAGACGGATGAAGCTGGTGCTGCCAAATCAAAACATGAGACAGAAAGTTTGTCTGAAAGCATTGCCGCTGATTTAAGACATAACATTAAAAGATGACCACGACGGATTTTGGAGAGAGAAACACTGGGGATGAGGAGCCGAACAGGTCAGGGTTTTTAAAGCAGTGACTGTTCATTACATCTGTAGCACATCCCAAAGCTGTTTGCTTACTGCATTAAGAAAAAAAGGCAAAAACAGAAGAACAAAACATGAGTGACAGTCCATAAAAGTACAAGACTGTTGCTCTGAAAATCAGAAACACAAACCATCAGAGAACGTCACAGTGCCATGTCACAGAGGTCAAGAAAAGCTCCACAAGCAGTACCTCGACCCAACGGAAAACAATAACTATGTGACCTGAAGAGTTTCCTCTCTTTAAAAAGAATCTATGTGGGTCATACTGTCTCATCTCAAACTGTCTCTCCTCAAAATGTCTTACATCATGCTGTCTCTCATCATATTGCCTCATCTCATGCTGTCTCATTTTATGCTGTCTCATCTCATACAGTCTCTCACCAGACTGTCTCATCTCATGCCATTTCATCTCATGCTGTCTCATTTTATGCTGTCTCATCTCATACAGTCTCTCCTCAGACTGTCTCATCTCATGCCATCTCATCTCATGCTGTCTCATTTTATGCTGTCTCATCTCATACAGTCTCTCCTCAGACTGTCTCATCTCATGCCATCTCATCTCATGCTGTCTCATTTTATGCTGTCTCATCTCATACAGTCTCTCCTCAGACTGTCTCAACTCATGCCATCTCATCTCATGCTGTCTCATCTCATACAGTCTCTCCTCAGACTGTCTCATCTCATGCCATCTCATCTCATGCTCTCAACTCATGCCATCTCATCTCATGCTGTCTCATCTCATACAGTCTCTCCTCAGACTGTCTCATCTCATGCCATCTCATCTCATGCTGTCTCATTTTATGCTGTCTCATCTCATACAGTCTCTCCTCAGACTGTCTCATCTCATGCCATCTCATCTCATGCTGTCTCATTTTATGCTGTCTCATCTCATACAGTCTCTCCTCAGACTGTCTCATCTCATGCCATTTCATCTCATGCTGTCTCATTTTATGCTGTCTCATCTCATACAGTCCCCCCTCATACTGTCTCATCTCAAACTCTCTCTCCTCAAAATGTCTTACATCATGCTGTCTCTCCTCAGACTGTCTCATCTCATGCCATCTCATCTCATGCTGTCTCATTTTATGCTCTCATCTCATACAGTCTCTCCTCAGACTGTCTCATCTCGTACTGTCTTATCTCATACTGTCTCATCTCAACTGTCCCTTCTTATGCTGTCTCTTCTCATAATGTCCCTTCTCATGCCTTTTCTCGGCATGCTGTCCCTTCTCATGGTGTCTTTCCCCATGCCATCCCTTTTCATGCTGTCTTTTCTCATACTGTCTCTCCTACTGCCCTCTATTCTAATGCTGTCTCTCCTGATTCTCCATCTCCCCTTGTTGTCCTGCTTATGCTTTTCCTTTGCCATCTTTCCCAATGCAATCTGTCGTGTCCATGTTTATGCTTTCTCTCCTCATGCTCTTCCTTCTCATGCCCTCGCTCCTCATACTGTCTCTCATCATACTGTCTCTCCTCATGCCGTCACTCCTCATTACCTCCCTCCTCCTGGTGTCCCTCCTCATGGTGTCTCTCCTCATACTGTCCCTCCTCTTGCCCTCTCTCCTCATGCCTCTCTCAGTAATGACTCTTTACAGTCAGAGCTCTCTGGGGTCTTTTATCTGTTACTCAACTTATCCTCCTTAACTTCTCATTAAAGCCTTTTCCCACTTTTGCTCTCAAATTCATTATTTTCAGACTAATCTCCACAGTGGATAAAAAGCCCTTAAATCCTCCAAAACCTCCCCTCGCCAAGTGTGTGAAGAAGAAACACATTATTGTCCCTGTTAAATTAATACTCAGAGCCAATAAACTATTGATATCTTCACTGCTTCAAAGTTTGCGTGGCACCTGGGACCACAGGCGGGGAAATTGAAAAAGGTTTGGAGAAAGCAAAGAAACAGTTGAGGCTAAATTAAATTGCCATCTTGAACTCGTCAGTGAAGGATTAGTGGTTAATTGTGATGTGCGTGCCGCGTCCCCGACCACTGCTGCACGCTTTCTGTAAATCGTCTGCCAGTCGGCGATAGAATACACACGGCTCCTGCTTTCATAATTGGCGGAAGAATCAGAGAAACTCAGATTAGCGTCCACAGAAGATGGTGGAGGCGGTTTGTTTTCTTCAACAGGTTCGACGATTTGTAACGTGACCTGCTTCAAAGACACTCCGTTTGTCGCCAACTGTTCGCCGCTGCCTCCGTCCTGCCCCGAAGACGAGAGCGCATCAATTAACAGTCGACGTGTAGGAGTCATGTTTACACACGCAGGGAGGAGGCACACAAGATACCTGTGTGTGTGTGTGTGTGTGTGTGTGTGTGTGTGTGTGTACAGCATTGTCTGTGCCCTGTAGAGAAACTTCTCACCATCAAACCTGGAGTTTCCGAGCTGCGCTAGAACTTTCTGCGTTGGCTCTGAGCCCAGTCCAACACACTTTCTACACACGTGGTGACACAACCATATGTTCAATAAAAGACACACCAGCCCAGGAAGCTGTGTGTGTGTGTGTGTGTGTGTGTGTGTGTGTGTGTGTGTGTGTGTGTGTGTGTGTGTGTGTGTGTGTGTGTGTGTGTGTGTGTGTGTGTGTGTGTGTGTGTGTGAGCAGGACTATGCCACTGTTTGACAAAGAAACAGAGGAAACAGATGTAGCTCCAACCGTTTTCATTTTTCTTAAAGTTAGAATCAAAAACTTTGTTTTGTGAGGAGCTTCATGGATCTGTCTGATCGTCAGAATCAGAAATATTATATCTACCCTGAGAAAATTCAGATTTTACAGTTTACACACTGTAATGTCAGAATATCAGGGTGGTATCAGTGGATCTATCCGGAGCAAACAGACCAGTTTTGATTCTCCTCTCCATCCTCAGAGAGAGACGGATTGTTCTGGTCTCACCTGAAAACTTTCCCCGCTTCATGTTTGACTTTGGTTCTGAGCACAAACACGGGGACGAGCGTTTGAACAGTACCCTCTAATGAAATCACATCTTTACTAATTAATAGATAATTTTTCATTCTGTCTTATCCCTGGTGTTATCAGAGACTCCATTTAAAAGGAAATGACTCATAAAGGAATGTGTGTGTGTGAAAGAGTGAGGCTAAACACTGAGATAACATCACACACACATTATTTCTGTATATTAGTTTGTCAGCTAGGAATGAAGAGGTGCCTCTCCCCTCACCTCTGCTCATTAACTCTGCTGGGACAGAAAGCAGGACTCTGTCTTATCTCCTCTTCATAAATCTGGATATAGAGAGGACGACGCCGAGGTGAAATGATTCTGCTAATACCTTCGATAAACACCAGATTCATTATCTGTCCGTCCTGAATCAAACAAACACACACACACACCTGAGGCAAACACACACTCTGAGAGTGAAGGGGAGACGTTCCTCTGCAGCAGCATCCACAGCAGACACAGCTCGGTGCCAAACCAGAAACCACTCCAGGGACAGCGAGGAAGAGCCAAGGGAAGCAAAGGGGGTCCAGACTGAATGAAGGAGCAGAGGACTGAGAGGTCAGAGTCTCAGAGTAACCATGGAGAGTTTCAAGGCTGCATCTAAATGAAATAGAATAGAATAGAAAATACTTTATTTACCCCTGAGGGGAAATTCAGGAGTCACAGCAGCATTTAAGAAAACTAAAGTAAGAAAGTGTATCTCTCTCCAGCCCAGCCAGTCTCCACCTCCACAGGGTCCAGGACTGAGCCTCCCCAGCAGTCTGTTCAGTCTTTGTCTCCTGGATCCTGTCTGCCCACAGCAGGTGAAGCTCCTCCAATGTGTCGCCAGCGTCCGATGTCAGCTCCGTCAGCCACGTCTGTGAACAGCACGATACCACTCTGTCCTCTGGCAGCCCTTCTGCCGGAGGACAGGCATGGCTGGGCTAGCACCGCTAGCTCGTCCATCCCACCGGACATAGATCCCAAGTTCCCAACAACGATGGATGGAAGGACAAGTCCATGTCATCACCTCCCAGCTCACACCCGAGAACCAGCATGACATCCTCACCTCCTCCTCCTCACCTTATGGGAAAACATCAGACCTTACACCAGTTAGCATTGACATGCTACAGGCTGCTAACAGCTGAGTTCACATGTAAACAATGCAGCCATGGTTACATGTAGGATCTCCAGACAAACACAGGAGAAAAGTAGTTAAAATATCGCTGAAGACACAAAAAGTTTGGTGTCTGTGACCAACAATGAACCATACAAAGTAATGATCCACTCCAAATACAAAGATGACGAAAAAGAGACGAAAAAAATTATAAGAAACGGACAAAAAAGAGAGAGCTGCTGCAACAGGCAGCTACTTGGGCAGCGCCTAGCATCGAAGGCTAAAGATCTGTGTTAGAGAATCAAAAGCCGCGTTTCCACCAAACAGTCCGGGTCGGTTCGTCTCGGTACAGTGTGCTTTTAGTGGTGTTTTCACTGGCTCATCCCGGGACGGATCCCTAAAAACCAAGACGAGCCGACCTACTTTTTTGGGACCCTTTGGTATGGGTGCCAGACTGAACCGATCCGCTCTCGGAAGGTGGAGCAACACACTGCAGACGGTTGATTGGTCAAAAGAATCGTCACTTTACCCCGACAGCGGCTGCATTTCTCCTGGCGGCACACAGTCTTCTCTGAAACAAAGCTTGATTGCACTTTGTAACAGAGAGTTACGTGAAAATCCCAGAGAGAACGAAATGCTACATATCTGCCATCTATGCTCTTTGTTTACTGTGTCGCGTTTTCTTCTTTGTTGGATTTAATAGTGGGGTAAGCTGCTACGGCGTCTGCCGGATGCTGGAAGCTGCGGCTTCCAGCATCTGGCTTACACGCCGCCCACCACGAGAGGGCACAGTTTGCTGTGGAAATGCAAACGGGATCAGACTTATCTGTCCCAAACTGTACTGAATCAATCACTGAACCACTACACAACAGGTCTGAGCCACAGTCTATCTGTGAGCTAATAAAGCCAATCAACACTGTGATAAATGTTTGACTTATTTGAGCTTAAGTGGAGTATGGCTGAGGTCAACACACTGTGGTGAAGGATCTGAGGTAAGGACACTCAGGCAAAAGGTCTGAGGTAGAAAGACTGAGATAAAGATGCTGGGATTTTATGGAGCACCCAGAGTAGGGTGTCAATACAAGTGAAGTTAATGTTTATGCCCAATAATAAAAAGCATGAACTGTGTGTGTGTGACACTCTAATAAGTCAACTTAGAAATGTACTTATGTAGAGGTTAGGAATACCAGTCACAGATCTCAGACACAGACAGAGGACAGCAAATAAGAGAGGAGACAACACCTAAAGAGCCAATGAGAAGATGACTCAACCTACATTTTCTACAACTATCTGTTAGCTTATAAGGGTTCAAGGGCCAGGAGAGGGGGCTCAGGCTTTCAAACTGATCCCTGCACTGGTTGTGGTAGTGAGGGCTGTATAAATCTGAACCCAGAGATCTCTGTGAAACTATATTCTAGACATATTGTTAAAAAAAAAATTGTGTTCAATTGAGAACCAGGACGCCTCCTCATCCTTCCCCATCAATGAACTGCACGGAAAGAGGTGAGGGGAGACTGGAGTCAGATTTATACATTTTAAGGTATTTTGGTCAGACAGATATCACCACATTTCCAACAAGTTTGTGAGCAGCTCACACAGACAGCATGTGACCAGTCTGAAGCTGGACTGATGGTTGGAGAAGACCCTTCTGCTTTGTGCTGGGCTCCTGCTCATCTTCAGCTTTGGCTGCAGTTTGCATAATGACCTGCTCCTTACACACTTTCACGGACTGGTTCGTCACATTGGTCTGAAAACCAAACACTTCTTAAAGTGAGGGAGCTGCAGAGAGGAATATCTGATGGTGGTATCTTCAAGCTGTCAGATCAGGAAACATTCACTCCAGATCAAATCATAGACTGTATAGAACATGGACGTAGTCTCCCCGCCATCACCCGTCTGTTTCTGAAACATAAAAGGAAGGACATCAACTACTGCGGCCATATTGGTAGTGGCAAGGACTTCGTGTACAGCTATAGGGCGCCTGTTGGTCACATGACCTTGAGCTGTGCCTCTGTTTGGACGAGCTCTCGATCATAATATCCTCTGAACAACCGAGTCAGTAAGTGTGTGCCAATACTAAACTTAACGATTCAGACAGGAGACGTTTTTTGAACCAGGCTGTAAAAAGGTTAATTTCTGCTTTGAAAACAGCTTTTTTTGGCTTGGTGTGTATATGACTTCCAGAGCCAGCCTCAAGCGAACACTGGAGGGACAGTAGATTTTAACACTTCAGCATTGTCTCATATTCTTAGACCGGGGGTTGCTGCTTGGATCAAACCTGACATCTGATTGGACAGCATCATCAGACACACTCCTCCAGAGTCAGGCTGAACAGGACACATCGTAAACAGACACAGCATCAGACTTATCTGATCCTCTTTACCCAAATCTGGATCCTGAACCAGGACCTGGAAGAAGCTCTCAAGGTGACATACTCACACTCTCACACACAGTCACTGAGAGGGGGGCTGGTGGCCAATAAAGGCGGCTAATGGAGAGCAGGCAGTCATCAGAGCTGAAGTGTTGAGAGCGTCAGAGTTTGGTTCCTGCGTGCTCTCAGGAAGTGTCCCTGCTATCACACTCTTAATTGTCTTTATTGTGTGCAGTGCTCTCTCCAATATATTATGCTAATGTTTACCCGCTCCTGATAGCACTCAGCGCACATACATGTTTTCTTTCAGACCATCTGGCTCGCCATGTATGACCCGCTCGCAAATGCATGTATGTGCTAATTAATCAGCATAGCTCAGGAAGCAATTACACTGTGACACACACACACACACACACACACACACACACACACACACACACACAGTCGCTTGCTCTGTGTTAGCGGCCTCTCCATGGTTCTTGAACACACTTCATTAGCTTTGATGTGTGGCAGAGAGAGTGGCTCTCTCTCAGACTTTCTGACACTCAGCATCTGTCCCCGGATCAGGCTGGACGGGACAAAGTGCTGCGTTCAGGGGCCATCTGTGTCAAACAGTGCAGCAAACACACACACATGCACTGTTAAGTATCACACTGTGTATGTCCAAGTGACACAGCCATCAGCACGTTATTTACGTCATTTACAGCTTGCTGACATCATCATAAAAGCAGCTGGTCCAAGGTCCACACACAAATAACACACACCAACGATAAATAACACAACAACAAAAAATACACACCAAATAAATAATTCACATGAACAACCCATAACACACACTAACAACCAATAATACACATTATAATGCATATGTATGTATGTATACATATATTCTGTGATGCTGGCTGAGGCTTGTTTGTTGGATTTGTGCTCAGAGGTTTGTTTCCTTTGGAGCTGAGAGTCAGACTGATGCAGGATATGAAATTTAAAGGTGTTTGTTTCAGTAAACTCATCCTATAAAACTCAATCTGAGCAACACTCTCCTCACTGAACCAGAAAAATGTCTTAAATTTTGACATTAAGGGACAACAGAAGAAAGTTCCCGCACACTGGCCAACTTCCAGAAAGAAGAACTTTATTAAGGTGTCTCAGTCGTAGATCTTTTTCAAGCAAATGTTTGTGCTGAACGAAGCCATCTTACATAGACTGGCCACAGGCTGTGTGGCTTCAACCAATCAGTTAAAAGTTGAAAAGTTAAAATACAATCAAGACAGCATCAATACACTGATAAATTACAACACATTTAAATAAAGGACGGAACAATATAAAAAATGTCATGACTGAGTACATTAGGTCCTGATAAAGGTAAAAGCTAGAGACTGCAGTCAGAGAGAGAAAGGAATGTATGTGTGTAGATTATTGATGTTCAAGATATTTGAAGACAAATATGACGCCTGAATTGTTTGTGAAGGTTGAAAAAAATCTGCAGAAATAAGATAAGGAAACAGTACTTATTTATTTTCCTTAAATAAGTTTAATTAAAAAAAAAAAAAGAAACTGAAAAAGTGTAAATTTTCCTACACAAAACTCCTTTTACAATCTCTCTGATGATCCATTTAACTGTTTATGTGGATATATTCTTTCTTTTAACAAACTGACGTTGTTTTAACAGACTCTTTATTATTTCCCCGATCTTATTACTTTTGTTTTAATGTGCGTGTGTGTGTGTGTGTGTGTGTGTGTGTGTGTGTGTGTGTGTGTGTGTGTGTGTGTGTGTGTGTGTGTGTCCCGTCTCAACGTGTTTTCTCTGCTTAGTAATTCACTTGTCAAACATGTTTGACACTATTATTCAAAATAGAAACACACTGTATAAAGAAACACACTAATAGAGTTCAACTATGTTTATGATAAACTGTTGTGTTTACATCAGGGCCGTGAATATATATATATATATATATATATATATATATATATATATATATATATATATATATATATATATATATTTTTTTTTTTTTTTATTTTTTTTTTTTTCTCATCACTCCACCCACTTTAGCGCCTCTTTGTCCTGGGTGATCTCTGTGTCTCTCCAGCCTTCATCCTCCTGATGCTGAGGTTGTGGCTGACAGCTGGCCTCAGTCATGAGGCTTACACTCTTTACAGATAGGTGGCGCTGCCTGCTGCTGTAAATGAATCTTAACACAAAGTGTGGACCCTGAATACTAAATAATTTTTTCAAGATATAAAAGAGAAAAGAACAAAAGGGCCATATCTTCATTGATAGATGCTTATCATGCTAATCATGCTGAGTAACAGTTGCTGCTACGTAACTGAAACCTTCAGAGTCCTGAAGCTCTGACCGAGCTGAGTTAAAACATGAGGTTTGGCACTTTCAGCAGCTGTTTCCCCCTGCTGTGTGTGTGTGTGTGTGTGTGTGTGTGTGTGTGTGTGTGTGTGTGTGTGTGTGTGTGTGTGTGTGTGTGTGTGTATGTGTGTGTGTGTGTGTCTGTGTGTGTGTGTGTGTGTGTGTGTGTGTGTGTGTGTGTGTGTGTGTGTGTGTTACCTGAGCAGCTGCCTGTCTTCAGTCCCTCCACAGCGTCAGCTCTGGTTCCATCTGAATCTATGGACTTATCCAAATGAGGGTATTTATATTTCATGTCAGGGCCGGCGTGTCATTTCCAACATGTGTAATTTATCATTAAGCAGCAGTGGAGCATACAGACGCTGCCTTCACTAACATGAACCTATGACTGTGAACATGAATCCCATTAACACGTGATAAAGAGGAAACGTGTGAAGAAACGTGGAGGAGCCACAGCTGCTGACGCACAAATGTGTCTCAAGAACTGACACAAAAATTCACTCTGCTTTATTCTACTGTATTCTGCTCTACTCTGATTTACTCTCTCTTATTCCCCCCAATTCTTCTTCATTCTGCTTTACTCTGCTTTTTTCTGCTTTACTCAGCTTTATTCTCCCTTATTCTACTTCATTTTGCTTAACTCTGCTTTACTCTCCTTCTTTCTCCTTATTCTTCTTCATTCTGCATTACTCTGATTTATCTGCTTTACTCTGCTTTATTCTGTATTATTCTGTTTTATTCTGTTGTATCTGCTTTTTCAGCTTTACCCTGCTTTACTCTGATTTATTCTGCTTTACTCTGCTTATTTTAATTAGTTCTGCTTTACACTGCTTTATCTGCTTAACTCTACTGTTTTCTGCTTTACTCTGCTTATTCTGCTTTACTCTCCTTTATTCTCCTTTATTCTCCCTTATTCTTCTTAATCTTGCTTTTATCTGCTTTACTCTGCTTTATTCTACTTAACTCTGCTTCACTATGCTTTATCTGCTTTATTCTACTGTATTCTGCTTTACTCTGCTTTATTCTCCCTTATTCTTCTTCATTCTGCTTTACTCTGATTTATTCTGCTTTACTCTGCTTTATCTGCTTTATTCTACTTAATTCTACTTTACTATGCTTTATTCTACCTAACTCTGCTTATTCTGCTTAGTTCTGCTTTACTCTGCTTTACTCTGCTTTATTCTGGGTTATCTGCTTTACTCTGCTTTATTCTACTTTACTCTGCTTAATTCTGCTTTACTGTGCCTTATTCTGATTTATCTGCTTTACTGTGGTTCTTTTTGCTTTGTTCTGCTTTATTTTGCATCACATTATGCCTTATACTGCTTTATTTTGCTTTACTGTAAAATACTCTGCTTAATTCTCCCTCAGTTATTTTGCTTTTATTTTGATGATCTGAGATTATGTCGAGTTTGGTAAATTATGCTTTAAAATAAACCTCTCTCCCTTTCTGTGTGTGTGCACACGCACATGTGTGTGTGTTTGTGTGTGTCTGTGTGTATGTGTTGCTCCTTTGCTGAAGGTCCGATTTAAAGTCTAACTCTGCATATTCATGCAGCTCAGATGGGGTGACACTGGGAGGAGGGGTGAGGAGTATGGGGGACACTGGAGGAGGGGTGTGTGTATGTGTGTATGTGTGTGTGTGAGTGTGTGCTTGTTGGAGTGTGTCACGTTTCCAGACCAGCGAATTTTTTTGATTAAAGTCCCTTATCCGTTTTATCATGCATATCCCCGCTCTGATTAAAGTGATCGCAGTCTGACACTCACAATGTCAGAGCAGGGGACCCGGAGCACGCCTCCCTCACTCCTCCTCACCCTCCTCACCCCTCCTCACCCTCCTCTCTGTCACTCTCTCCATCTCTATGTGTCTTTACCCCTCCCTTCCTAATGCATGCTCAGAATGTGTGAATCTGGCTGCAGATGCTGACGTCCATCTGACATCTATAGGAGACAGCACAGATAGGCACACACACACACACACACACACACACACACACACACACACACACACACACACACACACACACACACACACACCTTCAACCTGACCCGTCTCACCATGATGGGTCACCTATCTGCTTTGTGTCTCTGTGTCTGGATGACACAGGAGACACAGGATACAGTTTTTTGAGGTCAGACTTTTCTGGTTCCAGACAGAACAGTTCTGACCCCTCAGACCTGGACTTTAGCTGGGAATGTACCAGATGTGTTTCTGCCTAGGCTCTGCTCTGCTGTGTGTTGACTGCATACGTTAACTCACACCTGCAGTGCGTACAGTCCGGCTTGTATCAGGACCTGCAGACAGCTGAAGTCACTGAGGAGTTTCCTGGGTTCTCACCCCATTGATAATCCTAAACCTAGTGACTCCTGGTCTGGCTCCACTCATTTTGTGTGGTTGTTGTTAAAGTCAAGGTAAAAACCATCTGGTTTTGACATGCTTTGTTTAAATTTGAAAGTCACTTATGTGACTTTGACGTCATTCTCGAGCGACATGTGTCACATTTCTTTACCACTTGAGAACGGAAGTGGGAATGGAAGTCATGTTGCATTCCAGTTTTGCTGTTAATGTTGGATTTTCAGGTTCCAGGAAAATTTCAGCTGTAACGCCCCCTAAGGTCAGAATTTCCAACTGAAAAGGCGGCATATCTTCACCATCCCCGAGTTAACCATCAAAGATGGCGACCCCGAGTGTAAACAGTAAAACAGCTCCTACAGTATTCAGTTTCGTAGCACTTCTTACTTATGTTTTTGCACTAAATCTCTCGTACACATAATGTTGTTTGGCGTATGTATTTATAAATGAAGTTATGGTGCTACATTAGCCGTGTGATATGTGCGAATTACAACACAGAGCCTACTAACCTCGTAAATAGTTGGGATATTCCAAGTTCTGACGTACTTGAACGCAGCATCATTCAATGAAAGCGAACATGGAAGACAGCAGTGATGGAGTTAGCCAGTGGAGGGATAGTGAAGGTTTAGACCTCATTAGTATTAGGGGTGATACTTCAGTGCAAGCCAAACTTAAAGGGTCTTATTGAAACAGATCTGTATTTGAAACAATTTCTAAAGAAATGTCTGAGCGGGGCCAGGGAAGGACATGGTTGCAAAAGTGAAAAGCCTCGAAGCTATGTTCAAAGAGGCAAAAGACTTGAACCAACGTAGCGGTTGTGGTCGGATTTCATGTCCATTTTATTACTAACTGGACTGTATATTAGGGGATAAACCAAGCTGTCAACCGTTAGAGCTGCTGGATAGTTCCATCACTGCAGCTGAGGTTGAACCTCAAACTCCGGAGAGTGGAACAGGTTCATCTGGCATTCATGATACAGACACCAAAACAGGTAAGCTAACAACCTGCCACTCAACTAATTATAGACCTTAGACCAGATGTGGTCAAAAGTATTCTTTAACATCCAGAGGTTATGGAAAACCTCCTGCTTGGTGTAACTAGTCACATCCAGATCCCACCACTCCTGGCTCCGACACCACATCCATATACTCCTGTTGCAGCTAATGCTCTATATAAAGACATGACAAGATGTTTATTTTTCGTCTCCTCTTCCTCCTTTCGAACATCACCCGCTCACAAATTTGCCGACTGCCACCACACACTGTTTTTAACATTATATACAGACTTGCATTCCCGACTGTCGCCATGTTCGCTTCCGTAAACAGAAATCTGTGCGCGACGTGTAATAGTAATTTTCCTGCCTTTGTTTTCACTGCTTGAGATGCCCCATATCCTGCTCCCTCAATAAGCTTCCAGACCCTTTTGTCTT
>NW_027437195.1:1482500-1510000 GCF_033239565.1 Halichoeres trimaculatus | reverse complement strand
CCTGGCTGGTCAGACGTTTCCAATTTCTATACATGAGAGATGAAGACCTCGCGCTTGTGCTCGCCTTCACCTTTTCTCATGTTATTATATTTCTGCCCTGCCCTCGCTCTATATTACACAAGTCCTCTCATGTGCCTGCTGCCGCCGCTGACCCCAACACCGCTCGGCTAGGCAGATTGCAGATAAAGAGAGGAGGAAGAACAAGAGGAGGAGGACGAGAGGTCGAGGAGAAACAAGAGATGCAAATGAGACAAGGAGAGGAAGCGACCGGGTCCAAAGTTAGAGGAAAGAAATGTGAAGTGTGTGAAGAAACACGTCCTCTCCTTCATCCGTCTGCTTCTATTACACAACATCCCCACTTCACACACACTCCTCTCTTCCTCTCCCTCTCTTCCTTCTTCCTCTTTGAAAAGACTGAAATGCAAACGAGTCCTCAGCAGCAGCTCGCTCCGTTGAATGTGTGTTTGTCTGGAGAGCAGCAGAACAAATGCATTTCATTTTATTGAAGCAGCCCTGTTGTGTTTTGGCCATGACTCAATCTGTTCTGATTAGGCTGCAGACAGGGACAACACACATATTCAAATGTGCTGGACCTCAGAGGGTCACTGAACAATTTCCTCTGTTCATGGAAAAAGGATATTGCTCAGCCATCGGTATTCCCTGGTGGCGTCCCCTCCTCTTTTCCTGCCATGGTCTTAGAATAAATTCCTGGATGCATTAACATATAAGAAAGCACAAATGACAGAGAGTATAGCCGCTGGTTCTTCACCAAATAGCCCTTAGTTAGGGACACCCTTAAGTCGAGGTCAAGCTCAGAGTCGGGGAAATTATGCATCGTCTCCCGGCTGAGGCAGACCGGGGTTCTCCATGTATTAAAATGAATTGTTTTACAAGTTTTATCCCCCAGAAATGGGACACCGCTGAGATCCAGTGAGCCAATTTCAGCGCCGCTGTCACGGAGAGAGAGAGAGACGAGCCAGGCATACATTTCAATATCTTCTCCTCCATTTACATCAGACAAAGGAGGAGAGAAATCGGGATTTGAACTCCCTGCTGGTGTTTTGGTCAGATTTTTCCTCTCTGCTGATTTATGTCAGAAAAACCTTCACACCTGAAGTCTCAACTTAACTGGAGATTGTTTTATGATCCAGAGTCATGGGTGAGACAGACAAAGACCTTTGAACCCTGAAAAAAACAAACACTTTATGCTGTATTGTAGTATTAAGTTGACCTATGCTAAGCCACGCCCCTTCCACTCACTCAGACAAACGTTTCACAGGATGCTGTTGATGGTTTTAGGAGACAGAGAGATCACAGTTCATCTTTCAGTCAGCAAAAGGCTCTAAAGTCCACATTAGAGGGAGATATGAATCATTTTAGTGTTGAAGGTTGATAAAAAGCTTCAGATTAAATTTAACTTGATAAATAGCGTCTGGTTAGTATCAGCATCGCAGACAACAAGATAGAGGATTGGTCAGGACAAAAATATAACCTCCTTTTTACCATCTTTACCAAGAGTGTGTCTCTGTTAGTTTCTTATCTCAGCTATTACAGTTAAGCTAATGAAGCTAAGCTACAGAAGCTAATGTTAGCTTACCCAAAGCCCTTTGAACAACAGCTAACGATGATGGTCAATCACTAAAGAATAAAAACTAGAACAAAACAGGCCAATGAACTTCCAACAAACAAAGAGACATAATGACCAGCACAGCTAGGAGCTAATGTTAGGCAAACTTTAGCTAACATTAGAGAAAATCCCTAAAGATAACTTTATATTTCTTTACAGCAAAGTCACAATCTGCTGCCCCAGATACTCTGTCAGCTGACCTTAGAGCAGATGGAAACATCCTTCATTTGATTCACACAGAGCTGATGTTGGTCTGCTCCTCAACTTTATCCAAAGACACTTTTCTGTGTTCACATGTGGTTTAGGAAAGAGTTAAAAACACACCCAATCACCCAGCCTCTCAGGATACCTTATGTCAGAGTTGCATGCACCCCATAAACATAATTTCACCATTTTCAAACTCAAAATCTCAGAAAAAAACTCATAAAACTGAACAAAAACCTAACTGTCTGCTTTTCAATGAACGTATGGGCAGAGAATGCCCGGGTGTATGGGTATGGATATACGCACTGTGATTGGCTCATCACGTTTGAGGGTGGGACTTTAGCTATAGGTCAGCTTCAATTTGAGTCCTGGTTTTTAGGCCTTCTGACTTTGACTTGGACACAGCCTGGAGCCCTGGCTGCATTAGAACTGGAGGGTAAAGATGGAGCACATGTTCTCATGTGGGCACACACTCAGGTGTGCTGGCCTGCTGCAGTCACCTCCAGGATAAAGAAAAGTAATAAATGGTGTTTAATGCTTTAGAGAGACGTCTGTCCATGGACCCAGACAAGGATCTGTTTGCAAACTGACACATCACCACATGATGATATTACTTGCTTTGTAAGTTAGATATACACTCCTTTTCACAGTGCATTGAGGGTTTAACAGGTCTTATAATCCAGACTGCAGTATTATAAGACTGCTGTCAGGAGCACTGACTTTGTGTAGTGAGGATCTGGTTTTGACTCTCTCTATTGGCCTGCTTTGCTGTGGGACAGGCTCATGGTCAGCTGGTCACAGGTTCTGCAGGAAACATACACAGTATCTGGTTCATCAACAAGACTTGAGGTCTCTGGAGGACTCTTGTTTTCCAGAGTTCCATCAGGATTTGGTTGGGTCCTAGACATGAGTCTGAGTGGACAGGATCAGCCCAGATGTAACCCCTGATCTCAGGGTCTATTCAGCTGGTCTAACTCTGGGATCTGTAGAGATCTGAGTGGAAGCTCACAATCCAACATTTTCCTCTAACGTCAGAGCCAGTCTCCGTTCTGGAAGCAGGATCACCGTGATCCAAGAGCTGCTGGGTCCTCAGATTTAAGGACAGAGAGGGAGGCCGGTGAGAGCAGGAGGTGTGTAGAGCAGGTAGATGGGATGTTTAATTATCAGCCACTGTGTCGCTGGATGCTGGACGGGCTGGAGGAGGCGTCTGCTGCTCTGAGAACTGATGAGTTCTGCTTTGGTGGAGGTGGAGGAAGCCATCCAGGTAGATCCAGGCTGATAGGCGGGCAGGAGGAGGAGGTATGTAGATGGGCAGGGATGGAGGAGGGTGTCAGACGGGCAGGCAGAGGGTTTTTAATTCAGATTTCATGTGGGCTCACTCAGCAGTCACTGGAGTCTAAAGTGACTCTGGGGAGCCTCACAGTTCTATATGCAAATAGAGCAACGCACCTGGCCAGTGGAGCAGGCCTGCTGAGAGGTTACTTATGCAAATCTGATTGAGTGAGAGCATATTGCCAGAGCACAGGCAGGAGAGCAGAAGTGTGTGAGTGAGAGTGTGTGTGTGTGAGTGTGTGTGCAGAGCGCTCACACACACACAGATAGAGGCAGTTATATTACACAGGGGCTCTGGGACGCCATGTTCCCCCAGAATAGAGGTGGCAGACAGAGAGGGAAGGATAAAGAAGAGGACAACGCAGAGGGAGAGAGGAAGTGAATATGGAGGGAGGGAAAGAGAACGACAAGACGGGGAGATAAAGAGGGGAGGCGGGGAGAGGGAGGAGGCTGGAGAGGAGAGAGGATGTCAGAGGAAGGAGCATGATTCTTCTGGACATAATAGCATCTCCCTCCCTCCCTCTGTCCTCGCCCCCCCTGCTGGCTTTAACAGCACTCTGAGGGTGAGGGGGGGCACCAGGTAATTTCCTATGCACACTTTGTAAATGGGCTGAAAACCCAATATGGCCGCTGACACCCCCTCCCTCCCCCTCCCTCCCCTCCCTCCCCTCCCTCCCTGCGAGGCTGGCATTAACCTGCTGATTAAGTGGTGGAGCTTGGCTGGAGCTCAATCTGCGGCTGATGCATGGCTCCATGATGTAGACAAATGAGCAGGAATCACATGGGCATGAACGGGGCTCTCAGTCAGGCTGCCCCGCGGCCCTGGCCTCAGGCACAGCACATTAATAAAGAGAGATTTAGCCCGCTGATGATTATTGATAACGCTGTGCATAATGTAAAATGTCAGCATGGATGAGAGGGGGACTTTGTGATCCTGAAGTGTGTGTAATGGTTCTGGGAGTTCCTCTGGCTCCGTGCGGAGCAGGGACTCAGACACAGCGCTGAGGAGAACAGACCTGCACATGTTTCTCATCAGTACCTCTGGATGTACGCTCTGCTGCTTTATGTCCTCAACAGGCTCATGTAGTGGGACTGAGACCAGTCTTTAAAGGTCAAAGGTCAGAGCCTGAAGAGCTGACAGTGAGGTGACCTCCCAGGCCCCAACACCTGAACACCTCAGGAAAAGTCCCTGAGCCCTTCACTCTGAGGGGTTTAAAGAGGGGTTCTCTGATTCCTGTCCATCTCGGATCTACAGTAGAGATCCTGGCTGTTCAAACTGAGCGTGTGCAGATCTTCAGACCTCTGCAGATTCAGATGTTGTGGGCTGATATCTAGAGTCTGTGTCCCTCTGATCAATGGGCCGGCTCATGGCTGCAGAGCGTTTTCTTTTACCGTCCTGTCTCAGGCGTTTACTGCTCCTTCCTCTGTGGCTGTTTATCACATGAGGAGTATTATGGGCTGGATGCATCCTGTGTTTACTAGACACTGATATGAGGGTAACAGGGTTTATGAGCTCTCCAGATCTACAGGAGTATAAAGTCTGTGTGTGTCTGCTGGAGACCTCTCAGAGATGAATTCATCCAGCATTCAGTGAAACAGAAACATGACCTAACCATGACTTAGTCTGGGATCAGGACTGGGATTAAGTCTGGGATCAGGGCTGGCCTAGGCTCTTTGCTGCATCTTGTCTTTCTCTCTCTCCCTCTGTCTCCACTGTTCTACAGTTTTATTTTGGACAGAAGGAAAAACCTAGTTAGTGCGTCAAAGTACTGCAAGTTATTTGACAACAGGTGCTGCCCTTGAGTGCAAGAAGTTTTTTTTATTTATTTTTATGTAGAATAATCTTTCCAACTCACCACAACTAGCTGCTGCAACAATAAACTTCAAATGTCAACATCATTCAGTTATTAGTGCTTAAAAATCCACTGAGAGCTGGGTCTGAGACCGTCAGACTCATTCTACTCCTGAGGACGAAGAGGAGAGGGCTCAGATTAACCCCTTGATGCCTGTCATAGCCAATTTGCCACATACCCTGTCAGGTCTTGATGCAGCTGATTTGACCTTTGTATCTTATTATTACCAATTGATTCATATTCTACACAAACCAAAGATCATATCAGATCCATTATGTCACAATATATTGGTCAGGTGATGAGCTTCTTGGGCTCTAATTTCGTAGGCCAGGTGCAAGCGCAGGCGCACCTGCCCTGCGCCAGCCTTCACTGCGCGGACAGGGCGTGACCAGCGCACTTTGCAAGTTTCCTGCAGTGCCAAGATAGGCACAGTCAAGGCGCAGAGAGGCGCAGAGGTGCGCGTCCACGCCTCCCTCCGCGCAAATGGCAGAGAGGGAGGAGAAAAGCCGTGAGTGGGTTTAACACAGCCGAGCACTGTTTTCACCAATCAAATGAGCGCCTCTCCTCACCTTTAAATGCCCTGCTTATCCATTCAGAATACTTTTGATCCACCTTCACTCCTGGTTTGTCATCACCAAATAGCAGAACCTTTGGTGATATGCAGTATACTCTCCACCTCATCCTCCTCACAATAATGTACTCCATCTTTTTAGATAAGGTTAAAAATAAAGACTAAAACAGAGAAATATGGGAAATCACGGGTAAATCCTGAGTGACAAACATTTATTTTGTCTCATTTTTCTTCGTCTTTCCTCTCCCTCTTTTCTTTGAATGAAATTAAATGAGAGAAGCCAGATATATACTCAGTATCAGATGTTAAGGCTGTTTATTGTTTAATTGTAAGATGTGCACGCCCATCACTACGCAGACGGTCTACCAAATTGGCAAATTGGCAGCCCACGGCTGTGCGCCACACGAAATTAGCACCGGCAGGTTGCGCCAGGCTTGCGCCCTCTGCGCTGCGCCACGAAAATTAGAGTCCCTTGTGTCTATATATAATAGAACTTAGTTATAACTATTGTGTTTACTATACCCAAGTTTACAATCTCCACTTTATTTAGAGTCTACATTTTCGACACATAAGGACGATAACATCAGCTTCGAACTGGAGCTCTGTTTTCTTGAGTCTGGGAGGTTGAGAGGTGTAAAAGTTTGAGTTAGAATTCATCAGTGATTAAAAACCCAGCTATAAATTAAAGATTACACACAGACTAAACCAAACATGATCACATTATATGGAAACCTGTAAAGGTCATAGTTCAGAATTCTTTATCTTTTCTGTATTCTTTAGATTAAAATTACTTCTGTTTGTTCTTATGAGATCTCCACTTTGTTTTATTTTTATCTTGGGGAAAGAAACCTGTTTTCTGGGGTTGTTCTCTGTCGTTCACCAGATGACATGGTGCCCAGCTGCCTCTCTGCCACTGCCCACCTACTGAGGGGCTGTTCACAGGTTTTAGGATGAAACCCAAAGGTGTTGTTGCATCTCAGCCTCTTGTTTACACGGAAACAGCGTTTTAGCTGACCCAGAATGGGAACTTTTGGAGACAGCTTCCAGGGTGGAATTATTCTGAAAGGCTGCAGCCACCGATGCCATGTAAACCGCAAGTCAGAGTTTTCTGTAAAAACACTGTCAGGCTGCACTTTGTGGATTATTCTTTCAATGATTAAATTTATTTTTTCAATTTTGATTTCTTTTTTTTTTTTTTTTTTCATTGCTCGGCGCTCCCCAAGTAGCTGCCTGTTGCAGCAGCTCTCTCTTCTTTGTCTGTTTCTTGTAATTTTTTCATCTCTTTATCGTCATCTTTGTATTTGGAGTGGATCATTAATTTGTATGGTTCATTGTTGGTCATGGACACCAAACTTTTGGTGACTTCAGCAATAATTTTACTACTTCTTCTCCTGTGTTTGTCTGGAGATCCTACATGTAACCATGGCTGCATTGTTTACATGTGAACTTAGCTGTTAGCAGCCTGTAGCACGTCAATGCTAACTAGTGTAAGGCCTGATGATTTCCCTCGAGGTGAGGAGGAGGAGGTGAGGACATCGTGCTGGTTCTCTGGTGGGATGGACGAGCTAGCAGTGCTAGCCCAGTGGCAGAGGGGCTGCCGGAGGGCAGAGTGGCATCATGCTGTTCACGGACGTGGCTGACGGCGCCACATTGAAGGAGCTTCGCCTGCTGTGGACAGACAGGATCCAGGAGACAGAGACTGAACAGACTGCTGGGGAGGCTCAGTCCTGGACCCTGTGGAGGTGGAGACTGGCTGGGCTGGAGAGTGGGGGACGAGTGGTGGACGGGATGTTGTCATCTATTTTCTTGTGGACCTTTTTGTACTTTCTATGCACTTTCTTACTTTTGTTTTCTTGATTGCTGCTGTGACTCCTGAATTTCCCCTTGGAGATAAATAAAGTATTTTCTATCTATCTATCTATGAGGCAACTTAAACTGTCATGTGTGAGCTGGACAACAACAACAGTAACAATAGTTGTTGTGCTTGTTCTGCTGGATCTGCCTTTTAACAAAGCATCTGTTGCTCCACTTCTTTAATCAGCGAAGACGCATCCAAAATAAATGCCAGATGATCAGCCCACCTCCACGACAGCAGAGGACGACCAAAAGACTCTACAGTTATATCGCCAACCACAGGCCTGGCATGGATACTACAGTTTTTTCAGTCTGTGTTTTTGTGAAATTTTGTGCTGATTTTTTTTTTTCTCTGTGTTTTTGTGTTCTCAGGTAAAAGGTCGTGTAAATAGAGACTTGAGGCAAGTGATGCCTGTTCCTGTTCCTCTGTGCTGTTTGAGAAAAAGAAACACTATCCCTGGGATAATGACAGCAACCAACTCACTGATTAGAGTTTTACATCTCCAGAAAATGATCTTGTTATCTTGAGGCATCCAGATTTGTTTCCTCACAATAATCGGAATATTAAGCTGAGATCTCAAGAGAACAGAGGAAATGTTTTTAATCATGATCTTAAAGGGCTTCTGTACATTCCTATGAGCCCAGGTTGACTTCAGTTACTGTCACTGTTACGATCACAGTCATGCTCTCTGCTGGAGTGAGGGTTTGTTTTTGCAGGATCAGGCTCAAACTGAACACCATCTCCTCCTGGGTCCACTCAGCTGTGATGTTCCTTCCTCTCCTCTGTCTCCAACACCTCGGAGCGTCAAAAACAATCAACACCACGTCAGATCCTCTGGATTCCAGCATCTTTGGCTCTGAATAGATCAGGAGCCAGCGTCTGACCGTCTGTACTCGCCTTCCTCTTTGTCACCCATCGCTCTGACGGTGGTTTTGCTTGAGTGGATTTCTCCGTCACTCTGTCTGACATCCTTTGTGTTTAATTAGCTGAAGCTAACGTTGGAGGAGATACCTGTCCTCCACGCATGTTTGTGCTAACATGTCAATTTGCTCTTTAGCATGTCATGGGCCTGGTGATGAATCGGCTCTGACAAATTAATTTAATAAATCATAATTACTGTACATCCAGCGGCGGGGGGAGGGGGGGGGGGGGGTGATGGATCAGTGTAAACATGACAAATAAAGCAGTTGAGATGTTTGAACCCTCTTCATCAGCAGTGTGTGTGTGTGTGTGTGTGTGTGTGTGTGTGTGTGTGTGTGTGTGTGTGTGTGTGTGTGTGTGTGTGTGTGTGTGTGTGTGGTCTACACAGAGATGCTTTTTGTTTTGCTAAAGAATAACTCACTCATGGATGAACCAGCACATCAGATCTGGGCTCTTCCTCTGAAATCAGATTTGTTGTTGCTCCTTCACTGAGGGGTGAAAACCCGCCGCTGGAGGTAGTGGAGGGAGAAATAATGCGCTGTGTGGTAATAATAACAGAGCCCTCTCGCTCGTTAGTCAGCGCCTCCTGCTCCAGTAATGGCCCAATTAAGGGAAACCAAGCCTGCTCCTCTTTAGGTATGTCACAAATTGATTATCTCTCCATGAGCAGATAACAGAGAGGCCGCCCTGGTCCAAAGCAGGCTAATAAGGCGGCGTTTTCACACGTGTTTAAGCTTTGGAGTGTTCATGAGATGGAAACGAGGAGGAGTCACGCTGAGATGACAGGGGCGAACATCATGGAGGCTGATTCACTCGATTCATCTGGTTCTGCACATTTCAACTCCAACATCTCCCCCCTTCAGCCCAGGAGTTCACCAGAGAGAGGATGAATGAGTGAATCTCTGTGTCTCAGCACTCATGAGATGGTCACGCTAGTTTTCCACTTCACAGGACATATTCCTGTTGGATATAAAATCTGTTTGCAAACTGAAAGCAGCTACAGAAAGCACATGCATTTCAGGACACGTATTGTTTGATAATATATTAGTTACTTCCTCAGGTTTGGAGACATGAGAGAGACATGTGAGGGGCAGGCTTGAACCACTCAAGGCTCCCAACTGACTCCAACCTGTTGGTTCAGTCAGTAAATATCACTGACAGGAAAGGGAGAGGGAGGACAGGCGTAGGCCACTCTTAGAGTAAAGAGGGAGTGACAGGGAGACAGGAGAGCACAACTGAAGATCAAACATGAACAAACCTTTTTAGTAAGTGATTCAGTTCATTTACCCAGATGATTTGTTGGTTTTGAACTATTATTCACGAGTGACACATCACTACAAACAACTACCAGAAGAAGTAAAGTCATCCAATAACAGGTCTAAATCAGCCAAACTGAGACAAGGGTTGACTCAAGACATCTTCTTTAATAAGGATAACTTGGTGTAAGAGCAACAAAATATATTTTTTGACCTGACATAAAAGATTGAGGCAGCCCTTTGCATCATATTTTTCGTGAAACAAGTCACAATTAACAGTGTATGCATTTTTGCATTTCTACCACCAAGCAAGGTATTTAACCCCCTCAGGTAAAGGAATAATATGAAATAATTTGATCAAAGAAAGCTTGAATAATGATCTGACTGCCACTACACAGTGTTTCCTCAGGTTTAAGTAAGTTTTAAGTAAGTTCCAACAGCTCTAGTGTGCAAGAACACATGCAGGAACTGCATTGGCTGACCCTAATTCATCACACCTTAAAGTTTACTCTATGTTTGGGTTTCTGTTTCTGTGACTGGCTTTAATGGATCTGAGAACCTCTGCTCTAAATGCTGATCGTCACCCAGAACCCCCCCGTAGACCTCCAAGAGGTCCCCAGACATTTTAGTCCTGATGCTTCTTTGCGCTCCTCAGCTTCAGTCTTCTTCCCTGTATTCATTCAGTTTCCTTCAACTTTAAGCCAGTGGTTTCACCCCTGTGGTGGTCATAAAATACTGATGGGGTTCATGTAATGTCTTCCAAATTGTTAAAAAAAAAATCAATCAATCAATCAATAAATACATAAAATGTACATATATTTCCTTCATTGTTTTTCAACAATGACCAAATGGAGGTTACATTTGATCGAAAAGCATCAAACAGAAAGTGTTTGATCTGCTTGATTCTTTGCTGAAGAAGGGGCCATGCAGGCCAGGCCTGTGAGTCGTTCCTGTGACCACGAGCATCACAGCCTGTGTACATGGGACACACTAACCAACCCCATGTCCCAGACCAGATGCCCTACGGTCTACTTTCCTCTTCCCATCCTGGGTTCATCCTCTCCTACCCCTCTTCTTCCCTCCCCATCCCCCTCCTCCTCCTCTTACTCCTCCTCCTCTCCAGCTGAACAACAACAGGGTCCCTGCGTCGGTGACTGACAGCCTCCCTAATTGTATCCACTCACTCATGACAATTTGATTAAAATATTACGCCAAAGTCTCACCCCCTGTTTGTTCCTCCCCTCCAAATCTAATTTTGATTTAAAAAAGAGAGATTACCTCGGCGAGCATGACTGAGGATGCCATTAACTTCTACTTAATCTTTATTACTGCTGCGATCTGAACATATGTATGGCTTTCATTTTACTCCCTTTGTTTTTCCTCACTCTTCTCCTCTTCTTCATCATCTGCTGGGACACCAGGACTGGAATACTGAGCAGGTTCATCTCTGCAGTCCGCAGGTTTAACACACCATCCAGGAGAGTGACGCTGCAGAGGAGAGAGACAGGCAGCTCCCAGTCAGGGTCTGCAGAGACCACCAACCACCACACAACTTTCTTTAAAACGAACGAGAGTACTGGAGGTTATCTGACCCCTTCCACCATGTATACATGGTTCTTTACTTTCATCAACAGCAAAAACACCCAGATAGAGCCTCAGTCAGAGAGCAGGGCTGAAGAGAAGAGCTAACAGGAGTTTAACCTGCTCTGAGAAAATCTTCACCGTTTGAAAAAACATGTCACAGAGTCTGAGGAACACAAACCCAAAGTGGCATCCAGACACCCCAGCAACCAGAGGAGGGCAGTCATTCAGGACTTGACTCTGCTCACTCTAGTGGACACTGGAGGAACTGCAGTTTTTAACACTTCAGCATCAGCTTCATATTTTAGGACCAGATGATGCTAACGCTGAAAAACAAAACCTCCTTCACATGTTCAGAGCTGCTTTTAATGGGGTCTCAACCAGTGTTGCCACAGTTACCTTGAGCAAGTAATCCGATAACTGATTATTCCTTTAAAAAGTAACTTATTTGCATTACTGGTTACTTAATTTTAAAAGTGACAAAGATCTATTACAAATAACTTTATTTCTTTAGTTATATTTGGCGGCTGCAGACAGAACCTATCACCTCATAGAGCAGCAGCTGTATTTATAATGAACATTAATGAGTCTATGTATTGATATAAAGGAACATGCAGGGATTATTGGTAGCTGTGAAATGTGTACCTCCAGTTAAAACAAAAAAAAATCTTAATTTATACATTTTGTATATGTGTACTGAATGTTTGGTTCACTACAGCACTTTTCAGTTAAATTTATCTTTAAATTATTTTTTTTCAAACTCTTTCATTTATTCTAGTGCTTTTTTTTAGTTAAAGTTGTGAAAGTTGTAGTCTGTTGCTCCTGTATCTGTACTACAAAAAAAGAAAAAGAAATGATAGAGTGTCACATAATCCCGAGTGCTCTGGTGGGGGCACCCAAGTCTAAAAAGTCTGGGCCCGCCCCTGCTTGTCAAAATGCAATGCTGCGTTGCCTAATCACTGGGTGTGTGGTGGCTATCTGAAGTCTTGTTTTTCTTTCTGGAGCTTTTCTAAACTTACTTGTTGTTTTTAAACACTCTTGAGTAATGACAAGACTATTTTACTCATTGAGTCAGCATATGGCCTCTGTGCGTACGTTAATACAACCATAAAGTCATAAGTACAATGATACTGACTTATTATAATTATGCTGATGGGCCAAAAGATGAAATAATTCCTCATTTGTAAAACCTATACTGAAGTATAACTTCACAAGAGGCTCCACGCTCCTCATTTTTGTGCAGGTGCTCTCCCGATAGCCTATAGGGTTAAATTCAGGAATTTATTCTTCCTTTTTTTTTAACTTAGCCCTAATCCTCTGTTGTACTACAAAAATGTAAAACAAAATGATGTTTAATTCTTCACTGAGTAAATCAAAAAATGATCAGGGTTCAGTTTTTAAAGAGCAGCAGGTTTTACACACCTGTGTCAGTCACATGATTAATAATCTGCAGGTGAATAAAAAAGTGTCTCAGCTTCATAAATGTTTCAAAGATCTTTAGCAAATTGCCAGCACAGAGTGAACAACCACCTTAATAAAGTCATCTGTAGCTGACACAAACTCTGAACGCTGACTGTACCTCCAGATGGAAAACACGTACATCTCTCATCCTCTATTGTTTATGTTTGTGTCACTGGCTGCTTGGTATTTATTACACATGAGCTGTCCTCATGCTGAAAACATGACTTTCACATATGTGAGGTCACTTCCTGAGACACAAGAGGAAAGCAAATACATCTTTTTTACCAGGATAAATAACAGAAACAGTGAGCAGTAACATGATAGATTACTCCTCACTGAAAAAAATGTGGTTGTATTAGAGTATGACGTTACTGGCATCCCTGATCTGAACAGAGAGCAGCATCAGAGTCAGGCTAAACGCACGCAGGGCGCCGTTAATGTGACTTCAGCTGCTGTGAAACAGGATGTTCAGTATGTCTGAATCAGGTTAGTGTTCAGTAAGTCTCTGTTCCTGCAGGGAACCGTCACCGTCTTCAGAGTGAAGTACGCTCACTAACATTCAGAATGTTTACATAGTTTCTCCTCCCAGTGAGGAAACACCAGCAGGCTGTCTCTGTTTGCTGTGTGTCATTATATCAGTGTGGTCTGCTGGATCTGGTCCAGTGCTGACCTGTGCAGCCTTCCTAAACCGGTCTCCCTTCATGTCTGTGTTCTTCGTGGACGCCGTGCTGCAGCGCTGCACGCTCTGCTGTTGTTGTTGTAGGTCATCAGTTCAATTAACAGGCTCACCTCAGAGCTGCCTGTGAGAACGAGCAGGGTTAACGCTGTGACGTGCTGCTGCACACAGGAACACACACACCGGAGCACACACACAGGACTGTATGTCCACACACAGACCTGCATGCATGAGCACACTCTCAGGAGCACACAGATCTGTTCTGTACCTGCAGGTGCCCCTGGTGTGCTCGGCCCGGTTGTGAGAGGAGAATAAATCCTCTGTAATGTGATAGTTGAATGCAGGAGGGGTGATAAGGTGCTGGGGGGTTGGGGG
Source organism: Halichoeres trimaculatus (assembly GCF_033239565.1). Classification (NCBI taxonomy): domain Eukaryota; kingdom Metazoa; phylum Chordata; class Actinopteri; order Labriformes; family Labridae; genus Halichoeres; species Halichoeres trimaculatus. The sequence continues at coordinate 1,496,288 of NW_027437195.1, read as the reverse complement.
AGGGGGGCGGCGGCTCGATCACTCACTGAAAAAAAATTGCGTGTATCATTCACCTGATTTGAATTGTAGCTCCCCTTTTTTTTGAACCCCTGCCAATTCATTTTGTACATTAAAAATTGGTCAGGGTTGATAAGATTCCATTTTCACGGTTGGCAATGCAGAACTGGAGAAAGAATACAATTACAGACCCCAGAGTAAACTCTCCGAATGTCAACTTGATGTAAATGATCAGAAGGCAGGGCGCCACCAAAGAGCAGCTTCAACTTCAACCCCCCCCCCCCCCCCCCCCCTCTCCCTCCCTTTCTCCTGCTCCCCTCCACAGCCTCTCGCCCGCCGTGCAGCAGACAGGCTGAAGGTGCAGTTTGTCCTCCAGCTCAGAGGAAACTTGGAGTCCCAGAATCAGCTCTCTCTGATCCTGGGAGCTGTCAGTGAATCCAGTCCTGTCCTCAGACCTGTAATCATGGTGAGCAGGATCTCTCCCACCCTTCTGAGTGTATCTGTCCTTCATTCAGCTGTCTCTCTGTATTTACCTTGGCTTTTTACGCAGTAAGTGTTTCTCCTCCCCCTGTGAAGTTGTGAAGCAGAGGGAGGTGGAGCGAACAGCCTAATCTGGCCTGGTCCACACAATAAATCCAGTTCCCTCTGAGACTGATTTACATGTGAAGTCAATGAAAAGAAGGGACAGGAGTTCTTGTCTGTGCAAATTCCAGCTAACTCACGATGGAGATGTCCACTCAGAGTGAAGATCGTCTTTCTCTAAGGACAGAGAGGAGGAGGAAGAGAAGGATTATCTGATGAGGCGTGAAAACCTTTTTCTGACACTCCAGTTCAGATAAAACCAAGTCAGAACAGCTCCAGTTAGCACAGCCAGCTTCACCTTGTGCTGACATCCTGATTGACCTCTGGTGACGACAGACCACAGAGGAGTTTGAAGGAACCCACTCCACTCTCACAGGATTCAAATCACCACTGAGGTAAGTGAGCAAAAAGCACATGAACACAGAGTACTCCATCATTGGTCTCCTCACAGACCCTCTCTCAGTGTGAACGTTGCCTTGGACATGATGAGATGTGGATGGCTTGAAGAAAAAATGCTAGGTGGAAACTCAATTTGAAGTTTTCAGAAGTAAATGTTTCAATCCGCATGAAAGAAAACTCCTCAAAGAAGGTCTCAGTAAAGAACAGGGACCAGCAGGAACCACTAAGGCTCAACATGTGTCAGGGGGCTCCAAGCTTTGGACGGAGCCACAGAGGGAAAGAGAAAATGATGACGTCACCTGTGCAGCCTGAGGTCTTAAGTTTGCAGACTGGGGTCACCTGTGCACAGACTGAGGTCACTTGTACTGACTAAGGTCACCTGTGTCTGGAGATCCTACATGTAACCATGGCTCTATTGTTTACATGTGAACTCAGCTATTTGCAGCCTGTAGCATGTCAATGCTAACTGGTGTAAGACCTGATGTCTCCCCAAAAGGTGAGGAGAAAGAGGTGAGGACGACGTGCTGGTTCTCAGGTGTGAGCTAAGAAGTGACGACATGGACCTGTCCTTCCATCCATCGTTATTGGAAACGTAAGATCTATCTCCAATAAGATGGACGAGCTAGCTGTGCTAACCCAGCAACAGAGGGAATACCAGAGGGCAAAGTAGCATCATGCTATTCACATACATGGCTAACAGAGCTAACATCAGACACCAAGGCCACATTGGAGGAGCTTCACCTGCTGTGGGCAGACAGGATCCAGGAGACAGAGACTGAACAGACTGATGAAGAAGCTCAGTCCTGGACCCTGTGGAGGTGGAGGCTGGCTGAACTGGACAATGATGGACAAGCTGTCATCATCTATTTTCTTATGGATCTTTTTGCACTTTCTGTACACTTTCTTACTTTTGTTTTCTTGATTGCTGCTGTGACTTCAATTTCATTGTACTTACAATGACAATAAAGTTCTATTCAATTCTATTCAATTCTATTCTATTCTATTCTACTGTGGTCACCTGTGTGCAGTCTGAGGTCTTGTGTTCGGTCTGAGGTCCCCTGTACAGACTGAGGTCTCAGTCACAGACCCCTTTGGGCTTTCTGGGTAAGTCAGACAGGATCAGTGGAGCTGCTCTCTGTAGCCCTTCCCCCTGACACCCAGTGTCTGACTCAGATGTCGCCTCCTTTGATTATGAGGTGTCATTCTGTCTGACCTGACCCTCACACCCTCACCCGGCTGTGTCACCCAGTGTCACCCAGTGTCACCAGGGTCTAGAGCCAGCCCTCTGTGGTGGCAGCAGGACACTTTGACACCTTCCAATCACAGGGTCGTGTCCCTGCCACCAGTTCACACATTACCAGTCACATACGTGCCCAATGACTCCTCGCCACTTGCCCTCGCCTTCCTTAATGACCCTCCCTCCCTCTCCCCTCTGCGCCTCCTCCATGATTATTCAGAGGGCTCACGTTAAGCGTCCTGGCTGTGACGGACAGCGTTATGAATAAATTGTTTGCCTGAACTTTGACTTCCTGTAAATAGGCAGGGAGCATGCACAGACTGTGGCGTCTCATTCAAGAACCAGGCCGTGCTCGCCGGGGTCAGGGGTCACAGAGATCAGCCGCTTTGTCTAATGAGGTGACAACACGTCTGCTGTTACACAACAGAAACATCCCAGGTTCTACCCCAGTGCATCTGATCCAACAATATGCTGCAGCTGAATCTGTGACATTTACATGCTGAGATAGAGCCAGGGCGCAGAGCGAGGGAAAGAAGGTGGTATCTACAGAGAGAACAAACAGAGGGGATAACAGACCATCAAATACAACCATCAGATACAGAGACATGCTTTTCTTTCTTGAAAGAGCCGCAACTCTGCTCCAATGTCCTGCAGCACAAAGAGACTTCAGATCCTCCGTTAGAGGTCAGCATGTCACTCACCTGGTCAGACATCAGCTGATGCTCACCAATGGGCTGCAGTTTGACTATCAGACATCGCAGCCTGTTCAAAGAAGAGTGGGAGAGAGGGGGAATGTGAAGTGAGTGGGTGGAGATGTGGGTTTGAATCATGACAGGGTGAGAAAACTTGAACAGGAGTCATGTCCCTAATGGAACTTTAGTTTGCATGACCACGCGCTCACTTTATATTATTCTGATCATTACTCAGGCACAGACTAGAGACATAAAACAAGTTGTGTCCATAGCCTGCGTACAGAGTGGACAGCGTGGCTCCGCCATCTATCATTGTACAGTTTTGAAGTAATAATACCCCGTCACAGGCGAAGCCATTGTGCAGCCAGAGTCTGTGCAGTAGAGAATCTGAGTGGAGCCAGATCTAATCCCTTTTCTTCGTTAAACGTGAGGTCAAACCCTGTTTTTAACTTCTAATAACTATGAAAAAGACTATTTTCAGAAAAGTGGACTTAAACGCAGGACAACCTAATCATGTCTTTATATCACCACAGCATATGATGTGAGGAACATTTCTACCAGGTGAATTTATTTTCAAAGTTTGACCACAGCTTTTTTTCTTTTTTTTTTGTTTGTTTGTTTATGTTTCTTTGGAGGGCAAAAATAAAGTACCTCCTCCCATTTCATCTATATTTGCAGTAGCCTGTCCTAGCAGGGACTGCCTTAAACAACCATAAAGGTCAGTTAAATAAATAAATACACAAATACAAATGATGATGATGTTGATGACGATGGTAAAGGTGAGGCTGTTGATAGTTGTTGCAGCTGGAGTTTGACAGGTCCACACCAGCAGGCTGTCCACAACAACGATCCAAAGGAACCTACAAGACCAGCTTAGAGACTCCTGGAGAGATCAATTGTTAAAATAACAACTTCAACGGGCGTTGAGATCAGAACTTAGACTGACAGACTGAGAAGAGAGAGGGAAAGTTTTAATCTCCTCTGAAAGTAGAAACTGTGTCTGCCCCCCCCCCCCCGACCTCAACTGGTAGGTGATTCCAAAGAAGAGGAGCCTGATTTCTAAACGTTCAACTTCCCAGACTACTTTCAGAGACCCTAGGTACAGTGAGCAGGCCTGATGCTGAGAACACAGTGACCTAGACGGCTAATACGCAACAATTAACTCTTTAAAGGTCCCATATTATGCAACTTTTCAACAAGTTCAGATAGGTCTCAGAGGTCCCAGGACAGTCAATTTAAGCTGTTTCTGTGGGCGTAGCTCTAAATGATAATGAGCTGCCCTGTCCATACCTCCTTCACAACTTCTTTGGACGAGGGTGTGGCTTTCGCTCCAGTACCATCCTGCAGTGTTTACACAGGGTGCCTAGATATGGCTCATACGAAGTGCCGTGGTCCAGTCATACCAGTTTGATCCAGAGTCTGACCCAGGAGAGGCGCCTGAAGAAATCCAAACTCTACGGCTGCAGCAGGACGTCTTAGTGGTTAGTAACAAATATTATGTGTCTTGATATGCTGCTGCAGTTACCATCAGGTAAATAATGCTAACGTTAGCAGCTTGGTGCTAACCAGAGTTTTATGACCATACAGAGCAACTTTAGTGGTGACTGTGGTCTTAGCGTCCATAACAACAGCTGAGAGTGCGTTCGCAACCCTGTAGCACAACATTAGCTCCGCCGAGGGCTTCCACGACAAGTAGTCACATTCGTCCAAACAATAGATAACATTAAGAATATAAAGCTAGCTTCACATGAAATTTATGTCCATATATCTTCTCTTTAATGTCCCCTGATATTATTCACTCATGTGTGTTAACGTCATGTAAGGAAACTCAGTTACAAACTGTAACTTACGTTAGATGCCATGCTAAAACCACATTCATCAGGCTATCGCGCTAAGTAGAGCATATAGTAAAGCAACATAAATCAGTAAAACTTACAGCTCTCACATATGTAGCTGGGCCACGGACAGTTGGTACAGATCCATGCTTCAGCTTCAGGTTCTTGGTGAATCCTGCTTTGTACTGTGCGTTGAGAAAGCAGTCCAAAGTAAAATGGTGAGCACACACAAAGAACATTTTAGGAGTTGTTGTGGGTGCATCTCCATCAAAAATAAAATTGATCCTCTGCTTCTTCAAAACCTCATGTGATGGGGTTAAAAAAAGACTTCTGTGCTCTTTTGTGCAGCCAACAACAGAGCAACTGCCGTGCTTTGCTCATACTTTTGCCTTATTTATTTTACTGAAGCAGCCGAGCAGCAAAGTGAAAAACGTGCTGCACAGAAGGGGCAGTACGAGGGGCGGGCCTGGAGGAGTTACTTTTTTAGGATCATGACGTCATGCAGGGCAGATCTCAGACCCGCGTTTTTGAGCACACATGTTCTGAAAGCAAACTTTGTCTGGAGCAAGCAAGAGAAGGAGACAATAGAATTTTCTCATATTGGGGATGTTTGTAGACAGGCTGGTGACGCATATTACTGTTACAAAACCAGTCCAAAGGGAATTTTGCATCATATGGGACCTTTAAAGGGACTGTGAGGAGGACCTATTTGAAATGGACTGAAGCCACACCTTTTAGTAGAGAGTCTCATGTATACTATGGTGTTTGTTTTGGGAATGAATGGAGATCAGACCTTCTTTTTCGTTCTGTCCTACCAGAGCTCATCTACCAACTCCAACCTCACCAAGCAGAGCAAACGTAACCTCACTCTTCATTTTATTGATAGACTCTCAAGTTTGAACAGACCACTGCAGAATAACTGCTGACTGTGGGTCGGAATCAACATTAGCACAGTTTAACCTGAGTTTTAGCTATAAGCTTGTGTTTTAGCTTTTGTTTACATGACAACGGTTTTAGGGTGTAACATAAAAGTATTGTTGTGTTTCAGCCTCACATTTGAACAGGAACTGCGTTTTGACTGGCCTAAAACGCAAACTTTTGAAGATGGCCTCCAGAGTGGAATACTCTGAAATGCTGCCGACACCGTTGCCGAGTAAACAGTAAGCCAGCATTTTCAGTGGAAACGCTGGATGGCTTTACACAAGCACATACAACAGTATAACAGTACTGTTGTTATGATCATCATGGTCTACCATGTTGTGCTTGTGCTGCTGAATCTGCTGACTGTCTTACAACAAAATAGAATAGAATATAATTGTAATTGTCATTGCAAAAAGTACATCAAAATTGCAAGTTAGCATTTGTTGCTCCACCTCTGCTCTTAGCATTTACTAATACACCAGATGATCGGCCCTACTTCAGTAGAGATCAACCAAAAGCTGCTTCGGGACAAGACAGTTATTGCGCCAACTTAATTGTGTTTTAACATTTTAAGATGAAACGTTGTGTGAACGGGGCCTAGCCTTAGGGTCCTGTTTAAGTCTGTAGCTTGTGTTTAGCCTTAAGCTTTTTTTTTTTAGCTTTTAGTGCGTGTTTTAGCCTTTAGTCTGTGTGTAAGCATTTAGCTTGTGCTTTAGCTGTCAGCTTGTTATTTAGGCTTTAGGTCATATTTGTGCCTTTAGCCTGTGTTTTAGCCTTTAGCTTTTGTTTTAGCCTGTACCTCATGTTCTGTAAATCACTCCTGCTTGACCTGATCAGGAAGCAATCAGGAATAACCTATACTGGTGCTGATAATCTCATTTAAAGTGTGGATTATGATCAGGAGTATATTTCTCACAGGGGCTTAAGGAAAGGTGGCCAGATACTTGAAGAGTGTTGTAAGTCAGAAGAATATCTTTAACTTTATTTAGAATTTTATAGTTAGCCAGTACAGGGACAGATGTGTTTACCACAGGGTCAACAGGCAGAGCCAGGGACAGGGACAGGGACTACTTTCTGTGGATTGATCTGATATGACGTGATCAGATTGTTTTTAACTGCTATAGATTTTTGACCAATCAGATTCAATTATCTATCACAGCGAGGTGATAACGGTCTTTACATCAGGTCAAAGGTCACTTCCTGTTTGATGCTGCTTCTTCTTTGTGTGTGTGTGTGTGTGTGTGTGTGTGTGTGTGTGTGTGTGTGTGTGTGTGTGTGTGTGTGTGTGTTTGTGTGTGTTTGTGTGTGTGTGTGTGTGTGTGTGTGTGTGTGTGTGTGTGTTACTAAATGGCTTCAGGGATGTATTTCTGTTTTAAGTGTGTTTCCCAGCATGCACCACAGGGCTTCAGATCATCAATATTCATTTCCTGATGACAGCAGCAGTCAGCGCGGTGTAACCATCAGCACTTAACAAACGCCGCGCTCACACACTTAAACAGATGTCAGAGAGACGACGAGACGCTTTCATCAAGGACGAGGGAGTCCGAGCCCATCCTCACACACACACACACACACACACACACACACACACTGAAGGTAACAACCTCCAGGCACAAACAGAGGAGAGCTGCTCGACACTAAGCACCTGGTTGAAGACAAGAAAGAGGGAGAAGGAGAGAGAAAAGGAGTAACGGAAGGCAGAAGAGGGGAAAGCCAGAAAGAAGGGATGGAAATGAACAGAGAGTAGAAAAGAGGAGAAAGAATGCAAACAAGAAAGAGGAGGGCAAAGAAAGAGGGAAGAGAGGATAAAGTAAGAGACGAGGGAGGGAAGAGACGGATGGAGATTACAGAGAGGAGATGAGGCGCAGAAGACAAAAAGATGAAAAGGAGGAGATGAGGTAAGGAGGGATGGAAAAGAAATAAAGAAAGAGGAGAGAGACTAGAGAGATTGAAAGAAAGGGGAAAGGAAGTTTGGGAAGAGAAGAAGGGAAAGGATGAAGGAGAGAAAGAGGGAAGAGGAGGGTGAAGGAGGAGACATGGGTAGTGGAGGAGAGAGGAAAGGATGACAGGAGAGAAGATGATGGAGTGACTGATAAACAGCAGAGACACGGGAGAAAAGACAAGTTATGAGAAAGGAGGGAGGAGGAGAGGGAAGCGTTGAGTGCTGGATTCACGGAGAAGAAAGATGGATGGATGGATGGATGGATGGAGAGGCTGGGGGAGCGGATACGGGCGGAGGGCCAGGCCTCTCAGAGTCAGCAGAGGGTTTGGACAGGAGGTCATGTTGGCCGATGGCGGCTGATCTCCCTGCTCGCTTCCTCGCCCAGCAGACAGACTGTGACAGCGATGAGACGTGGCTCCTCTGCCCCTAATGACCACATGGCTGAAGGTGCTGATGGAGGGAGGGTGAGGGTGAGGGTGAGGGTGGGTGAGGGAGGTCTGATGAGGCCAAAGAGGAAGGATCAGTGAGCCCAAGCAGAAACGGATCAGAAGGGGTTACTTCATTATGCATCAAATTAGAGAAATTCATAATTTATCATTACACCCATGCTGAAACGCCACCCAACCGAGCCTCACCCCCCTCACCCCCACAACAACATCACACCGAGGGAGGAGGAGGAGGGAGAGAGGATGGGAGGGAGGGGGAGGAAAGAAGAGAAACTGTCAGAGCCCCAGCAGCAGCCGATGGGCAAAATTAATATGCAAATATATTCTGGAAATTAAAAAGCAGAATTACACAGGCAAATGAGGTAGCTACACTTGAATTGTTAGGATTATGAATAATTACTGCGAGTTTCCGGCTCCTAATATAACTTGTTTTTTGATAAACAAAGACTTAATTATCGAGTCGCGCTGGAGAATTTCCGCGGCACTCATTAATCTTGCAGAAAAAACAAGTCCCCGGTGGCCGGCGGTAATGAAGAGAGCGTGCCCTGAATCGGCGCGAGGATCAGAGCCACGGGGCGGTGGGCGAGCCACCACCAGACGCGGCCCTGCCACTGTCCCCCGCCGTACCCGGGGGGGTCGTAACTTCCTGCGCTAACTATCAAAGGGACTTATTTATGCTGGCAACACTGCCATAAGTCCAATTTATGAGGCCTGGGGGGTGAGGGAGGGGGAGGAGGAGGTATCTGATGATGCTCTCTGGAAATGCCACTTTAGTCCCCCCTCCTCCCCCCTCCTCCTCCCTGTTTGCTCTCCTCTGATACAGACATGCAGCCCGAGGTGTTTTGGCAGAGTTCTGCCCTCTACAGGGGGCAGGAGGGTACTCAGGGGCAGACCAGTGTGTGTGTGTGTGTGTGTGTGTGTGTGTGTGTGTGTGTGTGTGTGTGTGTGTGTGTGTGTGTGTGTGTGTGTGTGTGTTTGTGTGTGTTTGTGTGTGTGTGTGTGTGTGTGTGTGTGTGTGTGTGTGTGTGTGTGTGTTTGTGTGTGTGTGTGTGTGTGTGTGTGTGTGTGTGTGTGTAATAGCTGAAGGAGCACTCAGACTCTAAACATGAAAGACGGTATGAACTCTTAGAGTCCTCTAAAGATCATGTTGAATGTTTCTGATGTGAGTCAGAGGAAGGCATCAAACCCACACACTCAGCTTTCAAAATAAAAGCTCACCTTTTTAACCCTGGAGGGAAATGTGGTTCATGATGCTCCTTACACCTGAGATTCTTGGAAACCAGGTCCTTTCAGCACCCTGAGTCCCAACCCACCCTAAAAAGTCTCAGAGTCACAGCAAGCAGAGAAAACCTGCTTTCTGTTTTACTGCAGGTGGACTGACTTTCAGCCTGATCCTGCTCTGAGGGACGGTACGAGCCCATCTCCTTTATGCGCTGTTTCCATGAATCCACCCAAAGCAACAAACCACAGTTTTCTGTTCCGAATGCACTCTCGCTCGTATCAGGACCTCCTGACAGCTGGAGTCAAGGACCGAAGGGTTTGTTTGTTGTTGGAGTGAAGCTGGGTTTATCCTTGACACAGCCACTAGGTCTGAGTGGCTTTGTGCAGACGAATGACATCATTTTAGCAAAGTCTTTTTAACGCTTAAATGGGCAAGCATATATAGATATTCATGAAAATTATTTAATTGCTATTTTCTAATGTATCTTGGCTATAAAAACTCACTTCCATGATTTTTTTCCTAAATATGATCTTTTTTTTCTATTGGACACTGTATCCCTGGGGATACGTTGCCCATTAAGGGGAATAAATTTGAAATTTATCCAATTTTTAAAACATAACATTTGTAACTTTTGAAAAATATGAAAAGCATTTATCGAGCTCCCCTTTAGATCTAACGCATAACTTTTAGAAAAAAGTTGGAAAAAAACTGAACAATTCAAAATGTTTGACACATGTATTGAGCTGTGTGAAGGTTTATGCAATAAGTCTATACTATACAATACTATACTATACTATACTTTACTATACTAAACCATACTTTACTATACTAAACCATACTTTACTATACTAAACCATACTATACTATGCTATACTATACTATACTATACTATACTATACTATACTATACTATACTATACTATACTATACTATACTATACTATGCTTTGCTATACTATACTATACTATACTATACTATACTATACTATACTTAACTATACCACACTAAACTTAAGTATACCACACTAAACTTAACTATACTATACTATACTATACTTTACCACACTTAACTTAACTATACTATACCATACTGTACTATACTATACTATACTATACTATACTATACTATACTATACTATACTATACTATACTTTACCACACTAAATTTAACTATACTATACTAAATTATACTATTCTATACTATACTATACTATACTGTACTGTACAATACAATACTATACTATACGATACTATACTATACTATACTATACTATACTATACTAAACTATACTATACTATACTATACTATATTAAAAATACACTTTACTATACCCCACTAAACGTAACTATACTATACTATACTACACTATACTATACGATACTATACTATACTATACGATACTATACTATACTATACTATAATATACTTATTATAACTAAAGGATACTATACTTTATAGGATTAAACTATACTAAAATATACTAAACAAAACTATACTATACGATTCTCTACTATATTATACTTTACAAAACTATACTGTACTATAATATACTATATCAGACTAAACTCAACTATACTTTACTAGACTATACTATTCATTACTATACTATTCATTACTATACTATTCTATACTATACTATTCTATACTATACTATACTATACTACCTTATACTTAACTTTACTATACAAAACTATACTGTACTATACTTTACTATACTAAATATACTAAACTTTACTTTACTATACTATACAATATAATACAAATTTTACTTTACTTTTCTTTTCTTTATTATACTTTACTATACTATTCTTTACTTCACTTTACTTTACTATAGTAAACTGTACTATACTCCACTTTACTTTAGAAAACTTTACTTAAGTATACAATACTATACTTTACTATACTTTACTATACTATACTTTACTTTACTATACTATACTATACTATACTATACTATACTATACTATACTATACTATACTATACTATACTATACTATACCATACTATACTATACTATACTATACAGTACTGTACTGTACTGTACTGTACTGCGCTTAACTATACTATACTTTACTATACTGCACTGTACTGTTATGTACTTTACTGTATTATTGTATACAATACTATACTTACTAAACTATGCTATACTATAATATATTATACTTTACTATACTTAACTTTGTATCAAATTCATCACCAGCATGATGCATGAATGAAAACAGACAGTGACAGGGAAATGGCCCGTGGCCGCAGCCTGCAGAACAATTCCTTTAGTAGTGTCGCTTGTTTATTGTCTTTCATTTTTACATGTTATCTATTCCATTTGCTTAACAGCAAGTGAAATTGATTCAAAACCAGTGTTGCTTAACTGACTGACTTGGAGTTACTTTGTTATGACTGTTGTATTGTCTTCAAAACACATGTATACCTGTAATAGAGATTTCCTATTTTATACCCCTATCCGGACAATGTATCCCACAGGATACAGACAATCAACACCTGATTATCAAAGGTGTGTAGTGTAATTTATTATCTCTAAACAGCAATACATAAATTCATCCTAAAGGAACAATATTTCACTAAAACGAGTTCTGCCAAAATATAATTTACGGGAAACTTGGACTTGCCCCATGGTCACTGTCTTTTTCCATGTAGGCTGGCATTTTGAAATTTGATAGAAATTTATCAATATAATTGATAAACATACACACACACACACACACACACACACACACACACACACACACACACACACACACACACACACACACACACACACACAACCTGCCAGATGTCTGTATCTCCCAGGATACAAAAACCATTTAAGGGTTAAGAGGACAATTTCTGTCGTAAAGCCCTGAAAATTCTAACTTCCACATGAATACATGCAAGCTCCTGGAGTCCAAAGTACAGAAAACCTGGCAATTATATGATTCATCACACAGAGATCACCGTGATGACTGTGTGATGAACAACTCTTGGTGTGAAATTGTGGCCACGCTCAGAGGAGGAAATGATGAAAAAAAATGTTGTAAACAGTGTGAATAACCTCTTCTCCTCTCGTCTAAAGCTTGTTTATATGGCAAAATTTCCTCCTGCGAACGCAAAAAACGCAGACAAAAAAAAATCTGCATTTACTGATGGCCTCATATCGTTGTTGTGAGCAGGTCAGAGTTAGTAGAGCTGGGCCAATCATCTGGTGTATTGGTGAATGCTAAGAGCAGAAGTGGAGCAACAGATGCTCATTTTGTTAAAGACAATTCAGCAGTTTGAGCAGCACAGGCACAACATGGTAGTCCACCCCGATTGTAACAACGGTACAGTTGTCCTGTTATGAAAGCATGCGCAAAGTGGAGTGTGACTTCGGTGTTTCCACTGAAAATTTCGACTTACTGTTTCAGCGTCTCTAGAAATAATTCACTCTGAAGGCTGTTTTCAAAAGTTTATTTTTATTTTTTTTAGGTCATTTTAGGTCAGCTTAAACACCGTTTGCGAGTTAATGAGAGGCTGAAAGGCAACAACACCTTTGCGTTTCATCCTAAAACTGTTGCGTAAGCGGCCCCTACTGCGGAAGATGCCCCCTGCAGCCTGGGAACAGACGCTGCGCAGAGTGTTAAAGAGTATGAAAGCCACACGCGTTCTCTCTTGCTTTGTTTTATTTTGAAAGAAACAGGAAGTTTTAGTGTGGAAGAAAAAGTGGCTGACTTCCTGTCCCACTTGTTCAGCTCTGAAACTTGTTCAGCTCTGAAACTTGATTCATCGATGCTCCGGTTAAAGATAAATCTTTCATATTTCTGCTTTTCTCTGTCTCTGGGTGATTCTTCCTCTGTCTGTCTCTCCGTCTGTCTGTGGGTATGGTTGCTGTAGTAGTTGGAGCCCCCCCCCCCTGGATGATTCTCTGTCTTTCTCTCTCTGTAGATGTCTGTCTCTCTGTCTGTCTGTCTGTGTCTGTGTCTGTGTCTGTGTCTGTGTACGTAGTGGATGTCTCTCTATCTCTGTGTGTCTGTGTGTGTGTGGATGTGGGAGTGTTTGGAGGGACGTCTGATTTCCCTGCAGAGTTTCTCTTTCTTGCAGGCTGCGTCGCTGCCATCTGTACCTCAGATCCCTGAAGCTTTAAATCTTCTTCTTCTGTGGTTTCTCTCCTCCTAATGATGCTAAATTTAAGCTCAGTAACATTTAAACAGGAGTCAAACCAAGCTGTGGACCATTAGTCTCAAAGAAAGCCCTTTCCTTCAGAGCTCAGGCTTTTATTGTGAAAGCAGGACCAGCAGGGTTTACCCTGTTATTACAGCTGTTAATGTGAGAGGGGTCAGGTCTGTGGACTTGTACCACATGTTTAACACCCCATCCAACCCTCTGATGAGTCCCTGGGCTCTCCATAGACCTGTTAGTCCTGTTAGACCAGGACTGAACCCTGACAGATTAATGTCAACCCTTTTAACCCTCCTATGATGTTCAGGTCAAATCAGACCGAATTTCAACTTCATTCGAATATAAAAAAATATTTTTCCTCTGA
>NW_027437195.1:1432500-1477500 GCF_033239565.1 Halichoeres trimaculatus | reverse complement strand
TCAGTGAGCTTTTCTCGCTGTAGAGTGTATCTCTCTTTGTGAAGTTTATTTTTGTAAAGTTTTTGTCATTGTTTTAAGTTTATCTCTCTTTATAGTTTATCTCTGTTAAGTTTATCTCTTTTATCTCTATAGTTGACCTCTTTGTAAAGTTTATCTTTGCACAGTTCGTCTCTTTATAAAGTTTTTATCTCTGTTAAGTTTATCTTTTTGTAAAGTGTATGTTTTGGTATAGTTTGTATATCTGTCAAATTTGCCTCTCTGTATACACTCACCGACCACTTTATTAGGTCCACCTTGCTGGTACCAGGTTGGACCCCCTTTTGCCTTCAGAACTGCATTAATCCTTGGTGGCATAGATTCAACAAGGTCCTGAAAACATTCTCAGAGAGTTTGGTCCATATTGACATGACAGCATCACACAGTTGCTGCAGATTTGTCGGCTGAACATCCATGATGAGAATCTCCCGTTCCACCACATCCCAAAGGTGCTCTATTGGATTGAGATCTGGGGACTGTGGAGGACATTTGAGTACAGGGAACTCATTGTCATGTTGAAGAAACCAGTCTGAGATGATTCCAGCTTTATGACATGGAGCGTTGCCCGAATATGTTAGCAGAAATCCAGACTCATCAGACCAGGCAACATTTTTCCATCTTCTATTGTCCAGTTTTGGTGAGTCCGTATAGGTTGTAGCCTCAGTTTCCTGTTCTCAGCTGACAGGAGGGTCACCTGGTGTGGTCTTCTGCTGCTGTAGCCCATCTGCCTCAAAGTTGGACGTGTTGTGTGTTCAGAGATGCTCTTCTGCAGACCTCGGTTGTAACCAGTGATTATTTGAGTTACTGTTGCCTTTCTATCAGCTCCAACCAGTCTGTCCATTCTCCTCTGACCTCTGGCACCAACAAGGCATTTTGTCCCACAGAACTGCTACTCACTGGATATTTTCTCTTTTGGGACCATTCTCTGTAAACCCTAGAGATGGTTGTTGGTTAAAATCCCAGTAGATCAGCAGTTCCTGAAATACTCAGACCAACAGCCATGCCATGTTCAAAGTCCCTTAAATCACCTTTCTTCTCCATTCTGATGCTCGGTTTGAACAGCAGCAGATCGTCTTGACCATGTCTACATCCCTAAATGCATTGAGTTGCTGGTGAGTGTAGATTGTCTCTTTGTAAAGTTTATCTCTTTTGGTATAGTTTGTCTTTTTGTTTACTTTGTCCCTCTGTAAAATTTTTCTCTCTCTCTGTGTAAAAGTGTGTTTTTGTACAGATCACTGTTTCGGTGTTGATGTTTGATCCTTTTTAGCTGCTCTTTATGTAGATCTGTGATTACTGAGACACAGAATCCCTCCTCGCATTCAAAACCAGGAGAGTCTCTGTGTTCCTCCTGCTGTTGCTCTCTGTACCTGCAGTTTTTTTCTGCTGACATCTGATTGGTCGATGCTACAAACAGAACAGAAACGAGAACAGTCCTCAGAGTAAAGTCCAGACCCTTCAGGGAAAACCGCTCCTGGAGCAAATGAGTGTTTAAGTTCCTGCTGGAGACCATCAGACCAGCAGCTGCCACGACACACCTCAAAGTGTGTGTGTGTGTGAGTGTGTGTGTGTGTGTGTGTGTGTGTGCGTGTGTGTGTGTGTGTGTGTGTGTGTGTGTGTGTGTGTGTGTGTGTCTATGAGGTGTGTGTGTCTATGAGGTGTGTGTTCCGCATGTCCCGCTTTCCCACAGGAGGACCTTCACCACTCTCTTAATGAAGTCCCAGTGTGTGTGTGTGTGTGTGTGTGTGTGTGTGTGTGTGTGTGTGTGTGTGTGTGTGTGTGTGTGTGTTGTTTTTGTACCCACTTGCCTTTTTGAGTTGTGGCCTTAATTGGGGGCCCGAGTGTCCAATTAGCAGGGAGTTAGCACGGCCGTTTGGTACGGCAAACATGTGTTGGCCGAATATAACCCCCCACCACCTCCACCTCCACCTCTCTGGACCTCCTGAGAGGGTTCAGGCTCAGATTCAGGGAGAGACAGGGTTAACAAGTATCCTCCTGATGCTTCCACTCCTCACCTCTTAGGTGAGTTTTTTCATCCTGTGTCCTTTGTTGAGCGTCCTGCATCTAGGTCACAAACAAGGATGAGGGAGTGGGTGAGGAGGCAGGGGGGTGAGGGGGGTGAGGAGGATCACTGGGTGATGATGGTGGAGGAAGAGGACAGGCTGCTGGGGAGTCCCTCGGTCCCTACTTCATTAAAACCAAATAAAAGCAGGAGGTCATTTATCTCCTTCCCTGCAAAGCCATAAACACAAATAGGCTCAGCGCCGCCCTACCCCGTCCCCCTGTCCTCCCCCCTCAGCCTGTGAGTATATATCACAGCAGATAAAGGCGGCCTGTGATGATAGCTGGTGTTCAATTGGAATGTAAGTGTAATTTGAGATTGCAGATATGAGGTGTGTGCTCCCTGTTCCTCTGTTTGCTGTTGTTTGTGTGATGAACCTGCAGCTCCTTTTCTTATTTCCTGCTCAGGGACAAACGTTACATCTCTGCTCGCCTGCTCTGACTGATGAGCTCTGCTGCTCTTCATTCTGCATGCAGGTGTGCCGGGCTGCTGACATGTGAGCCATTAAGGTGAGGACCAGGCTGTGATGGTCTACATCAAGCTGCAGACTATCCCTGTGTTTCTGAGCCCTGCGTTCTGTCAGAGCCAGATTACATTATGAAACATTTAAAATAACGCTGTTCGCACACCGTCAGCTGATGTAGACAGGGCATGAATCATAATTAAAGGAACATTATGTTATTTTTAATCCTGGGCTCTATATGTTCAACATGTTTCAGGCTCTAACAAACAGGTTTAATCACATTTCTTCAACCTGAGGTAAACGACTGACTGGATCACAGGACAGCTTCCCAAAATTTATAGAGCTCCCCCTGCTGGCTAGCTGCAGAGGTCTTAAGCCCAGTGCCTCCATGTTAACAGATGGGATGTGGTTCAAAGTGCAGTTCTCATGCTGATCAATGTTACTGTGATCACTGTATATAAAGTTTACTTTGATTAAGTTATTTGATGCTACATAAAGAGGGGATGTGACACCATGACTGACAGCTGTGTGGACCAATCAGGCTCCTGCAGCGTTTAGAGCTATGGACTCTCAGAGTAAAAAAGGAGGAACACTGGAGGAAACAAACACTAACAACAGAGACACTGAACTTTACAGATTTAGAAGTGTCCACTTCAAACAAGAATTTGTACACACCTGAGGAACACACCACACCTCTGAGACCAGGTAAAGTTGGGTTCATTTATTTATTCATGAGCCGTTAATGTCCTAGGGGTTTATTCCTCCTGTACAGACTCACTGATGAAAGATGTTGCCTGGTCTTGGTTTGTTTTGGCTTCACTTCTCTATAACAGGAGGGGGCGTGTCATCCAGCTTCATACACAGCCACTAGGATGGACAGTTGGACTGTTTTTGTTTGCAGCTAAAGGAGCCAAGCAAAAACTTCAAAAACCTTGAAAAGATTTCAGAAAACAGGAGCAGAGAGGGTTAGAGGGCTGAATCTCTGCGTTTAGGACTAAAAGCTGCAGCTGTGAAGTGGATGTTTGAAACAGTTTAAGTAGTGGGCTTTGTTGTGGCACCTGGTCCCATCATTGGTCTGTAAGAAGACTAAAGCCCTGTTTCCACCGAGTGGTTCAGTATGGTCCAGAGTCCAAAGTGAGGACCTGTGGTCGCTCTGCAGGGTGCTGCACCTCTGATGATCTCTAGTCCCTCTAATCCGAGTTTCTCTCCTCAGTGTAGTGAAATGTCTCTTTAATCACTGACTGTGTGCTGTTTACGGTCAGTTCTCCCTGTCTCTACCAGCTCCTGTTCTCTCCTGTCTCTCAGCGAGCGTCCCTCAGTGTGAGTGGACAGCGTGTCCTCCTCATTCTCACTCTCAGGTGTCAGAAAGTGAGTCTGGATCTTGGATGTCTCTGTGAACAAACCCACTCTTTCTCTGTGACCTCTGCTGCCTGACGATTGAATCTCTTCCTCACTCAGTCTCTGGTCTCCTGCCCCCTCTCCTGCCTCCACCCCGCCACCCTGCATGCTGGGTGAATAAGTGGGTTAGAGCCGGGCTGAGCTACCTGCTCCCAGGGCTGCACGGGTCGGCCGCAGCAGGACGTCCTTCTTTAAATGACATCCATATTCTCCTGAGCGTGGGAGAATATGGAGACGGGGAGGAGACGTTGGGGTCAGGGGGGAGAGAAAGCGCTCCTCTGGATGTGAACTTCAACTTGACCTCTGACCTCCCTCTGCTTTGCTCAGATATCAAAACACAGAACCATCTGCCTGAGGGAGCGGGGCAGGGAGGCGGGGTTAGTACCAGACTCTCAGAGAGCAGAGAACAGACCACAATTATCTGCCATTCTCACACACAGCCCGCTCATTTGATCCTGGAGCCGCGACAGATGGAGCGCTCACTTCCTCCCTCTCTCTCTGCTGCCATTCCTGTGCAGGGCGAGCAAGGAGGAGCACATAATGGTGAGAGAGGGCGAGGAGAGGGCAAGGAGAGGGTGAGAGAGGGCGCTGGGTGAGGCAGGAAGAGGAGGAGAGAAACCTGAGCCTGCAGCGACCTCCACCTCCTTCTCCTTTATCTCTCCATCCATCAGAACGAGAAGAGGGAGCCATAGGGGTGATGGATAAAGACATGAAGAGCGAATGTGTGTGTACGTGTGTTTGTGTGTGTGTGTGTGTGTGTGTGGGGTGGGGGGGGGGGGGCAGTTGGTGGGAAGATTGAGTTTCTTCACCTGAAAATGATCACCTTAAAACAGACCTTCTGAAACAACCTGAAACTGATGAACATCCAGGAGTGCCCTTTACAGTCTGTGGAGTCAACAAGAAGAACTGAAACTCTCTGAACTGGTCTCTGTGGATATAAGACTTCTGATCACTTTATCTTTGGTGTGTCACTTAATAACCATCATCACAGAGTTTGGACCAATCAGAATTGAGCATCTTACACAGCCAGCAGACCAGTAAGTAAGTCAGGTAATGAGATTAAATCTACTTCAGTCTGTCCTGAGTTTCCTGGTTCAGCTCTGACTGATGAGTCTGTGAAGTTCCCTCATACAGATAGTGAGTCTGTATGAAGTCTGCAGCTCCAAGGAATCCACTTTGCACTCAGGTTTGGCCTCAGGACTGAGGACTGAGGATGGTGGACAGAGGATGGAGAACTGAGGATGGAGGACTGAGGATGGAGAACTGAGGATGGAGGACTGAGGATGGAGGACTGAGGATGGAGGACTGAGGATGGAGAACTGAGGATGGAGGACTGAGGATGGGGGACAGAGGGAGGACTGTGGACAGAGGATGGAGGAGAGAGGACAGCAGGAGGACAGAGAGAGGACTGAAGACGGGGGATGGAGGACAGAGGATGGAGGACTGAGGATGGAAGACAGACGCACGGTCCCCTCTTGTAGGATCTGTTCTCTGGTCGACCGCAGCTTTGATGTCCCTAAACTCACAGACTTTCACCACAACATTGTTCTGTGGCCCCGCGGTGGGCCATCGCCCGGGGCTCCCCACCGGCCCTCAGTGTTGCCTGACTGAGCACGACGTCCCAACAGACCCGGACAACAAACTTGCTCCGCCTGGCCCTGGTCAGAGGGAGCCCTGCCTGAGGCCAGTCTAGCAGCCGGACTTTAGAGCACCTCCAGAGGAACAAAGAGCCCCCCCAGGACTGAGCGCCCCTCCTCATGACACACAGGCTGTCTGAGGGTCTGAGAGCAGAGACATGAGAGGGGGGTGGAACAAAAACAGCATGAAGAGAGATTGAAGAGGGGAGACGAGGGTTAAAGAGTCTCTCTGTGCTCTTTGAGCTCTGTCTGTGAAGAAACACAGTGACAGGTTCCACTGACAGGATCAAACCAGTGGATCAGCTAACAGGAAGGATACAACTGAGCTCAAGTCTGGCTCGGGGACTTCTGATCAGGTAAGTCATAAACTGTAGCTTAGCTAAGCTGTAGAAAATCTGCACCAATGCTCCTCCTTGTCCGTCCTTGGTATCAGCATCAGCATCATCATCACTTTTTAGTTCACTGTAATCTCTGAACACAGTGTCTGAGTGAACATGCAGCACATTACTAGGTAAACACTGGAGATTAACACCTACCTGCTGATCAGACCAGCTGCAGCTCCTCCTCACACGGATCCTGGAGGATCTGCGTGGAGGGGCAGTCTCTCCCCGTTAGTGTGTGTGAGTGACGGCTCCATAAACGGGTCACGGCGGCTAATGGCTGCCACGCTGAGAGAGCCATTAAGAGGAAATAAACCTGTGTGGACATATTTATGGAGTCATTTACACCTCGGGCCATGAAACAGCAATTAGAGGATAATCAGAGGAGCAGGCCAACAAACCGCCTGATGAACGACCCCAACCACAAGCCCACCAAACCAGAGTAGAGCCAGAGCAGAGCCAGAGCAGAGCCAGAGCCAGAGCCAGAGCAGAGCCAGCACAGAGCCAGAGCAGAGCAGAGCAGAGCCAGAGCAGAACCAGAGCTGAGCCAGAGCAGAGCAGAGCAGAGCAGAGCAGAGCAGAGCAGAGCCAGAGCCAGAGCAGAGCAGAGCCAGAGCAGAGCAGAGCCAGAGCAGAGCAGAGCCAGAGCCAGAGCCAGAGCAGAGCAGAGCAGAGCAGAGCCAGAGCAGAGCCAGAGCAGAGCAGAGCCAGAGCCAGAGCCAGAGCCAGAGCAGAGCAGAGCAGAGCAGAGCCAGAGCAGAGCCATAGCAGAGCCAGAGCAGAACCAGAGCTGAGCCAGAGCAGAGCAGAGCCAGAGCAGAGCAGAGCCAAAGCAGAGCAGAGCAGAGCCAGAGCAGAGCAGAGCAGAGCAGAGCAGAGCCAGAGCAGAGCAGAGCAGAGCAGAGCAGAGCCAGAGCAGAGCAGAGCCAGAGCAGAGCCAGAGCAGAGCAGAGCCAGAGCAGAGCCAGAGCAGAGCCAGAGCAGAGCAGAGCAGAGCAGAGCCAGAGCCAGAGCAGAGCAGAGCAGAGCCAGAGCAGCGCCAGAGCCAGAGCCAGAGCAGAGCCAGAGCAGAGCAGAGCAGAGCCAGAGCAGAGCCAGAGCCAGAGCAGAGCAGAGCCAGAGCAGAGCCAGAGCCAGAGCCAGAGCCAGAGCAGAGCCAGAGCCAGAGCAGAGCAGAGCAGAGCCAGAGCAGAGCAGAGCAGAGCCAGAGCCAGAGCCAGAGCAGAGCCAGAGCCAGAGCCAGAGCCAGAGCCAGAGCCAGAGCAGAGCCAGAGCAGAGCCAGCACAGAGCAGAGCCAGAGCAGAGCAGAGTCAGAGCCAGAGCAGAGCAGAGCAGAGCCAGAGCAGAGCCAGCACAGAGCAGAGCCAGAGCAGAGCCAGAGACCAGCTCTGAAATTTGAACAGACGGTTTCTCTGGGCTTCTGTGGGGGTTTGATGGACAAACACTGAGCAGTACAGTTCAGACAGGCTGCACATACTGAACTGTGATTGGTTAAAAGATAAGCAGATGGAAATAAGCATCAGAGACCAAGACCTAGAGCTCCATGAGTCTACAGGTCTCTGTCTACAGGCTCAGGAGCAACACATGCTGCCATCCAGGCTCCTGCAGGAAGACCTGACAGAGAGACCAGGACAAACCACACTCTGCAGGATCACAACAGCATGGCTCTGTAGGCAGTGTTCCCACTGTTACCTTGAAAAAGTAATTTGATTACTGGTTACTCCTTTAAAAAGTCACTTAGTTACTTTACTGATTGCTTGATTTTAAAAGTTAGATTACAAATTACTTTATTAATCCTACGTCCTTGGCAAAATTGTAGGATTGCGATTAAAATGAATAATAATACGAGTCTACATGTTTTGTTTTAAAGGAATTTGCAGACATTGGTAAGTGTGAAATGTTTTCAAATAAAAACAAAATATCAATGTTATACATTTCAAGTTTCAAAATACAACTAAAGAAAGTTTCTACAGTACTTTTTTGGTGCACTACAGCTCAGTCCAGTTCAATTAAGATACATTTTTTAAACACTTTGTTTAAGTATAGTTTGTGTTAAAGCTGGGGTCTGTTGATCCTGCATTTGTAATACAATAAACAAAAATAAATTTTACTGGAGTGTGGGCTCACATTATCCTTAGTACTTTACATCCTTTACTTATGTATTTAATTATTTGTTTTATTTTTTTTTTATTGCATTCATTTTTTTATTTTTGCAGTTTTGGTCCTTCATATTTTCAGGCACCAAAGTCTAAAAAGTCTGGGCACGCCCCTGCTTGCCACCTGGTGCCTCCTTGCATGTGGCCTACATTATGTTGCTCTGATCTTTAATGGATGAATTTGTTCTAAACAGAGGGTTCAGCTCATGGAATAGAGGGAGTTGCAATGAAAGACAGAACTCACCTTTCCCCAGGTAAAAGTCAAACAACTTTCTCAAGCGTTTATGTCCACAGTGCGCTGATCTCTCTGATTGATTCCTAAATGTCTGAGTCAAACATCTTAAGCAAACTGCCAATGCAGAGTGAACAACGAACCTTCATACTGCCAGCTGTAGCTGACAAACTCAAAACAGTGACTGAGTTTCTAGCTAGAAAATGCACACCTCTCCTCTTTCCCTGTGTTTACCTTTGTGTGCTGGCTGCTATTACACCTGAGTTGTTCACACGCTGAAAATATGATGAACACACAACTCCCAGACACAAGAAAAAAAGCAGAGATATTTATTTACAAGAAAAATGAAAAGAATTGTAATGCACAGTGATTTGGATAAGTAACTTTAATCTGATTACTGACATGGAAATAGTAACACATAGATTAGGCCTATTCGTTACTGAAAAAAGTGGTAAATTCACAGTAACATATTCAGGGGCATGGCTAAAATTAGGCAAACACAGGCAGTTGCCTGGGGCCCCAAGATTCCCAGGGGCCCCCAAAGCATCTCTTAAAAACTGATTTATGAAATTCTCTTCAATTGAAAGCATTTCTTTTTTCTAAATCTTACTTCACATGCTTCAAAATACATCAAAAGGCTTAATCTTTAATGATGGTTTTGGGTACTCCCCCTCCCTTCTTATTCAATGGGCTATTCCATGTTACAACACATCTGAAAATTTGATTCAGGAAGAAAGTGGTAAAAACACCCCCCCCCCCCCCCCCCGTTTTTTTTCTTATTTTCAACCAAGTCGGAAATAAAAACAATGTTGCTCTGAGATAAACATATCAGACTTTTAGGATTTGAAGGACTTAATCTAGCCCAAGAAACAGGATAATTTTCTCAAAATCAAACTTTTTGACTTGGTGATAAACATTATTGTACAAAATCTCTTTTTTGGATACATAACTCACTGGACAGGGGGTCTCATAAAAATACATCAACTTTAAAATAATAGTACCAAAAAGTATGCTTACTGTAAATATCACCTCTTTCAGTAGATTTTTTTCCAGTTTTATGTTGTGCTTGATATTTACACATTTTTTCTTTACTAAATTATTTTTTCAATATTTACCTATTGTAATGTTTTTCACTTCATCCTTTCTTGTTTGTTACTGTTACTCTGTAAATTCCCCACTGTGGGACAAATCAGCTGTCAATTGACCATAAAAGATTTCAAATCCAGGACAAAGTGGATTAAATGATGGATTCACTTTTTTCAAAATCAAACTAAAGAACAGAACTTGAGGAAATGCATTTAGTTGTGTTAAGTTACCATGTACAAGATTAGCACTGTCTCATGCCTTGATTCTGGGAAAGATACAGTGGACCCAGGGAAGGCCAGTCTAGCTCTGAGGAAGATGAGTTACAAGGACATGGAGGGCCCCATTGACTGGATTTGCCTTGGGCCCCCAAACCACTAAATACGCCCCTGAACGCGTTGCTAAGTAGCACATTACGGGCATCACTGTTTGCTCTGAAGGCAAAGCTTCAACCCAAAGTAGAGACTGGTTTTCTTTTCTCTGACTCCAGATACATCAAAGTCTCCTGCAAACTGTCTACACCAACCAGAGATCTACAGTACAATAAAAAAAAAATGACTTTGTGTGTGTGTGTGTGTGTGTGTGTGTGTGTGTGTGTGTGTGTGTGTGTGTGTGTGTGTGTGTGTGTGTGTGTACCAAGGACCTGATGGACTTGTCTTGTTGATGAGTCCTGTCCCCCGTCCTGAATGAAATTAAGCTCCATCTCGTTGTCGGCCGGCCTGAGCTGACTCTGCTGCAGGAAGAGTCACTGACACACCCACACAAACGCACACACTCACGCACACGCGCGCGGATAATCATCAGGGCTCTTTTCTGTCGCCTCCTCTGCAGAAAGCAGAGAGACACAGTGAAATTAGCGCTGTGTGTACATTTTATCATGTCTGCTATCGCCTTTTGGAAATTGCAGGTAGCAGAGTGTTTAACATTCTCTTGTCAGGCGTCCTCCTGCTGGGACAATAAATGCCTGTCCAGTTTTGCTCACAGCGGCGGCTGCAGATTACAAACAGCGGGAGCACGCCGCCGTCTGAACACAAAACCGATAAGGACGACCGTCTTCGCGCCGCCGCTCCGGCTGGCTTCTCTTCACGCCAGGAACCTGCTGCTTTCTAATATTTACACACAACTACAGCGGCAAATGTACCGTAACTTCACCCCCACACACCCCCCAACACACACACCCCCACACCTGGAGCCGCTGTGCATATTTCTGTGTTTTTGTCTTCAGGGAGCGGGGGGCTGTTTTTCTGACAATAAGCGAGGAGCGGGGGCTAAATTACAGCACAAACAGTGAAATTTTCCATCGCATCTTTTCATCCCCGAGTTTCAGGAGGAGACTGTGGATGATTGAGGCTGTTTCAGAGTTTTATTCCACTTTTTGGAGGTGAAAGATGGAGAGTTTCTGCCTGACTCTGTCAGTCTAGAGGAGGCTGGAGGGTGAAATGCAGATTTACAGTGGGAGCTGTGACAATGGAGGAGACGAGGATGTGGAGACGGGACGCAGGAGGCCTCTGACACTGCAGAGGACTCACAGCCACAGACACGAGACTGATTTCTGTCAGAAACCATGAGAGTAACTCCACTTTTTACAGCTCGTTCGGCCTTTCTGAACACATACACACACACAAACACACAAGAAACACAAGTTCCTCCTGATGATGTTTGACTCTAACATGTGAACTAACATAAAGTCAGTGATTCCCTCTGAGTCGCTTTACTCTCTGTGATGTGAGTCTTAAAACAGGAGCAGAGAGGAAACCTAAAAGTTATTCAGGACTGACACAAAGTTCAGTCTCTGATGTTTATTTGTTCCAGTCAAAAACTCTCAAGGGGGGCGCTGTGCAGGCCGGTGTAGAGGGGGTGAAAGCAAGGGCCAACATCCAGTTTAGAAAAATGAAGCCTATAGCTGAAGTGTTAAAAGTTGCTGTTTGTTGAGAATCCACTCGAGTCTGGCTGCAGAGACCGGAAACCACGTACACACCAGCCAAAAAAATCAAACTTTTACAGCATTAAAAACATGTTTACAGCCTGGTACGAAAAACAGTTCAGGTCTAAAATGCTGATTACTCCATCAGCACACACTGAGTTAATTTTTTTCTAGCACTGCAGTTTGGACGATGTTAGGATCGTCTGATTGTTCAGTCAGAGACACAGCTCAGGTCATGTGACTGCCGGGAGCCCTGTAGCTGTTAGTGTGGAGCCTCAAATGGGCGTCATATCCATTGTGGCTGCGTCTGAGACTTGGCTTTATTTCAGGTGTCGGGAACAGATGCGTGATGTCACAGAGACTATGTCTGTGTTTCCTGCAGTCTATGGGTTAAAGGTGTTAAAGGAGGGAGAATCAGGATATGGAGGTCTTAAGACTTAATGACTGAGCTGTATGTTTGCTGCTCCGACTCTGACAAACAGGGCCACTGATTGCTCCCAGGTCTCTGGCCCTGTCTCTGGCCCTGTCTCTGGCCCTGTCTCTGGCCCTGTCTCTGGTCCTGTCCCTGGACCAGTCTCAGCCTCAGTGGTGAAAGTTGTTCCTCTGGCACTTCCTCAGATCGGTGACTCACAGACCTGGTCCCTGCAGAGAGCAGGATGGAGGATTCCTCTCTCTGAGCTCTTTGGACCCTGACACCTGCCTGAGCGGTCCCTTAAATTTGAACACTTTGGCCCCCTCCCACCAAAACACAGACAATTGTCACAAACACAGGAAGCCTCCGGCTGGGAAACGCTTATCGAGTTATTGGCGTGCAGGCTGAGTGGGGGGGCGGGCGGGGGCTGCTCGGGGTGGTTAGGCGACTGCTGTGAGGCGTTCACAGTCCGACCGCAGCAAACAGATGGACAACAACTTCCTGCGGGGCCGGGCGCTGGATGACACGCTGCGCAGGAGGAGAGCGGCCAGGGTGGGGTGAAAGTCTCCCCCCCCCTTCATGAGGAACAGAGAGATGCTGCTGTTGTGTTTAAGAGCTGTCCTCTTCACCCCCCCCCCCCCCCCCCTCCACCACCACCACCACCACCACCACCACCACCACACACACCACACACACAAACTCACACACACCTATTTGCTACCATTATGTACTGCTGCCCCCTACTGTCTGTGGCGCCCTGAGGTCAGTCTGTGTGTGTGTGTGTGTGTGTGTGTGTGTGTGTGTGTGTGTGTCGCAGGGAGAGGGGCTTTTTACCCCTGAAGAGGCTGGAACAATCGATGGAGAGCCAAGAGCCGCCACAGGGGCCCCTGAGGGTCTTCACAGCACTGATATTAGTGATGATGTCTTCCTCTGGCGCATGTGTGTGTGTGTGTGTGTGTGTGTGTGTGTGTGTGTGTGTGTGTGTGAGGACAGCAGTGGATGGAGGGGGATTGGACGTGTTGGCTCAGAGACAGAAGGAGCTGGTTGGACTTGAGTTCAGCTCTGATGAACGAAAGTTTGACTTGTTTCTGGAGAACTTGGAACCTTCACAGCAAAGGCTTTCACTTGCTCTTTTAATCAGGTTCACCTGTTCACCTGCTCGTTAACTTAACATCTTACCGGCCAATCACAGGGCAGCAGCTTGACATGGTGAAGAAGAGCTGGTGGAGTTAAAAAAAATGCTTCTGGGTGAAGAAGCAAGGTGATTCAAGAGACTCTGAGTGTGGGGTGGTTGATGGTCTGAGAATCTGACAAACTGCTGATCTACTGGGATTTTAACCCGCAACCGTCTCAGGCTTCACAGAGAGGAGGAGAGAAAATACCCAGTGAGCAGCACTTCTCTGTAGGGATGGGTCCTGAATTAGGTACTTCTATAGGTACCAACCTAATTCTGTCTGTAGTACTGGGTACCAGTTCACATAAAATCAAAAGGTACCATGTTTAGGTACCTAAACACATCCTTGTGACAATGAGGGAGTGGAAGAGAAGGCAACTTTCCATACCGGACATAAACACAGCATTAAAGCTTATATACTAAAGAACAACTATTGAAAAAACGTGAAAAACTTTATTACACAAATTAATATTTTAGTGCTGTCAGGAGATTAAAAAATAATCTAATTATTTACTGGATTTGTAATGAATCAATCTAATTAATCAAATTTTAATCTCATATCTGCTTAAGGCCCCCAAATAAAGAATTTGAATTCTGTGACATTACAAAACTGTAAAGCATAACTAATCAAATGAATACACAAAGAAAAGAAGATTTGTAAATCCACATTTTTTCAACAGACCAATATTAAAATGTTTGTGTTCACTGCCATTGACGTCTGTAGTGGTGGGGTCTGGCAGAGCCTGTCAATCAAATTCCTGCTCATAAATTACTGTGAGTGAGAGCGGTGTGCTCTTTGGATGAGAGCTCAGCATGGATATGAGGAGATGTGAGATGACAGAGACATAGAGAGACGCTGCAAGTCAGAAAAGTTCAGGCAGCTCACGCTCCAACTGAGGATGTGCCGTGGTACTTCAGAGAGAAAGAGCGGCGCCATCGTGAGAAAAGATGACTCAGGTCATGACGAGGATCAAAGGATGGAGCGCCAGAGAGGAACAAGATTGTTTTGTTTGTTCTTTGGCTCAAAAACAGAAAGAGACATAAAAGAAGAGAATCCACTCTTCTTAGGTAGTTTTGGTGTTTACATAGTCAGAGAAAACAATCTCTTGGGTCTTAAAGATTGTTCCTGAAACTCTGAAAATGGCTGGCAGCCAATGGATAAAACGTGTGTTTATTTTTATAACGCATTAATTTGTGGTGTCATTAATTAACTTAATTAACATGTTAAAGTGACAGCCCTATGATATTTTTTTACCACATAAACACACAAAAGTACCCAAAAATAGTACCAATTGTCAGGTATCGGTATGTACTGTTTCAGATGTGAAGGGTACCCATCCCCAGTCCTCTGGGACCTCGGGCCTTGTTGAAGCCAGAAGACCGTCTCTGAACAATTCCAGCTTTGAAGCAGACAGGCTGTAGACCACTCTGGGTGACCCTCCTGTCAGCTGAGAAGAAACTGAGGCGTTGATCCACAGGGGCTCACTAGAACTGGACCATAGAAGACTGTAAACACATCTCCTGGTCTGGTGAGTCTATATTTCTGCTCCACATTCAGATGGTCGGCTCAGGATTTGGAGGAAACAACATGAAAGCATGGATCCATCCTGCCTTGGATCAACCATTAAAGGTCTTAATGGTTTGGTAAAAACACATCCCTCTGATGTTCTAGTGAGAGTTTAAAGCTGCAGCTTTCTGTCTGAAACCTGTCATCACAAACACCAGAAACTTGAATTTTCCTCTTTATTACAATAAATCTGTTTTCATCACATCAGAAACATAAAAACCATCATATGTCAGTGTGTAACAGGGAGAGCTGGATATAAAAGGATAGACACAGGAGTGCAAAACCACCACTGTCACTTTGAGCTGGTCTTGTTGGGTCTCCGTCTCTTAGCGAGTCCAGGTGACGTCTGGGTCCCCGTCTCCACCAGTCTGGATTTGGGGTCACCCTGTTTCTTGGCGGTGGGGACCTTCTTGGGTCTGGGACTTTTTTTCTTTCCGTTCACCTCTGCAGGGTAAATTCATGAGCGTTAAAGAGGTCAGTGATCCTCAACTGCAGTCAAACCAGGTCGCGTGTGAATGATACGGAAGCCCTGAAGGTCAAAGGCTGGAACATTTTACATCCATAACAAAGTTTGAACTGAGGGTGAAGATAACAGCAGACGTGACGTCTCACTCTGTTTGTTTTCTGAAATATCTTTTCCCTGCAGGATATTTTCTGCTTTTGATGAAATATTTGCTGTTGACCTTCAGGGCCACCATAGAAAAAGCTGTGAAGATGAGTGTAAACAAAGAGAGTAAACTCAGGTGTGAGTGTGTGTAAAATCAGACGCGTACCTTTCGTCTTTGTTTCTCTCTTCTTCTTGACGGGGCTTCCATCCGTCTCACTCTCTGTGCCCTCTGCTTTCTTCCTCTTGGTGGTTTTCTAAAAGGAGAGCATGAAGACACGCACTGAAGCCAGCCGCAGATGTGTTCAACATACACGTGACTTACTGAGCTGTCTACATTTCCAAACAGCACAAATATCAATCAGACAGATGAAACTTGCTGCTCCCCTCTGTGAGCGCCATCTACAGAAAGGCTGAGTCCTAACACTGACAGAGGAGTGAGGGCCGTCACTCAGACATTAAATCCTTGGTGTCTTCGCTCTCTAAACCTCAAATCAACCAGAAAAGCTCACACAGCTTTGTTCTGTAGGTCTGGATTATTTCTCACTCCAGCTCATCTGTTTTCAGGATCCTGGTTGTGAGGGATCAAATTGTTCATTCATTTCCTGTAACTTCATGGTCTCTGCAGAAATCAAAGCTCATGTTTGGTCTGTGAGAGTCCTACCTTAATAAGCCCCCCTCCCCCTAACCCCCTTTAACTCGACTACAGCCCGTTTATTCCTCTGATGTGAAAAAGTCTACCTCATGATCACCATGCAGCGCCCGCTGAGGTGAACAGATTGTAGAGATAATTACATACAATAACCAGCACCAGGGCCAAGTAACCCTTTGGCTGGCAATGCCACGTGCCCGGTGACTTTTTCCATATGCACAGAGGGTGAGAGAGAGTGGGGGGGTGGCGGTGCAGAGGATGATGGGAGAATGAAACAGTCTGTTGGAGGGAATAAACAGTTTAGTTTTGAGCACCTTTTCAACCTGACAACCACCATCACTGAATGAAAACAGTCTGTCAACAAACCCTTAAAACAGACTGTTTTCATTCAGTGAGGAACCTTGAGTGAGAAACCTTAAAACAGAAAAAACATACACTACCTGATCAAAAGCTGCCACCGAAAAAAGGTCACACACTCTAATATTTGGTTGGACCGCCTTTAGCTTTGATTACAGCACGTATTCTCTGTGGCATTGTTTCAATAAGCTTCAGCAATGTCAGAAGATTTATTTCCATCCAGTGTTGCGTTAATTTTTCACCAAGATCTTTCATTGATGATGGTAGAGTCTGACCGCTGCACAAAGCCTTCTCCAGCACTTCCCAAAGATTCTCAATGGAGTTAAGGTCTGGACTCTGTGGGGGCCAGTCCATGTGTGAAAATGATGTCTCATGATCCCTGAAACACTCAGGGAAGAAAAACTCCACTGATGGAATAACCTGAGCTGTTTCCCAAAGCCCAGGTACCTTGCCTTGCTTTGGTCTCATGTGGGCGTGGGGTGGTGTTCCAATGTTCATGTCCTGCAGAGGCATATGTCCTCTGGTTAGCATGTGGCTAATTGACCAAGGATACACAGGTGTATCCTTCGCTGCCTGGCCATGGCTATAAATACCCAACAACATGCAAAGCGCAAATCTATGAAAAAGGAAAAAAACGGAAGGAAAAGACGCACCAGAGAGAGACGCTCCAGCGGAGGCATGCGGTAAATTCCAATTCAAATGTAAGTAACAAAAGACATCTCTGAAAAGAACTTATACCATGTCCAACACTGAACTCTTTTGTGTGTCACTCACGTAACTATAATTACTGAGAAGCTGCACCTGCAGATTATCAATGATGTGACAATAAAAAAGCAAAAAGCGTACAAAAGTGGCAAGCTATGACAATATTTGTAGCTGCTTGAGCATACGGTCTACCGTATTTTCCGCACCTAAGGCGCACCTAAAAGCCTTCGGTTTTCTCAAAAGCAGTGCGCCTTATAATCCGATGCACCTTATATATGGATCAATATTGCTTAATCATGGCTACCATAGTTAGGGGGCGTCACAGGAGTAACAGCGGTAAGCAGTAAGAACCTGTAAAGAGGAATTCTGCTAAGTGCTAACATTAGCTCACAGGCTGGCCCGGGCTTCTTCTCTTGTTCATTGTTAGAGCACTACAGCGCCCCCCAAAGGTCTGGCATTTGAACTGATCTCTGAAAATGGCTTTTGTAAACGGCAAAAACGGCTTCGTCTTTACAGCACACTTTTTTTGAAAACTGCACAGAAAATAGTTGGATAGGAAAATGTGCAGCTCCATGTGGATGTAGCCTGAGTTTGACTGACTTATTGACTGTTTTGTTGACATTCCCTTTATCGCAGCTCCATCTAGTGGATGCATAACGCAACCCCAGCCACTACTTTAGCTTCTACTCTATGCGCCTTATAATGTGGTGCGCCCTATGTATGAAAACAGTTTTCAAATAGGCCAGTCATTGAAGGTGCGCCCTATATTCTGAAGCGCCTTGTAGTGCGGAAAATACGGTACTCCCACATTTGTAGAAACTTTCCAAGCACTGTCCACAGTGCAAAACATAATGTGAGACAATGTATCTCCAATTACATATACATTTGTGACAGGAATCTGATGGTAAAAGACATGCCTTTGTAGGCTGTTCCATTAGCATCTTCTTTTGAGCAGAGGCAGGACACTTGCCTTGGATTGGAAGGAAGTGGCTTCGGAGGCTCTGCCTTCAAAGGCAAGGCAAGGTACCTGGGCTTTGGGAAACAGCCCTGGGCATTCAGGATGTTCAGGTAGTCAGCTGACCTCATTCTTTGAGCACAGACTGTTGCTGAACCTAGACCTGACCAACTGCTACCCCAGATCACAGACTGCCCCCACAGGCTTGGACAGTAGGCACTAGGCATGATGGGTGATCACTTCATCTGCCTCTCTTCTGACCCTGATGACCCATCACTCTGGAAAAGGGTCAGTCTGGACTCATCAGACCACATGACCTTCTTCCATTGCTCCAGAGTCCAAGCTTTATGCTCCCTAGCAAACTGA
This sequence comes from Halichoeres trimaculatus, assembly GCF_033239565.1. Taxonomy (NCBI): domain Eukaryota; kingdom Metazoa; phylum Chordata; class Actinopteri; order Labriformes; family Labridae; genus Halichoeres; species Halichoeres trimaculatus. Next base: position 1,459,339 of record NW_027437195.1, on the reverse strand, counting down.
GGCCTTTTTTTCGAGTTAGCCTCACAGATGAGTGGTTTTCTTAAAGCTACACAGCTGTTCAGTCCGAATCCCTTGAGTTCTCTTCACATAGTGTGGAAATGCTCTAACTTTCTCTATTAAACATTGCCCTGAGTTCTACTGTTGTTTTTCTTCCATTTAATTTCACCAAACATTTAAGTGATGGCCGATCACCATCATCTAGGATTTCCAGTCACATTTCTTCCTGGAAGACGATGGGTCTCCACTGGATTCCAGTTTTTAATAATGTGTTGGACAGTTCTTACCCAGTTTTAGTAGTTTCTGCAATCTCCTTAGATGTTTTCTCTGCTTGATGGATGCCAATGATTTGACCCTTCTCAAACAGACGATCAGATCTTTTCCATGACCACAAGATGTGAATTTCCACATGGTTGTTAAAGAAATGAGAAGTAGCCCATTGCACCAGTTGGTGTTAATTAACTTGTTGCCAGCTAAAAGATAATCACCCATGTAATAATTATCCAATAGGAGGCTCGTACCTGTTTGCTTAGTTAAATCCAGGTGGAGACATTTTTTTTGGCCAGGCAGTGTATTAGTGAGTTAGTCATTTAACCTGTGAGGAGTTTTTATCTGGATATGACTCAAACTGAAATCATAAGAATGAGTCAAACAGAAGCAAAGAAAACCATGGTCAGGGTAGGGATCCAGAGTTAGACCTTCACATGGTCCTCTCTGTCCCTGTTCAGGTGCTGCTACAAAGACTTCTTTCTATCATGCAGAAAAGTGTCGGACAGTACTCTGCGTTCTCAGGACCTCTTCATGCTCTCTGACCCAAACGCTCGGACACTAGGAAAAGGGTTTTTGGGTTCTCTGCACCCTCAGCTTGGAACCTGCTGCACAACAACTTAAAGCTGAAGGAGCTGGTGTACTTAAATGTTTTTAAATCTAAAATGAAAGACGAGGAGGCAGGTTCTGTAAGATTTCAATGTTTTAGCTCGCCTGTTTAAGTGATTCACAGAACAACGCCTTGATTTTAAATACATAACCTTGATTTTTGTTGACTGTGCTTTGTCTCTTTTTGATCTTTCCGTCTGTAACTTTGTGTCTTCTACTGCCTGTCTTGCCCAGGTCTCCCTTGAAAAAGAGGTTTTAAATCTCAATGGGACCAACCTGGTGAAATAAAGATTTAATAAAATAAAAAACTCTGATTCTGGTGAAACAAAGTCAGTCCCAGCTCATCATAGACCAGTGCTTCAAGGATCTGGGAAACTATCACAGTTGGCTTCGATGGACTCAGATTAACACCTCGTCACAGAGCGGCTCAGCTCAGACTCATCAGAGCTGGTAAACTGTGTTTTGTAACCTCACTGTGCATGTGTGTGTGCTCACCTTAGCAGGTGCAGCTCCATTAACAGCTGAGAACTCCAGTTTTCCGTCGTCTTTGGCTTGGATTGATTTCAGACCAGCCTGCAGGATGGAGCGGAGTTTCTCATACGCAGGTTTGTCCTGGTAGCCCAGAGACTGGACTTCCTCCATGAACCTCTGGATCTCATCTGCAACACAAGAGATTTCAAAATAAAAGCCTGTGAACAGGAAGGAAACCTTGACAATCCCATCCACACACTGAAGCATGATGGTGTCAGCATCATGCTGTGGGGATGTTTTCAGCAGCAGAAACTGGGGGACCAGTCAGAGGTGAGGGAAATATCAATGAAGCAATGGACAGAGCCATCCTGGATGAAAACCTGATCTAGAGCACTTTGGACCTCATACTGGTACCAGGGTTCAGCTTTCAGCAGGACAATGACCTTAAGACCACAGCCAAAATATCAAAAGAGGGGCTTTAGGCCGACTCTGTGAAGGTTCTTGAGGGGCCCAGCCAGAGCCCAGACCTGAACCTAATCCAACATCTCTGGAGAGATCTGAAAATGACTGTGCACCAACACTCCCCATTCGACCTGATGGAGCTGAGAGGTGCAGCACAGACAAACAGACCAAAGAGAGGTGAGCTAAGCCTGAGGCTTCATACTCAAGCAGACTGGAGGCTGTGCCTGCTTCCAAAGGTGAGTCAACTAAGAACTGAGCAAAGGCTGTGGACACTGATGGTCATGTGATGCCTGAGTTAAATAAATCTGCCAAAAAATTCATAAAATGTTTTTCATGTTGTCATTATGGGATGTTGTTTGTAAAATTTGGGGAAAAAACATTTTTTTATTTTTCTTTATTTATTTCATTCTGTAATGAGACTGTAACATGACAACATGTGGAAAGAGTGGAGCTCTGTGACTAGTTCCTTTATGAACTCCATCCGTTCTTTATCATCCCGCGAGCTGAAATGAATGAAATGAGGGGTTTATTAAAATAAACTTATAACAGAAAAAACTAACTGAGATAATTATTAGATCAGTGGGATGAATAAAAAAGGGTCAAGCTTAAAGTAAAAAATAGATGAAGAGTCCTGAGATAAAATTAAAAAAATAAAATCACAGGGAGCCTCTTGGAATCCTAAGATTTACAGCCATGTTGGAGTTTTTCCTTTTCAGGAGCTTCAGAAGAGACGTGTGGAGGTTTTATTTTTTGGTTCTCATTAACAGAAGCCTCTTTGTGTACAGAACACTCTCCAACACTGCATCAGAGCTGTGTTTAAAATCAGAACCAAACCAAACACACCCTCAAACCTCTGTATGAATCAAATCATTTACCCCTGTGTGTGAGAGAGAGTGAGTGTTCATGAGTGTGTGTTTCTCACCTGGCTTGTCTTGGGGGGAGAAGCACTTGTCCATAAATTCGGGGATCTTTTCTTGGCTCCTGCAGAAACAAAAGTTTAAAATGTGTTTCAAACTCCTCCTGTCTGATCTAATGTGTCTGCTGTCATTTACAGTCAACCATCCCATGTGTGAGCATTGGCTGCAGGCGTCTCCCACCTGATCTTGGAGTCCCTGACGTAGAGTGGGTCCTGCAGTTTGTCCTCCCAGGGCAAACGTCCACACAGCCACTGAACCATGCAGTAACTCAGGATCTCCAGGTCACTGCGTCTGCAAGGAGCTGCAGGACAGAGCGAAGAGACGAGGCATCAATGAAAGGATGAGATAATCACATTTACCTAATAAACAGTTTAAACAGCTGTGTCATCTGATGTGAAGGTGTATGTGTGTAACTACATGCTCCTTTGTGAGCGTCAATGCTGGTGAACTCGATGGTGCCGTCGTGACATCTCTTAGGATCTTCTTTGTATTCTTTCAGGACTCCATCAGGAGCGTATCTGTACGCCAGCCCGTAATCCACCAAATAGACCTACAAAAAACACATGCGTACGTATGTACACACACACACGCACGCACACAGAGTCAATGAGCAGGACTGTGTCTGTTTGTGCAGCACAGGTAGAGACAGAGCAAACAGTGGGAGCACAGGGAGCAGCCTGGTCCAGGCTCTGAGGTTTAATTTCTGCTGTTGTAGACCGTTAGTTATTAGCTCTAATAAAGAGACACGCAGCAATAAAAGCAAAGCTACATCCAAACAACTCCAGGGGGAAATATTACAATAATTTAGCTGCTAAAAAACAAAACAACCTCACCTAGCATTAAACTCCCGAGGGGCCCATTTTTAAATTGTCATTTATAAATAGCTCTTTAATAACAGCACCAATGATACATTATTAATCTTCAAATTAAATATTTGCCCCTGCCTTGTTTGCTGCAGAAGCTCTTAGCTGCTGCCATCTAATCTCCCCCTGTTTGAGACACTCACACACACACTCACTCACACACACACACACTCCTCTGCAGGCCTTAATTGAATCTAATGAAGCAGCACGAGTGTGTTATGATGAAAAACAATCATTTCCTGCTCTCAGGAGCAGATCTGAGGTCAGAGCAGCACCCTCATCATAAAAGCATCAAAACAGCAGCTCCGGATATTTTCAGCACGTGATCTTTTTCACAAACACAACCCGGTGTTTTCAGGGACGTGCTGCTGTGTCTCACTCTCACCTGGTTGGGATCACTGTGGCTCAGCATGAGGTTGGATGCCTTGATGTCAGCGTGGACGTACTCATGTTCATGGATGTACTCCAGGATGTCCAACTAAACGAGACAACACACAGGTCTCACTTTGTATGTGTGCTGAGAGACAAGACCACACACAGGGCACGCTCTGTGGAGCAGTATCTAGAGCTCAGCTGAGGAGAGATGATGTGGGAACATAAATATGACCAGGCTTTATGATGGTTGATAGGTGCTATGACACAAATGTCCCCAGCAGAGGATCTGCACAGCCTTTGGACATGTTTCAGCTATTTTCAGGACAACCTTAAATCTGTGTTAGATGAAGCTACTTTATTCCATGCAGTTATCAACACCCTCTCAAAGAATAAACCATCTTATGATGGATGAACCAACCAGTCGAAGACCCAACTGCAGCACCAGCTTTCTGGAAAACCTTTTTCCCCCTTCTTCAAACTTCTTCTGCAAGTCTGTGCCCAGTCTGTCAATAACCATGAACCTGTACCTGCAGTGAGAGAGAGAGGTCAAAAAGTGAGGGGGTGGGGGGTAACGTACTCCGCCATTAAACATAAGCAGTCCTTGTCCTGGTCTCACCTGCTCCCTCCTCTCTCATGTAGACCTGAGCCCCAGTACCTGGGGACTCCTAGAGTTTTCAGCTTGTGGCTCTTCATCCAGCTCTGAACTGCAGAAAAACAGAACAGGATCAGGAGCGTGTGAGGAACTGTCTTCAGCCCTAAACATCTGAAATTATGGGATAAATCTGTGAAAACATCAGCGTGTGTCTGAAAGGCAGGTGTACATATCTGATGGCTATGCTGCTCAAAGTAATAAGAGAAGGAATGGGGGAGGAGGGGGTGGGGGGCACAAGCTAATCTGCTGCTGGGACAAATATTTACCAACATCATGAGGTTCCAGCATGAATAAAATATGAGCCTGTGGTTCCTTAGTAATATAACAGTTAATTGTCAGGGGAGATTGACATTTGGAGTGTTATTATATAAAATGCAAAGCTGTGGCCCGGGGGCAAAAAAACAGCCCCCCCCACAGGGCCCCTCTGTGCTTCAGATTCAAGAGGGTGTCTTTTTAATTAAGAAAGTTGTCTTTCTTTTATTTGTTTGCACCAAGAAACTCTGCTATGACGAAAAGGCTAACTTAAACTCTACTGTTTGTGTGTGTGTGTGTGTGTGTGTGTTTGTGTGTGTGTGTGTGTGTGTGTGTGTGTGTGTGTGTGTGTGTGTGTGTGTGTGTGTGTGTGTGTTATGAGTTGATTCTCTTACTCAGATCAGGCTTGGCAGCTCTCATGTAGAATTTGAGCTCAGAGAACAGAGGGCCGTTGTCGCTGGGTTCCTGTGGACACAGTGACCATCACCAGCTCAGACACAGCACTGTAACCATGAACACCACCGCTCCAACAGAGAGCGGCGCCAGTTCTAACATCTTTAAGGATAAATACGTTTGGTTAAACTAATACATACACACAGGCAGGGCTTGACATTAACTTTTTTTGCCCACCAGCCACTGTGGCTAGTGGTTTCCCCAAATTACTAGCCACTCAGCATTTTCACTAGCCACAATTTTGTTGTTGGATAATTATGTTTAATGTGATTAAAGCCAATAATGAAATGCTAAAGTTTACTTGAACTTAATCTACAACCTTTTTAAATGTAAATGACCCCTGTTTACACTCAGATAAAGACTACATAAATGTTTAATGCCACTTTTGAAACAGTCGTGTGGAGGGTTGTGCTTCTTTAATGTGAAAGTATGCCGTCCATTAAGACAAAGTCATAAAAGGAGTAGTTTATTGTTGCATTTGATAAAAGTTGTGAACATTGGAGATCAAATATGTATGTATATATATATACAACATATAAAAGTCACACTGGACTTTAAGTCTTATTTATTTAGAATGATTTGGTTTGTTTACAGTATTTTCACATTTGGAGCTTTAAATTATTTTTCCTACAGCTCCTCATATCTGTGACCAGTTTCTCTACATGCGCTCCTCTCCTCTCCTCCTCCGCTCTAGGTGAGTGTTGCTGGTGAGATTGGTGCAGTATGAGTTTAAATAAGCTCCATCCGATAAACGTCCTCACTTTTAAAAACTTACAGGAGTTTTGGCGCTAGTTTGTGACTCAGAGCCTGGAATCTTTATACAATGGAGAGCGAAAAAGACGTGAGTGAAGTTTTAAATTGCGTTATCAGGCGCTAAACAGCGGGAGTGGTCACGGTGTCCAAGCGGGAGTCTGGAGATTAATGAGCGCATCTCAGCAGTTACGTCAGCAAAAGACTTGGTGAATGGACCAATAAGCAAACACTGTATGCAGGTGGTGCTCATGGAACTTGTAGTGCCATAGTCTCATATTGCACTAGCTTTAGTATTTTAGATGCTGTTTCAGAAAACTACAATTACATAATTCAACCTGCCACAGTGGCTAGTAGAAGTGGCAGTGTTACCCACCCAGCTGTAATTCACTCGCATTCGGCGGGCTGGTGGGTGTTAATGTCAAGCCCTGTACACAGGTATGAGGAGGTTAACCTGCAAAGAGGACTAGCTCTGCTAATGACAGCCACACCCTGCTAACAGAGGTGAGTTTACCTGCTGTGTTCCAGAGTTAAGCTGTGTTAAAGGAATCATGCTCGTTTCTGTTTTCTAACCAATCGATCAGATCTTCCCTAAATCACATAAAATAAATGTTCTTTCTTTAACATTGTTGACTTTGTTGTATTTAATAGTGTGATTCTACTGTTACATAAACTAAAAGTGGTTTCACATCTTGTCTTTCTCTGCCTGTGTTGATGGTGTTTATTAGAACTGTTCCTGAACCAGTTGCCCCTCAGAGACCAGTTAAAGGTCTGATCTTTAAGGAGGACGACCCAAACTGCTCATTAATGACTCAGTTTATACTCATAAAACACAAAGAACACTTTATCGGCTCTTGTGCTGACTCACTGTATTTTGCAAGATGAAATTTAGGTATCAACTTTTTAAAATAAAGTAGAAAACATCACATGAGGAGAGGTTTGAACATGTGCCTCAGGACTAAGCACGTGGTGTTTACTGAAACGTGTAAATGAGACAGTTACAGTTACATGTTCAGAGTTTGCTGAATCTCACCACTTTGATCACATATCGAGCATCTGCACCCACAGGCTTGGCAGAGTTCTCTTCAGCTGAGGAGAAACAGGAAGGATTGTGTCACGGTAGAAACTTCTCCTACAACACTTAATGCTGGAATGAAGAGTAACTTTACGTCAAGTTACATTTACATGAAAAGCCAAGCACAACAACACTGGTGTCTGAGTTTTTCATTATCTAAACATCATGTGACGATGTCATCAGACTGACCCAGATAAATGAGACCAAAGCCTCCCTGTCCCACAGGAGCCCCCAGCTTCCAGGACTTCTTTCCAGTGTCTGTGAGGACCTCTCCAGGTGGGAACTCCTCTGCCAGTTTCCTCTTAGCAGGAGCTCTGCCTTTCCCTGCAGCCTTGGCCTTAGGAGGCATCTGAAACACACACACACACACACACACACACACACACACAGAGGAAGATGTTATCTCAGCTCCATGCATTTATCGCACAAGGATAAAGTTGCATTTTATGACAGATTTAAAAAATGGTGGAAAAAAAAGCTTAAAATCAATACTCATTCTTGTCTTTAAAAAAGTTGGAGTACTTTTCCCCCCTTGCTACTCTTGTGCAAAAAGTGTAAGTGTCTCATATTTGAGGTCACAAAAGTGAAGCCCCTTTTTTCTATTATTATTATTATTTTTTTTACTATCACCTAAACGCCTTGTGACGCATAGAAAAAACAGTAGGATCTGAGTGAAGAGCAGTTGGCTCAATAAAGCAGCAGGACAACCTCCCTCCCCTGATTTCAAACCAATAAAGGGACACTTTTTTTTTTTTTTTTGATAAAAATGACAGCACTGACAGTGACAGTGTTCTTTTTAAAAGTCCATTTTGGGATCTTAGTGTTGGCATGTTAGTGTTGTGTTGCTACTGAATGTTGGTTATTAGGCAAATCATATGGCTTACAGTGCATATGGACACTAGTATCTGTAAATAGGTGGAGCTCTGTACAAACTGGCCAACAGATCAGGATCTACAGTAATCCCAGGACCCTGATTGTTTTCAGTCAGTGCAGAGCTGTGGGCCGATGTCTTTAAAAAGTATACAATAGGTTAAAATTGTAGATGTTATAATGATATTATTTACTTCTTATTAATAATTGTTCATACAGAGTGTTTTGTTGGGGTAAACCCTGTTCATTAAACCTCTAATTAAACAGTACCGTTCAGTCTGTGTATAGATACTTTTCTGTAGCAGAGCTGTTGGCTGTGTGGTACCAAAGAAGGACATGTCACAGTTAGAGGTGCCCAGGAAGTCACTGTCTGATGCCACCGCACTGAAAACACTGTTTGATGTCTACCTTTGCATATCAAAGTTTAAAATCCTCGTATTATGACAACTCTATGTAGAGCTTATTGAAACAATAACTTAGTGTCAGGAAATGTCATTTTGAACCTTAGCTCTAGTTAAAGCATGAAAACGAACTGGTTTGTCCCCTCTTCTGTTGTGTACGAGTCGAGTTAGCTCAGAGTTAACCACATCCTAAGACCAGCCCTGCTGATGTCTGAAACAGGAAATATCTGTGAAATATTATCTGTGTTAAGGTTGACACAGTCCTCCTGTTTAACACTGCAGGGCTGGATAACCGAGCGGAGCAGGTGGATGGATGCTTATCAGCCATGCTAACGTTTACACAGTGTTTCTAAGGAGGCTGCTTAGCCCTTATGTTAACGTTTACAACGTGTTTCTACAGATGCTCATTAGCCATGCTAGCGTTTACACTGTGTTTGTATGGAGACTGATTAGCTCTGATGCTAACGTATACACAGTGTTTCTATGGATGTTCATTAGCTGTGATGCTAATCGCGCTAATACGTTAGCATTGTCAGTTAGCTGCGGAACGTTGCCGTCTGATAACACGGACTCTTGTGGTTATAAACGCCGTTCATGAAACAGAAACTCACGCGTGTTTCTCTATTAAATGATGAAGATGATACAGACCGTGGTTTGGTGGTTTCTGTAGTTTTGTAGTCTTTCTCTGACTCTCCGTTAAACTCAGGACCAAACTTCCCGCAAAACTACCGGTCAGGAAGTGACGTCACCACAACATGATATTCTATTGGTCGATTACTCTGCGTTGGCTCCTACGTGGGTATTGTGGTTGGACCGTTGAACCACGCTGAACCCGTCGGATGTTCGATTTTTCTCCACAGGTGACGAACAGTTTTTCTCTCTGCTCGATCAGTAATTTTGGTTCTTAAAAGCCTTCTGTGCTCATATGATTCCTACACTTTAAGGTAATCATTACAGTGTTATCAGAGCTTTGTTAGAGATATCCATAGTCCTCCGTTATCAGCCATACAAACTACATTTAGATGACAGCAGTTGAATGTCCACTCATAATCTCAGTTCTTTAAATGATTGTATTTTTCTTGTCATAATATCACAGGGGACATTTGTTATAGATACATATTATTCAAAATAACATCACAAATACCTGGAATGATTTGATGTGTTTGAAGTTATAACCTATTAACTGGATCATTTGTCTGATATGAAGTTAAACATTATTTTGTGTGGTGTAAAAGCAGGTTCCCTTCACATTAGGGGCAAAAGCAACACTTTGTAGAAGACTGGCTGTGGCTATCTGAAGTGACAATTGTGTAGTAGATTTTCTTTTTTCCCCCTATGAACTAGGACTTACAGTTAAGTTTGTTCCGTTTAAAAATATTTTATTTTTACTTGACTTGTTCCTTTGAAGACCTGTTTTAATCAATGATCCCTAGCAATATAATAATAGTATAGAAAAAGGGGCTGTGAGGAAATTCCAAGGGTTTTTGAATAAGTCTTTTTTTTTTTTTTTAGATATATCCTTATCCTAATTCACACTTTAAAATGAGATTATCAGCACCAATATTACAGGATATTTCAAAATGCTACTTCCTAGCACCCCGATGGGGTTGAGCAGGATTTATGCCACCTTTAAGTCTCTATGACAACACCATGCCGGTTGACAAAGTTTTGTAGAGAGAAGAGAGATCTGTGTTATTCTCTGCTGAAAAAAGTTTCTGTGATTAATTTTGTAGTGATGGTGGTCACTGAAGCCTAACTGTCAGACAGAAAAAGGACAGAAGAGCAGATGAAAGATATACAGGAGAGTGAGCACGAGCTACAGGCCAACGCACAAGCTAAAGGCCTAAACACGAGCAAAAGGCAATAACAGAGGCTAAACTCTTGGGGTTATATTGTTCATTCCAACCCACATGCATTAAAAATGAATGCAGATGACTGACAGGACATAACCAGGATAGACCATCAATACACTTCACAGATGTCTTAGAACACCGGGCTGCCAGCTGCCCTAAATAAGAAAATAAGACAACTACTACATTAGCTTGTTGTCACATTTCAAACCGTTGCGCTACTTAACTGTACTGATAAATACCTGAGCTCGGTGCGTTGTATTCAGTAAAAAGTTGTCTTGAACAAAGATTTTTTTTTTGATCCAATCTCCATTTAATTCCAAAACAAACACACCCCTCGCTTAAAGTCTTTACGACAGGCTGCGTGAGACTCTGGGCCAGAAGATGGTGAGGGAGTGCAATTAATTCTGATTAGAATCATTCTAATTGAAGATCTCAGGTCAACTTTTTGCTTGTGACGTGCTCTATTCCAGTCTTATGTTTACATGTGCCTCTACATTTAATCATAACAGCCATTTTACAGATGTGTGACACGCACATATCTGTGAAAACATCATGTCACTATCACAGATGGAGGTTTATTGTCTATTAAGCACAGAAGTTATGATTGTTTTTACACCACCACAGAGCTGTGGCTGAAGGTCCGCAGCCAGTGTTGCCATAACCCCATTAAGAAAAGTTGCTTTTGCCTGTCTGAGAAATTGCTAAAAGTTACTTAATGATGCCATCACCTGATTTGCATAATACGTCATTTACATGCAATTGTCTTGGAAGCTGTTTAGAGAGAGGAGTAGTGTCATGGGAGAGACAGAGCAGGTAGAAACATTGTAAATATGTTTACAACTACAAATGAACTTTCTTCTGTTGATTTTTTAAAAAATGTCTAGATACCAACCCTCCTCCTTTATCCAGGCGTGGGACTGGCAGAAGTGACCCATAAGAGACGCCCACGATGCTTATTTCAACTGCACGAACTCGCCTGCTCTGCCTGCAGTTGGGAGAGACTACAGAAGGTACGTATTTACGTCACTTCCCCTCTGGGAAACGCGCACTGTCGGTCAAACTGAATGGCAAAACATAGAGGTCAACGCAACTGGACCAGGAAAAATGTGGAATATGACATGAAATTTAGGACAGTTGGACTCAATATTGATTGGTTAAAGCTACCACGGAACCAGGGGTCCATGAACATCATCATGTGGCCAGAAATCACATCCTGACATTTATTTATACCTGAATTCAACGCCAGGAAAACACACAATGCAAATCCTTGAAGCTATGAAAGCCTCTATGTGATTCAATTTTTAGTATAAAGTGGATTGACCCCAGTGAGTATATTATCTATCTGTACTTTTGGTATTTAACATGGACTGTATAATTAATAGACATGTAGTCCCCCGACAGTATTTAAGTATAGTTAATATCAAATACTTTATACAACACTGCTACACTTGCTTTATGCTGGAGTTCCCCCTCATTAGGAAAACTGGGTTAGCCTCAGTTTACAAGTCATATCTAGCACAAGGTTCCTAATCACACAAAGACAGAAATGTTTCAGTTATGAAAAATATTGCTGAATTAAAGACGCTTAAATTCAGGGAATGATTTAACCCAAAAAGACAGCATAAATTAACGTTAACTGACACAAAATGGCAACTGCAAATCCAGCTTTGGTTGCCTGGATTGTTTCTGTAAATTGCAGCGATCCATCAGTTTCTCTTCTCTTTGTCTTTCAGTAGCCTGTCTAAAGATAGCTCTGACTGCTTTTCAAACAAGTTTAGACAGTATTTAAAGTATTTAAGCCAGCGCTGCCACTCATCTCCCTCTTGTTTACATGCCAGAGTCTCCAAACTCCAGAAAAAATGCTAGATTTGTCATTAGTTGCTTTTTTGATTACTACATTTTAAGAATAGGGTTCTGAAAAGTCACTAAGTTATTAACAGGGCAAAGACTGGTGGGGACAAGTTGTACACTCACTGTGAGACAGAACATGTGCAGACAGGACCCAGCCTGACAGCTCTCCATTTCAACGTTCACATGACTAAACTTTACTTTTGGTTGGTTTGGGAACAGGATTATTCCACCTATATGAAACTGAATGAAATTTGGCCTCTTTATTCTGATTGAGGTGTTTATCTGGAGCATTTTTACTCGGTTTGGGCTTCTAACCCAACTCTAATCAAAATATTAGGCTCCATGTAAACATAGAGGCATAAGCAGTCAGACCTTGTCCACTTTATGTAGATTAACTTTCCTCGCTGTTGATTTGCCCTTCATGCCTCAAGAGTTTCTGATTAATGTGATGATAGCTTCAGGTTCTTAACTCTTCTATCTGTTAAAAAAAGAATATCAGTGTAAAATTCAGTTAAGAAACAGGATACAGATGCAGCTTTGTATGTGACCGCTGTCTGATTCTGACACAAAACGTTCCCCAGATGCACACCTGAAGGAGACAATCATTAACTCTGTTTCTATCTGGGACAGGTAACAGGGTGCACTGGACTAATTAATTTACATCACTAACATACACCTCAGAGCCTCACAGTAAAACTAAAGGAAAGACTCATAATCTCCTTAAATATGACAGAAAACCAAAAACAGTGTGACACATTCAAAGTCCCTATGAGGACGGTGTCACTGATCTTAAACTAGTCTCACTTTTATCATCCGTTTATAATCCATCATTTGAAGTGAGATTATCAGCAGCAAAATGTGTTCTTTCTAAATGATCTCAGGGTCAGATTCTCCTGAGAGAACATGAATCCATTTACAGCACATAGACCAACAGTCTCTTCCATGACACCATGCTGGCCAGCCAAGTTTAGTGAAGAGAAGAGAGATCTGTGTTTTTCCCGGCTGAAAATGATTTTTGTGATTTATTTTGTGGTAGTGTTGGACACAAGCAGGAATAAACTCCAGTTATTGGTGTGCTTCCTCTAAAAGGCCTGGCTCTGTGGTTGTGTATGGTCTCTGAATGTGTCTGAATCTGTATGTAAATGTGCAGAGCCTGTTTTGAATGAGTCACCTGATACAAACATATTGAGTTTCACTTGCAGCCGGCGTTCAGCTCATGAATAAGATATTGTTTCTTCAGAGTGTGTCCAGGTGATCACAGAGAGCTGCTGGTGGTGTTTGTACATCAGTCGAACATATTCTTCTCTCTTTACATTCATATTATCTCTGTAAGCGTCCCCGAGGTGAGCGCAGGTCGGCGACACATCCGGGGTTTCCTGCCTCCTCCATGGTGGAGCGCTGGACAGAGGTATGACCGGCTGTAGTGACGAAGAGGAGCAGAGTGATGAAGGAGCAGAGACCAACAACAAGAGGCAGAGGAAGAAGAGAAGCAAAGGAGAGAAGCATGTGTCGTTTCCTCCTGACGAGCTCATCGTGTCAGGGTTTGCTGAGCACAGAGACAACGACAGAGAGGGTGAGCTGCAGTTTGGACTTTAACATATTTAACTTTGTTTAAAGTCTCTCCCTAGTGGTCTCTGTGGCCTCTGTCATTCAGAAACATGAACACAGTTTCTGACGGCTCTCTTCTGTTTCAGGGAACAGCTGTGTCACTTTGGCAGAGGTGATTTCGGCCTATGAGCTGAGCTGCAGCAGACATCAGGTGGAGCCTAAAGAGTGCATCCTGCAGCAGCTGCAGGTACACACAGACACACACACACACACACCTCACATACCAGAGCTAGTTTTATTTAAGAATACCAGTCTGTTAGATTTACAGCTTCAAGTTTCTGTGCTCGTCTGTCAAAGTTGATTGAACTCTGTGACTGCAGCGTGGAGTTCAAACAAACAGATGCACAGTGCTTTAGTGTTAGTGAACAGGCTGAGAGGACGCTGAGAGGATGCTGAGAACTCCCCACCACCATGCAGATTAGTAAAAGGTCTACTTGATCTATGTCAGGTCTGTCTGTGAGATGAGGGGAGACATCAACTTTTCAAATGTCTGTGTCTTGAACAGAGAAGGTTTGACTATTTCTGATGTACGGTCAGGAGAACATGTAAACTGACGGACTGTAAAGGTTTTTGTTGATCCGATTTTTGTTCAGTGTTCATCACAATGGGGCAGGGATCTTACTCTTTTAAGTCAGAAATTTACCAACTGAATATCACTGAGAGTTTGATAAAATGGGACATATATAATTGGACATTATAATGTGTGTGGTCGGGCACATTGTGTTGTGCCCCGTCGTGACGCATTGTGTGATGCCGTATAATGTCATACAGTACTTAAAGGGGACATTTCATGCTGATCCCCGATTTAATACTTACATATAATATAATACATTTCAAAACAAGACCTTACACCCCCTGAATCAAAAAATGAGATATTGTATTTTTTCTGATACCCTAGAACGAGATTTGATGCCTCTGAAAATAGGTCGCTGCCAGTTGGCTGCAAGATTTCGACCATCGTTTCTTTTATTGGAGTAATCTGATAAAGCAGCTCCTCCTCTGTGATGTCAGTTAGTCACACAACCGCCACCGAGGGATACACCCACCAAGAGCCGAGTATAATCGTATAAACTCTACATGTTACACTACCGGTTTGACTCACCACACTGAAGCGTCCTGAGATGATCTGTGTCCAGGTGGATTTTCTTCCTCCTGAGCTGCAGAACCGTCTGGGTCTGACTCGGGGTCCAATACAAAAGGACGTATCCTACACTCTGCCATTTTATTAGTGCTATCAATGCCTTACAGTGAAGTTTTGGCAAACAGCAAACTCGCTCGGTCTGCTCCATCCAATATGGAGATTTTGTAAATACTGCCATGCTGCAAAAACCGCCCCCTGGCTCTACCCCCTCCGCCCCTCTGATAGAACTGACCAATCAGAGCACAAAGGGCTGTGACATTGTGAGGTTACTGGAGGTCATTCTGGAAACGGAGCGTTTCAACGAGATCTTCAGAATGGCCTAAACTGAGGATATTGAGAACACTATTGTGGGGCAATGAAGGAACTAAATGACTTGTACTGAGGGCAGAAATGCTTTACAGGCATCTGAGTCTGGCAAAGTGAACAGGAGAAACAAGCATGATATGTCCCCTTTAAATGTGATGTATTGGAGGGGCTTATTTTATAATGATAATAGTTAATTTACATTAATTCATCCTTGTATTTTTAAAAACATAGGTTAACGAATGACTTTGTTGCTACAAGTTGAAGTCTTCATAAAAACAAAAGACGGACAAAGATTCAACAGGGCTCTAATTGCTGCTGCTGTTGTTGTTGTTATTGTTGCTATGGATACAGGAAGAAGCAGTGGAAATGACACTTATTGCGTCACAGTATTCTCCGTGCATTGAGATGTGCCCCATGCGTTGCTGTTTTCAACGGTGTACCATGTAAACAGGAATAACTGTTTGCTCATACATGTAAACAGGTTATTCTGAATGTTCTAGAAACCAGAATATTGACCCTAACCTGAGTACTGACTGCATGGAAATACAGCCAATCGTTATGTGACAAGGAATATGAGTGTTTTGATAACATACTATGTCACAGTATTACCTAATCAGCTCCAGCATACATAATAATGTATGATAACTTATCATGTAATAAGATAATATATAATAAATGGTATCACCATGTAACATCACAATATATCCTAACATAATGAGTTACTGCTTTATATTGTGACCTTAAGCAACATATACCACCATATCCTAAGATAACTTAACTAGTGATGCACCTATCCAACTTTTCTGGTCCTGATACCGATACAGATACTGATACCTAGGCTTTGGGTATCGACCAATAGACACGTCTGTGAATAGCATGATGCTACTCTGCCTCCTGTATTCCCTCTGTTGCTGGGTTAGCACAGCTAGCTCGTCCATCTTATTGGAGATAGGTTTTAAGTTCCCAATAACAATGGATGGAAGGACAGGTCCATGTCATCACTTCTTAGCTCACACCTGAGAACCAGCACGTCGTCCTCACCCCCTTCTCCTCACCTTGTGGGAAGACATCAGGCCTTACACCAGTTAGCATTGACATGCTACAGGCTGCCAACAGCTGAGTTCACATGTTATCAATGCAGCCATGGTTACATGTAGGATCTCCAGACAAACACAGGAGAAAAGTAGTAAAAAATATCACTGAAGCCAAGCAAAGTTTGGTGTCCATGACCAACAATGAACCATACAAAGTAATGATCCACTCCAAATACAAAGATAACGAGAAAGAGACAAAAAAATTACAAGAAGGGACCATTCTCTGTAAACCCTAGAGATGGTTGTGGGTTAAAATCCCAGTAGATCAGCAGTTCCTGAAATACTCAGACCAACAACCATGCCATGTTCAAAGTCCCTTAAATCACCTTTCTTCCCCATTCTGATGCTCACTTTGAACTGCAGCAGATTGTCTTGACCATGTCTACACACTGATTAGAAATTTGCGTTAATGAGCAGTTGGACAGGTGTGCCTAACAAAGTGGCCGGTGAGTGTACATATGATACATATTGTGACATAACCTAACCCAGCCTGACAGCTCTCCAATTTACTGTTTACATGACCAAACTTTTACTTTTGATCAGTTTGGGAAAAGAATTATTTCACCTCTGTGAAACCAAATGAAATTTGGCCTCTTTATTCAGATTGAGGTGTTAATACAGAGCATTTTTACTCAGTTTGGGCTTCTACTCTAATCTCTTAAACTCCAATCCAAGTATAAGGTTCCATATAAACATAGAGGCATAAAACACTCAGGCCTCGCTCACATTATTAACTTTCCTCGCTATAGGGACATACCCTAACATATTGTAGTTTATACTAACATATCCTAACTTATCCTTACGTATCCTAAGATGACCAAACATATCCCAAAATATCCTAACGTATCCTTACCTATCCTAAGATGATCCAACATATCCCAAAATATCCTTACCTATCCAATCCAATCCAACTTTATTTGTTAAGCACTTTAAAAAACAACCATAGTTAAAACAAAGTGCTGTACAAGATTGTGAATGAGATACAAGATAAAGGAATAGACATAAAACATAAGTAAAATGAATTTGTCAAGGACAAGGAGCAATATAAAAGACATAAAACAAATTAAAATGAATAAAAACACAGAAGAAGCAAAATAAAATAAATAAAATTTAATAAAAATAAATAAAACAATCGCCAGCTACTGTGCTTCAAAAGCCAGGGAGAAAAAGTGGGTCTTAAGAAGGGATTTAAAAATAGGCAGAGACGGGGCATGTTTAATGCTATGAGGCAGCCCGTTCCAGAGTTTTGGGGCTGCGACAGCAAAGGCACGGTCCCCTCTGAGCTTCCGCTTGGTCTTAGGGACCTTCAGGAGAAGCTGATCGGCTGACCTGAGACAACGGGAAGGTGAGTGAGGTTGCAGAAGCTCAGAGAGGTAGGGCGGAGCGAGACCATGGAGAGATTTAAAAACAAATAAAATCGTTTTAAAATCAATCCAAAATTTTATGGGCAGCCAGTGAAGTGAGGCTAAAACAGGGGTAATGTGCTCATATTTACGAGTGCCAGATAAAAGACGTGCAGCTGCATTTTGTACAGTCTGGAGACGGGCGATGGAGGACCCACTAACCCCCACATATAAAGCGTTGCAGTAATCCAGCCGAGTGGTCACAAAGGCGTGGATTACTGATTCAAAATGCTGCCTCGAAAGAATTGGCTTAATTTTGGCCAGCTGCCTCAAATGGAAAAAGCTGGATCTCACGACAGCCTTAATCTGCCCATCAAGTTTAAAATCAGGATCCATTGGGAATCAGGATCCTTGAATCCTTGAATCCTTGAATCCTTGAATTTTAACCCCCAGGTTTGTGATGGTCTGTTTGTTGTACTGGGCCAGGGAACCCAGATGTACAGGGGGGGTCCCAGTCATACCACTGAAAACCATCACCTCAGTCTTTTTATCATTAAAATAAAAAAAAAATTAAGACCCATCCAGGCTTTAATGTCGTCAAGGCATTCAAACAACAGTTGAAGAGAGTGCTCATTATTCTTTTTGAGGGGGACATAAATCTGACTGTCATCCGCATAACAGTGGAAAGCAATACCATGCTTCCTAAGTATTGATCCTAGGGGAAGCAGATAAAGAGAGAGAGGAGAGGGCCTAGGACTGAGCCCTGTGGAACTCCACACGAGAGAGGAGCAGAGGAAGGGGATACAGCATCACCAAGGCTGACAGAGAAAGTGCGATCAGTCAAGTAAGACCTGAACCAGTCAAGTGCTATGCCCCTAATGCCGACCCAATGCTCCAGACGAGAAATCAAGATATCGTGATCCACAGTATCAAATGCAGCAGTTAAATCTAAAAGAACAAGGACAACACAGTCAGCAGAGTCTGTAGCTAAAAGTATATCATTAAAAACTCTTAAAAGAGCTGACTCGGTGCTGTGAAGGGATTTAAAACCGGATTGGAAAACCTCTAAAATATTGTGTTCTTCCAGAAAGGCCATGAATTGAATGTGAATTATCTTTTCCAGAATTTTTGCAAGAAAAGGCAGTTTTGAGATTGGCCTGAAGTTTGAAAGAACTGTGGAGTCGAGACCAGGTTTTTTAAGCACAGGTTGAACTACTGTATGTTTTAGCAAGTTAGGGACCACACCTGAGGACAGACTGCTATTAATAAGTGCCATAGCAGATGGCCCTATAGCGGAGAAAACCTCCTTAAATAAACATGGGGGTATAGCATCTCTTGGAGAGCCTGAGGGCTTTAAATGACCCACAATCTCTTGAAGAAAGGGCAGAGTAACAGGCTCAAACTGCTCAAAGACAGCAGAGCAGGGGACAGAGACTGAGGGGTCATACACAGAAAGAGAGATTTGAGCCCTAGCACAATTGACTTTGTCAATAAAGAAAGAAAGAAAGCTCTCACACACGGCAGAAGAAGCTTCCATGCAGACAGTTTGAGGGGCATTAAGAACAGAGTCAATAGTTTTAAACAGAACACATGGTTTGTGACAGTTTGCCACAATAATATCAGAAAAATGTCTTGTTTTAGCGTCCTTCACAGTTTTCTGATAATGACGCAAACAGTCCTTTAACATTTGAAGTGACACCTGCAGTTTGTCCTTTTTCCACTTTCGCTCCGCTCTTTGACACTTGCATCTGACAGCACGAGTCCTGTCATTTAGCCAGGGCTCAGATTTAGTTCTGGGCTGCCTGATTTTTAGTGGAGCAACAGTGTCTAAAACAGATTGGCAGGTAGAGTGAAACCAAGAACAAAGTTCCTCCGTATTACCCACAGACTCAGGTATGACACAATTCTGATCGAAAGCTGCAGAGAAATGACCAGCAGTGGAGGGGTTAATAATACGGCAGCGCCGAGGAGCAGCGGGAGCTTTAACTGAGTTGCAAGCAACAGCAGCCTCAAATAATACGGGCATATGGTCCGAAAACACTGCATCGCAGATCTCAAGGTTAAGAACAGGCAAACCATATGATAAAACAAGATCAAGTGTGTGTCCATGTTCTTGCGTGGGACCAGACACAGACTGCACAAGATTAAAAGAATCGATCAGATTTAAGAAGTCTTTAGCCATCGGCTTATCAGGACAACACACATGCACATTAAAATCCCCAACAATAAGAACATGATTATATTTTGGCATGATTTCAGCCAGGAACTCAGAAAAGTCATTTAAAAAGTCCTTATTATACTTAGGAGGCCGATATACCACGGCGCACAGCACTGATTGGGAGCGACCCAGCTCAAAAACGCTCAGCTCAAAACTGGTGAAAGAAGATGACAGCGAAAGCTGCCTACATTTAAAACAACTCTTGTAGATTGTTGCTATCCCTCCTCCCCGGCCCAACGTCCGCAGGGAATTGAAATAGCAGCAATCCGGGGGTACAAGCTCAGTGAAAGAGCTGGACTCACCAACACTCAGCCAAGTCTCAGTCACACAGAGAAAATACCTATTCTAACATTATACTGAAGGGAAGCAACAGCACTGGTAAAATATCAAACCACTGGTCAGCTCTGTACGTGACAATATGCCCTCATGGACCATGGTTCTCAGCCAACCTCCATCCAACCGTCAATCCTCCATCAATCCTCCATCCAACCTCTATTCTTATAGGGTCTGCAAACAGAAATAAGGTGTTGTTGTTGTTTTTTATGCAGCATCAGCAGCTTTGCTCATGAAATGAGTACATAAGGTTATTTCACAGCGCTGCACAGAGATCGATACAACAATAAAACCTGATACAAGTCAAAGCTCACAGTCTGTCAGAGCACGACAGGCTGGAAACTCAGGCTCAATAACACAGAGACAGCTCCATGGAACAGTACAGTCTCTCTCTCTTTCTCTCTCTCTCTCTCTCACACACACACACACACACACACACACACACAGAGTGTGTACACAGTAAAATCCAGAGATAATTTGAATCGTTTGTTTCCATCAGTCTCAATCAGGCTCATCGTGCTGCGCTCAAACAGGAGGCTAAGAGCAGGTTAACTGCAGGGCTCTGCTCACTGCTTAGTGTGAATGCAAATATTACAGCTGAAACACACACACACACACACACACACACACACACACACACACACACACACACACACACACACACACACACACACACTGAGGGGCTGTTTAAAGCTTGTAGTAGAGTACCAGCTCATACAGTACATCTGAATGGTAACAATGCACCACTGAAGCTCATGAAATAGGTGTGCTCACACCTAATAGATGTGCTCACGCTGTCAGGCACACCTGAGAGCTCACCTGCTAAGAAAACTCTGAGCTCCCACCATCATCACCACCACCATCATCATCATCATCACCACAGAAATTTTTGTAAGAAGTCCCACAGCTGTAAGTTAAAGTTACTGTTCTCCAACTCACTAAAGGATGGTAGGGACGGGTACTTTTCACATTAGAAACAATATGGTACCGATGCCCAGTACCTGGCAACTGGTACCAGTACTCAACAGTACCAATTTTCGGTACTTTTTCTGTTAATGTGGTAAAACTCAAAACTAAAATCAATTTGTTTGATAGTAAAATGTGCTTTTTTTCAATCTAACATATTATTTCTTCAATGTTTAACCTTGCAATGCTGTGTTCATGTCCAGCATGGAAAATCACCTTCTCTTCCCCTACCTCACTGTCACAAGGATGCATTTAGGTACCTAAACATGGTACCTTTTGATTTTATGTGAATCGGTGCCTGGTACATTTAATAGAATTCGGTTGGTACCCATAAAAGTACCTAACTCGGTACCCATCCCTCAAGGATGGTTGCTCCAGAAAGAGACCACTCCTTTCTCTCTGTCAGCAACTGGATGACCACAGTTTGGAACGTGCCACAAACTGGTCTGTCTCCAGCCGTTTGACCAAAGTGACCCCGGCTACCCTAACTTCTAACCCCTAACAGAAAAACTGTCTGACAGTGATTTCTTGTTCTCTCAGTAACTGATATTAAAGTTAAAACAGCAACAACAAAAAAACAGTTTTTCTGAGATGTATTAACAGATAAGTTCTTCTGCTCTGCTCTGTAGTCTTTCATTTACAGTAAAAATGTTCTGCAAACACTCCGCACTGAGAACACATTCACACATGTACACACACATGTACACACACACATGTCCTCTCCCTCTACACTAAACTTGCTTATTCTCTTCGCTCCCCCTGAAACACACAGCGTCACATTTATAATTCATTTTATGTACATACTTGCTTTACTTGGACCGGCCGTGTTACGGCGCGCTGCTCTCCCCCCGCCTCTCTCCCCCCGCCTCTCTCCCCCCGCCACTCTCCCCCCGTTGCTCCCCTCGCTGCATAAATCAGAGCGCAGATCAAGGGGAATTATTTGTGGAAAATTAGAGTGTTAGCAGTGCTTACATTAAGCATACAGCCGCCGTATTATCTCTGAGGTGCTAATGAAGCCAGTTACAGAGCAGAGGAATGTAGGTGGTCCTCCTGAAGAGTAAAATATGTATGGTTAAGCATTAGCTAAGAGGGGCAATATTTAGACCAAAAGGGCTGCCTGTGAATGAATCAGTAATAAGACGAACGCCTAAAGAGCAAATTTATTAAATTAGGTCTGTTCATGCGCGGGGCCGTTCCCCCGAGGAGCAGCCATGAAGACTATTTAAAGCTGGTTTATTGCACCCTGGGGCTGGCTGCACTCCTTTGAAATGAAGTAAGTGGATAAAACAGTGTTGCTGTCGGTGACATCTTCATAGGAGTGGTAAACAATAACACATGGGAGCCAGCGGGTCTGAGGCCGCTCAGCTCAGACTCTCTGAGTTCACTCAGCAGAACCAGCAGGAGGGGGTCCTCTAATGTTCTGTGATCAGTAACTGAACTGACACCGTTTACAGTCTGCACGGGTCCTCTTCACGGGTCCTATCAGACTGAGGGAGGACCATAGACTGTATATAGAGTGGACAGCATGGCTCCGTCTTTTACCATTGTATGGTTTTGAAGCCAGAATACCCCCGTCACAGGCGCCACCATTGTGCGGCCAGGGACCGGAGAATCTGAGTGAAGCCGGGAGAGAAAAGCATGTTTTTATTTTTTTTCCCAATTTTTTTTTGGCTCTTCTTCCTGACATATCTCACTATTCCTGAAAAAACAAACAAATCTTAAGTCAATCATTATTTAACTTGAAGCCAACCTCCAATAACTAATGAGCAAAAACCTTCCCAGAAAAAAAAGAGAACTGGAACTGGAGAATACCTTCAAATCTCCACATCATACAGGTGTAAGAAACATTTCTATCAGGTGTTTTATTTTTTAAAGTTTGACCACAGCCCATCTTAAATGACTGGGGAGGTAGAGTTTTTGACCTGTACTGCAGCCCGCCACCAGGGGGAGCAGGTTTTGTGGCAACCTCACCGCAAACTGAGTGAGATGACCTCCATTTATTTTTATGTATTTATCTTTTTACAGTCTATGGGGAGAACTGAAGCAGGAAGGTCTATTAGGTCCAAAAACAGTCTGAAACCCTCTTTTCCAGCGCCCTCGAAGTCCTTTTCAATCTGCAGGACCAAGGGTCTGTGTGGATCTACCCTATTAAACAGCCCTGCCTTGGAGGGAGTACTTTTCCAGAGGCTTGGGAACTTTTGGGGGCGGGGCCTGATAGCTGAACGCTCCTGGTTGGTGGATCAGTGTTTCATGCTGCTCTGATTTGATCTTTACTACAGATCAGACAATAATTAGTTAGTTCCCGGAAGAATAGTATCAGGACCTAAAGGTTCCTGGATCTGGTGGAAAAGCCCCTTTAGAGAGAAACCAGCAGTGAGGCGACCAGGATCAGCTGTAACAGGAAGTGTACCAGCAGATTTATCTCTCATCCTGACCTGAGAAGGTGATGACACATTCACCACATCCTGATTTGACAATTTAGGACAAAAGCAGAGGACGAGACGACAGAGGGAACTGTTTTACCCCTTTCGAAGTGAAGACGTCACCACATCCTCCAGGCCCACGTCAGACCTGGTGTTTGAAGCTGTCTCAGAGACTCCTATGGATCTGTTCCTCCTTCAGGGAATTGAAGGAGCTCAGTGAGAGCAGGGTTAACCCGGCTGGTTATTGATGGATTTATTTCACTTTACTGAGAACAAAAGCTGTCATCATTCCATTCCTCAATCCTCCAAACACAAAAGGCCTGTGAGTCCAACACGCGCTGACTCTGTGCTCTTTGTATTCTGCGCCTGATGTTTGCAGAATAATCTCAGAATGAGTTGCATGTTGGCAAATCTTCTAATGAAGAGCTTAGCGCTGCTTTCTGTGCAGATTATTCAGCCGAGTGGACTGAAGAGAAATCAATTACAACAACTGCACTCTCCATGTTTATTATCCCACCGCTGCACAACAATACGGCTCTGTGCCGCACGCTGCAGGGTCAGAGCCAGCCCACACTGACGGGAGGAACCTCTGTGAGGAGGGAGGAGGAGGAGGGAGGAGGGAGGAGGAGGAGGAGGAGGAGAGGAGGAGGGGGGGGCAAAGACAAGAGAGAAAATCTGTTTCTACAGACCACCGCTGCTTTCTCAGCTCCTTTGATTAGCATTAATGTTGCACTGCGGAAGTCACTCACACACACACACACACACACACACACACACACACACACACACACACACACACACACACACACACTACACACACTACACACACACACACTACACACTACTACACAGACACCAGGAAACACACAAACACACATTTCTGTCTTTTAAATTAAGTGCATGCTGATTGTTATTGCTCTGCCTTTCCCAACACACACACACTCAAACACACACACACACACACACACACACACACACACACACACACACACACACACACACACACACACACACACTCACACACACACACACCGTCTCTCTCTGCAGCGAGGTAAATGTCACTAAGCAAAGTGTTGCACTTTTCCACGGTGGTTGTTAGTGGGTTTGCATGCTAAATAAAAGCTCAGAAAGGAGGAGGAGGAGGAGAGGGAAAGAGGAGAAGGAGGAACAGGAGGAGGAAATAGAAGTCGAGGAAGAAGAGGAGGAGGAGGAAGAGGAGTAGTGAGTCTGAGGTTTATCGGGGAGCAGCAGGAGCAGCGGACATGTGTCGCTCCTCTCATTACAGGCCGACGTGGTGATAAGGGACACTTAGCAGTGCATCAGCAAGGGTGAGAGCAGGGAGCAGGGGTCGGGATGAAGATCAGTACAGGAACTTACACACACACACACACACACACACACACACACACACACACACACACACACACACACACACACACACACACACACACACACACACACACACACACACACACACACACACACACACAGGATTCATCTACACACTGTTTTGTAGTTCAGTACTGTTACATCGTGAGCAGAGCTGCAAAGATAAAAGCTGGTTTATCTCCCCCCCTCTGCTTCTAATTGAATACTGAGCAGTTTAAGTGTGTGTGTGTGTGTGTGTGTGTGTGTGTGTGTGTGTGTGTGTGTGTGTGTGTGTGTGTGTGTGTGTGTGTGTGTGTGTGTAGGTGTGTGTGTGTGTGTGAGATGCACTATTGGTGGTGCGCTATTAGTCTAAAATGGATTTGCACACTTGGGCGGTCGCACATGTTACATGAGAGCGTCTGTGAGCTGGATGAAGTCAGAGAGCAGGAGTCAGAGACACACAGAGAAAAACTGTTCTCACACACACTCACTCAGAGGGTGTGAGCAGCTCCTCCTCTCCCTGCTTCAAACTAATGCAGGGATCACCTGAAGGTCATATCTCAGACGGGTCTGTCCTCTGTCGCTCTGAGTTGCAGCGCGGGGTCGGCTGGTGTCTGTTTTTAGATGTCGAAAAGTTTTTTTATGGTGAATTAAACTCAGAGACGTCCATTCATTCCCAGAGAAAAACATGAAGTGAGCATGCTAAATACCTGACTGTTGATGTTGTCTGGGTGTTGGGGAAGCCTTCAGTGGGTGCAGGACCTGATCCTCAGGTGGAGGAACAGCTTCATCTCCTCTGTGTGTGCAGATACTCTCTCTGAGTGACAGGCACAGCTGCAGCAGAGGAGGAGAGGGCTCAGCGTGCTGTGTGCAATGAGGCTCAGGCTCAGGTCCATTCAGCACACCTGGATGACCTCTCAGAGCTGTTTTCTGTAGGCCAACACTGTAACAGGAAACAGGCCAAACAGATGTTTTAGTGTGAGGGTCTTTGCACAGGGGGCGCTGTACCTGTGTGCTGAAGGTAGAGGCTGAGCGAGGCTTTAAAGAGCGGCTGATGTCCTCTGACACTTAATTACCCCCTTAATGCCTGTTGTCATGGATTTGCGACATACTCTGTCAGGTCTGGATGCAGCTGAGGTGACCTTTGACCTTTAATGCTTATTGATTCATATTCAACCCATACCAAGGTCAAATCAACGCATTATGTCCCTATATATTGGTCAGAGTGGGAACTTATGAATCTTTATATATAAAAAAATTGCATGTTTATTGTATGTGATGTTTTTAAATTTACAATCTCCACTCAATTTAGCCTCTAAGAATGCTAAAACACACAAAACAGTTATATTATTCTTATAAATTAGTTCAGACATTAAGAGGTTAAACTCTAAGGAGGGTGATGACAGAAGGTTTAAGAACAATCACCAGACCTACACCAGGTCCAGACTACAGAGTCCACACCAAGCCAGGATTCTCCCATGAGAGGGGCCACATTCACCTGAAGAGTCCAGAAGAAGGTCTTTTTTCAAGATAAAAAACAAAACAAACAAACAAAAAGAAAAACAATGATGCCTGTGTTATTTGTAAATATTAAAACAGTAAATGTGCTCGTCAGGTTTCCTGGATGAAGAGTATTGTCTCATTAAAAAAAAAAAAAAAAAACTAAGCTGAAACATTTTTTTGCCCTATATGCACTGTCTTTCAAGCAGTGTTGGTGTAATTTTTGTCTTTTAGTTTCTTAACATTAAGAAAAAACTTCCAGCACACTGGGCACATTTCCAGAAAGAAGAACTTTAATTTAGCAATGTTTTGGCCATAGACCTTTTTCGAACAAATATTTGTGCCGACAGAAGACAGACAGAAGAAGCCATCTCTAACAGGAGTGGCTGAGTGGCTCTGATAAACGCTCTGCACGTGTAAA
>NW_027437195.1:1255000-1427500 GCF_033239565.1 Halichoeres trimaculatus | reverse complement strand
TTTTTTTCTAGTGCTCTTGGCTACTTGATTTGAAATTTTTCCTCTGACACACTTTTTTTTAGCTGGATTACCAGTCAACAGGGTAAAACATTTCACAATTGAATATCGTTTTTTGCACATTCTGAAGCTATGTTTTTACCAAACTGCTGCTAAAAAATTAAATATTTTATAGTTTCAATAAATATTAACTTCATTAATTCCATATAATCATATTTTTGCCTTTTACCTAAAACATTACCTGATCCTACAGTAGTGCATGCAGCTTATTTTATAACACTGGCATTGGTCGATACCCAAAGCCCAGGCACAGGTATTAGTATCAGTATGGGTATGAACTTTTCTGACCTGCAGCGTCTCTCTATGCCTCTGTCATCTCACATCTTCTCATATCCATGCTGACCTCTCAACCAAAGAGCACACCGCTCTCACCCACAGTTTTGATTGGCAGGCTCCACCAAACCAGACTAGACCCCCCTCCCCCCGAGCTGAATTACATAATTTACTTCTATAGATGCAGTACACGGTCAATTAATGTTATTATTGACCAGTTTTGTAATGTCCTAGAATTCAGATTCTTTACTTGGGGATCTTAAGCAGATATGAGATTAAAATGTGATTAATTCGACTAATTAATTAATTACAAATTTTGTAATTAATTAAATTAATTTTTTTAATCCCCTGACAGCACTAGTTGGTTATTTACCGTCATCAGTCATTATCTGGAGGGTTATTGTAAAGGGGCAGCTGATGTTTATAACTCTTTTTTTAATGCTTAATAAATAATATGCAGAGCGTCTATAAACATTCAATGATTAGCCGTTGAAGTTGTTAAAGTTTGATAAACATCACTTCCAACATTATAATAACCATCCAGATAATGTGACAGATGCTTTATAAAAGCTTTATATGCTGAAATGAACACTTTATATTAACAAACAATGAATAGCTGCTCCCTGTGTCTCTGTAATGTTATAGATATGTTATAAACTATCTCAAATATTTAATAATATTTGCTCATCATTAACAAACACTTTATTAAGTGTATGAACACCTCTCTGGTATAGGTGCCGTCCTCTTTGTTTGGATAAATGTTGGATTTCTTATGGATTCATTGCTGGGAATCTTTGGTCCTGTCTTCCTTTGTCCCAGACTCTGAGGGTGTTTGGAAACTATTTGTTGTCTGATTTTAACTCCAGGAATGGCACATTTTTCCCAGCCCTCTGCATGGGACCAGCTCTATGAACTTCAGCTCTGTCTGTTCCTCATCAGTCAGTCATGTCTGTAGTGTCTGTGTACGAGCTGCTTAATAATAACTCTGGAGATCAGGGAGAGCTAGACCCCCAATCTTTAAGCAAGTGTGAGTGTTTTCATCTTGACCTATATGAAATTCAGTAAAGTTCTCCTCCAGCGCCTGAATGTGGTGGGATGAACCTTCAGGGGTAGGGCCCTAAAGAATGAAAATCCACATTATTCACCCAGATGGACCTTAAAAAATTATTTCTCAGTGTCCAGAAATGTCTCACATGACAGTTCTTTCCAACAGGCACAAAGGATCAGTTTGAGGCTGTGCAGGTTTACCAGGCGCTTAATAAAGTGGGAGTCTATCTGAGGGGGTCACCTGTAGACATGTTGGTCTTAAAGGTTCATTCTGATCCTGCAGACTGAGGATGGACAGGATGGAGCTCTCTCTTTTGTTCCCGTTCTTCTCCTCTTTGCGTCTCTTTAACTGAGGAGTTTCTTTAACACAGACTGATGAAAGGAAAAAAAAATCCTCCAACAGGTTTAATTCAAGGAAATGTCACAGATGACATTCAGTTATTTGCGTTCACGTCATTTGATCTTTTTTTTATTTCTAAATAGATTAAACTGGTCTGATGTGAGCCGCACAAACAGCACGCGAGCGTTTCTCGTGCCGTGAAGGAGGCAGAGGGTGTCGACAGGCTTTCTTCATCTCAGTGAGGAAGATTTCATTTGGAGGCGGCTGCACACCATCAAGCTTCTTGAGTGCCTCTGTCAGGGATTTGAACCCGCAACTCTCAGGTTTCTGAGTCTCATCCTGTCCACAGATGGATCAGACATGATGTAGTTCTGTGCTGGTGTGTGGACGTGTGGTGGAGCTGGAGTTTCACTTCGTAGTTGCTAGATTAGGTTTCTTTCTATTTGTCCTCAGAGTCTACGTTCCTAAAAAGATGTCCCCACAATGAGGGTCTACAGATCCTGGTCTGCTCTGGTTCTGGCCTTGTCCCGCAGACCTGCAGTTTCTGTAGAGAGCCATGGAGTAAATCTGAAAAACGGATCTGAGCAGTTCTCAGAGAGAGGAGGAGGAGGGGGAGGAGGTCAAAGAGAGGAGATAAAAACACAGAGAGGAGTGTGTGCTCACTTTCAGAGGTTCGGCACAGACGGAGGAGAGGAACATTTATTTAAAATCACACAGAGAAAATCAGGGAGACAAACATGTTCTCAGAGCTGCTCCTCGTGTGTGTTTCCTGTTTTTACTTCATCATTTGATTTTTTACTCTCTCGCATTTTAAAGCCATTTTCTACATTTCTGTCTAACTATAAGGAAGCTGCAGTCTTTCCTTGAAGATTTAGAAATTAAAGATGATGAGCCAAGCAACATATCAAAATTCAACATATCGAAATTCAAGAAATTAAAATTCAACAGATCAAAGTTCAGCAGATAAAGTTTGAGTAATTAAAAATAAACAAATGTTTCTTCCTTTGCTGCTTAAACCTGCTGCCACACACAACAACATCAGTTTGTGTATAAGTGTGTGTGTGTATGTGTGCGCGTGTGTGTTAAAATGATTACAGAGGAAATTCAGCCACCTCTTCTTATTACCCAGCAGCCTCTTGTTCACGTAAACAGCGTGATTATTGTCCCATTGATCCGTCTGATTCTTTACAGCAGAACGTTACGGACGCTGTCGTTTTGTCTGCAGCTCCTTTTGTGCCTGCTCGCCTGCTCGTGCGCTGGTCCCTTTGAACAATGAATCATATTTAGCTTCCAGAGGAAACGAGGAGCCGCTCGCAGAGTCAGGAGGCGGTGGTGGCGGGCGAGTCAGGGAGGCAGCCAGGACGAGCCGTCGCTGAGAGAAAGAGAGACGAGGAGTTGAGAGAGTCCAGAGCTCCTGATGCCCAGTTTTCCTCTTTTAGTTCTGTGTTATTTAAAACATAATGAGGAGACAAAAATGTTCAAACATGAGCCAAAAAAACCAGAGAAAATAATTTCAAATCTCCTGAAAAAGAGCTTCAGATGCTCCGTTTGTTTCCTTCTTCGAAGGGAATTCAACAAGAGAGGAAATCTGAGCAGATTAATTCAGATCTGAAATCAGGAGGCTAAAATAAAAACAGCGTCAAACAGCGTGAAACTCAGAGAAAGGGTTCATCTCACACTTAAAGAAAGACACAGAATTATTTCTATAAGCTTTCCAACAGCTTCACACTCTGTGAAAAAATCACTGAAACTCAAACAAGTCACATCATTTCCTGAGTGTTAGAAAACATTCAACCTGTTTCTCTAAACACACACAGATAGATCAGATAATTTTACTCTTTTACTCCAGAGTCTGATCAGATTAAAGCTGAGGCTGTTCACATCTGAAAAACACTTTGATTCATCCTTCATTACCTGGTTCGTCCTCTGACTGAGGGAGCATGTAAAGATATGTAAAGGAACCATAACAACGTGTGTTTCTGGCTGATCTGGTGTTCACTGCGTGCCGGTGGGTCTGTGGGTGTGGCTCAGATTTCATCAAACGAAACAAAAACCTCACACCTCGTCGTCTGATTGGGGGGTGTTTTCAGATGTTGCTCCAGCACACAAATAAGACAGATCCTGTGCTGTGTTCAGAGTTCATCTGACCAGGACCTGCTGGTCTTCAAACCTGCAGTCAGAGGAAAAAGTGTGTGCACATCTTTAAAGTCTGCTTTAAATGTGTAAAAAAAAAACACTTCTTAAAACCTGTAATGAAAGAACGAGCAGCAGAGGGCTTCACACGGTTTGGATCTGCCCCCTGCTGGATGTGTGTGGTCCTTAATTAACTCCTATTTTAAACTCGTCTCAAAGGGTCCCATCACTGCCATGAGCCCAGCTTCACACACACCTCACTGCAGTATCACCTGCATGGGGTCAAAGGTGACAGGGTCTTGAAGAATCAGGCTCAGTCAGACTAACCTCGGTGTTCCCAGCATCCTCTCTGCCTCCTCCTGCTCTGATTGATGCAGTCAGATCAGATGTATGTGAAACGCAGGCTCTGCCAAATGAACACATCAACTGATGACCAGCTGTTTCTAATTATTATACACTGGTTAATTAGGACGCCGTGTCACCATCAGCGGCGGCAGTAAACTGTGTGAAATTCATAATTCATGCTCTGGCGTCCAATGAGCCTCCATCCACGCTGCAGCGTGGATGGAGGCTCATTGGACGCCAGAGCATGCCAAATATCTGTGTGTGTGTGTGTGTGTGAGCGTGTGTGTGTGTGTGTGTGTTCACGCCTCTCCCTCACACCTCTCTCCCTCTCTCTCTCAGCAGGGTGTGTGTGTAGGTGGCGGTGTGAAATGTCTGGATCTCAAAGGTAAGCTCTGGCTGCGTCATTATTAAACATGATGGAGGACTTCATGATGCTCTGAGTGATACCAGAACATCTTTAATTATTACAAATACACATCAACAGAGCATTAATATCTCCATAACCATCATTAATGTGCTGAATATTAGAGACGCTAAGCAGAATGAATGGAGACGTCAGTTAATGACGGACCTGTCACAGTGATGGCTCTGCTCCTTTATCTCACTATACTTCTGTTTACATCCATCAGAGGACTGACGGAGTGTTTTTTGGAGGGTTTAGAGAAATACAGGATCGTAAAAACAAAAGTTTAGTCAGAAATCTGTCAAAAAAAATAAAAAAAAATAAAAACAGCTGATTTTGTGCAGAAGGATAACAGCTTAAATCAAGAGAAACATTGAAATGGTGATTCAAGGTAAGGATTTGGTACAAATACTCTCTAAGGGCTCTCTTTTGGAAAAAAAAAAAAAAAAAAGATACTTTAAACTTTAAGAAGGCAGACATTTTTCAAGATGGTCACCATGGCCTACTTCTTCAATCAAATGCCCATTATTTCAATAGTTCAAATGGTGATGCAAGTCTGAAATGTGACACAGATACTCACTAAGACAGGGGTCTTCAACATTTTTTCCAACCAAGGGCCTCAGGGGCCTTAGTAATGGAGAGGTGGAGCAGGGACCTCTGCTATATTACTATACTATTGGTATACAACCAATAGTGTCACATATATATATATATATATATATATATATATATATATATATATATATATATATATATATATATATATATATATATATATATATATATATATATATATGACCCCTACAGCAGTGTTTTTGTGCAGGAGAAGCCCAGGGCGCACACACCAAACACCCCCTCCCTGCTCCTCTGCTGGTTTCCTCTGCACTCAGACGGGGCCATATTTTACTTGACCAAAAACACAAATTAACGGACTCCCACCGAAAAACTCTGATATCGGTCTGCATTCACGCTTTTTTTAAACAATTTTCAGCGCGTTGCTTTCACACAAAAACACAGCTAAATAAGGCTCTAGTTCTCATCGTGTCTCTTCGTCCTGGCAGACTACCTGCGTTTGTTTATATCTGGCACGCTGTGCGCGCGGACTGATACACTAAGTGGCAAGCACCTTTAAAGGGCAACTCCGTTTTTTTGACACCTGGACCTTATTTATAGGCGTGTGCATGCTCATATACTCACTCAGACAAACATCGTGCAGCTCGGAGTCCTTCAGAAGTTATTTAGATCCAGCTGATTTTAGCCGCACTTAGCGGGGGCCACGGCAAGGGAGCTTCAGCGCGGGACATAATCTCTACGAAATCGCTCATTTCGGCTATATTTTTTCATCCATCGCTATCCATCGTTATCACAAACACACTCCTCTTCTGTTGCCATAGGAGAACACTGTCCACAAGCGCACCACCAGTTCACATTGAGTCGTGGACGTGCTCCTGTTTGTTGTTCTCAAGCCAGCTCTTCGTCTCTCTCCCTCTGCATCCTTCTTTCATGGAGCTCCTCGTCCGTGTACTCAGGCTCAAACCGGTAAGGACAACCGTCAAACTCGAAGTCGCAGTCTGAAGACAGTAGACGAGCTGACTTTATGATAACACTGACGATGGATGAAAAAATATAGCCGAAATGCCCCTCTTCTCCATGCTTGTTTTGGTTACTCATCGTGTTTTTCCGCCAATTTCACTTCCTGTCAGCGACAGACATTTACAAAATAAAAGCATGTGAGCAACATGCACTAACGTGCGATAAAATATTTAACGGCGTTAATAGATTGACGAGTTAACGCGGGAATAACGCGTTAACTTGCCCAGCACTAATATATATATATATATATATATATATATATATATATATATATATATATATATATATATATATTGAGTCTGTAAACATGTCATCAGCCCCATTTCTAAGCATGTGATCTGATCTGGACAAGATCCAGATAACACACAGTTTTGTATATTCATAGTTTAATTTGAAATAATTGCAACGTATGATGAGTGGCCTTGCCTCTATAATTTACAAATATACCTTTCATAACAGTCAAGTGTGCAAGCTACACACTAAAAACATCTGGGTTAAAAATAACCCAGTTTGGGCTGTTTTATAACAAACTGCTGGGTCATTATAGCACCAGCCCAGCAGGAGTTAGTTTGATGCTGCAGGATGGGTTTGTCCACTTTAACACAACAAATGAGTTAAATATTCTACTCTAATTCTAGGTCAAACTGATAACAATTCTGGGTTTTGCAGACCACATATATTTGAATAATACATGCATAGAAATGGTGGTTTAGTTCAGCTTCATTTAATCATGTTTCATCAAGGTGTGGGGCACTGACAGCCAGTCTGTGCTGTGGAACGTGGACAACAGATCTGTACCATAAAACACAGACAGCCAGACTGTGCTGTGGAACACTGATAACAGGTCTGTACCATAAAGCACAAACAGCCAGTCCGCGCTGTGGAACACGGACAGCAGGTCTGTACCATACTGTTACCATACTGTTAGTGGCAAATACAGCCTGAGCTTCACATGCAAACACTGATGTGACGTACAGCAGAACTGCATTCCCTCCTCACAAGGTTACAGAACGCTTTCACAACAATAATGACCAACATCTTTAAATGAAAAGTAGCAGTTATGTTGATGTATAGGCATTTATTTTAGGTTGGGTTACAGAGTAAAATGTGATATCAAATGAAAAGGTGCTGATATGTGTGAGTACTCACTGGATGGAGTCTGACATAGTGTTTGGTTGGTGGAGCACTTCTGTTGACCTAACAACACAACGTTTAAATCACAGAACTGAACTTGGCGTGAGTACCAGAAGAAATAGCTGATTTTGTTGGTGCTAGAGATCCCAGTTTTTCGATGTGCTTTTTTAATAATATAGCAAACTTTGTGGTATGTGGCTATGGTTCACGGACCCCAATTTGAGAAACACTGCTTTAGAGACCGTCCTGATTGTTAAAGGACCTTACTGTTCCCCGACTCTTTCGGATTCCCTGCTGCTGGTCATGGTGCCATACGGAGGACAGCTTGTCTCAGCAGTCGGTAACTGAGAGTGGCGCACACTGTGACCAGCATCAAGTCACATCAGCCTATCTCCCAGCGGCTCTGCTACAATGAATTGAATGGGAAGTGATGTATGAACCAGGCTGTTACAATAAGGAGACAGAATCTAGTGGAAACATAGGGAACTGCAGTTCATTTTAACATGGAGCTCTATGGGGACTGACTCACTGCTGGAGACAGAACAATCAGGGAAATGCAACTACAAGCATTTATTATTTTTAGCGTTTAAGATTTTGATTCAAAACGTTTTTTCTTGAATCAAAACTCAGTCAGTGTTTAGAGTTAATATAACTGTTAAAACCTTTTATCTAAACCACACCTAGAGCTCCAGGTCTGGTCTCAGACAGGTCTTAGTCTCCACTAACTAAACATTGGACAGAGTTTCTTTTCAGGTCTGCTCTGGTCCTCACAGATCCAGATAACCTCAGCAGCAACCATGTGAGCACAGCAGCAGTGTGAAGTTGTGCGTTCGATGCCGTGATGGGCGTCACTGCTGTCACGCTCTGATGACTCTGACTGCGGGTGTCGCTGCCTTATTATCTCACCGACGCAGGGCGGATTATAAAAATGGGATTTGAGATTCTCCCTCTGCTCCTCTTAGCTAAGTGATTATTGTTAAAAGAGGAAAAATCATTTCCTAAATAATTATGATACTAATTATCACCCCCCCACCCCCTCCCTGTCAGAGCAGATAAGACCCAGAGCAGGAGAGAGTCACGTGTCTGATTGGTCACAGTTTGATCAGAGCCAGACTCCTGATCAGGAGCTGCTCTGGAAACACACTCTGATTAATACACACACACACACACACACACACACACACACACACACACACACACACACACACACACACACACACACACACACACACACACACACACACACACACACACACACAAAAACACACACTCAAGTCATGAACAAGCACCTAATAAAGGAATATACCGCAAAACAAAGCAATCAGATTACAGCTCATTCCTTTCAAGCGCTCCTTAAAATCTATACCTGTGGAATTTAAAGGCTTGGCTCCTCTGCGCCTGGTTTTATGAAACAGAGATGAAGACAAAGAGGAAGACTACTCAACCAGTAAAACTCAATTTCTTCATTGTGTGAATCAAATGTGTATCTTCTTAAACAAAAGAATGCCATAGATGTCATATGATAAAGTGCTGCTTCAGGGCACCGGCAGCAGTTGTTTGTCGGGATGGGTACCAAATAAGGTGATTTTATAAGTACTGACTGAATTCTGTCTGTAGTACAGCCAGCTATATGTTAGCGACATCTGCAGCCCAGTGCTCCGACAAATCTGTAGGCTAACGTGACAACGAGTGAACACTGTCAGTTTGTTTGTAGTTTAGTAGCTGTTTATATTTAGCACAGCTAGCAGCCGGGTGCTCTAAGACATGTCTGTAATGTAACTGTTACAGTTCTGGGCAGAACTAGCAAGGTACACGCTGGACCCAAAAGCGAGGCGGAGGCAAGGAAGCAGTTTAAGAGTTTTTATTGCACAGAGGGAGTAAGTGAGAATGAGAGTCCGGTTTGTAGCAGCTCTCTCCTGAGAGCGCTGGGCACAGAGAGTTGTGGCTGTGGAAGGTGGCAAGGGCTGTAGCAGTAGCTCGAGGGAGGCACTAGGACAAAGCAGCACAAAGACAGGATCAGCAAAAACTCACAGAAAAAGATACACAACAATGTGAGGTCAGTATACTCATCACGAAGGAGACCAAACTACCACGAAGCAAGACGGAATCCACTGGCGCCGGTCCACACCTGAAGAGAGTCTTAAGTAGCCGGCGCCTGATTGCAGATCCGCTGCAGCTGTGCCGGCTGCAGCCGCGGGAGAGAGGAACAGGGAGGGGAGGGGGAAGGAGAGGAGCGCTCCCAGAGCGCAGCAGATTCACCACAGTACCCCCCCCTCAACGGACGCCTCCTGGCGTCCTACCAGGCTTCCCAGGGTTGGCACGGTAAAAGTCATCAATGAGAGAATTGTCCAAGATCAACTTACGGGAAATCCAGGATCTCTCCTCCGGACCATAGCCCTCCCAGTCCACCAGGAATTGGAATCCCCTCCCCCGGGGACGGACGTCCAGAATCCGGGAGACAGAGAAGGCCGGATGGTCATCGATGATCCGGGGGGGAGGGGGGGGGACGGCTGGAGGACTAAGGTCACTGGAGGAGACAGGCTTGATTAGTGACACATGGAATGTGGGGTGAATCCGAAGGGAGGCAGGCAATTTCAACTTTACACATGAGGGGTTGATGACCTTTACCACTGGGAAGGGTCCGATGAACCGTGGCGAGAGCTTACGTGCATCCGAGAGGAGGGGGAGGTCCCGGGTAGAGAGCCACACCTCTTGGCCTGGCTGATACACAGGAGCGGGGGAGCGATGGGCATCAGCCAGACGCTTATTCCGGTCAGCCGTTCTGAGGAGCGCCGCCCGCGCCTCCCGCCAGATGGTCCTGATGCGACGGTGGTGCTCCCTCACCGACGGCACGGCCACAGTCTGTTCCTGCTCAGGAAACACAGGGGGCTGGAAACCGTTACAGACCATGAAGGGGGACATACCTGTGGCCGAGCTGGTGAGGGAGTTGTGGGAGTATTCAATCCACGGCAGGCAGGTGCTCCAAGAGGCAGGATGCTGGGCCGCCACACACCGGAGCGCAGACTCGAGATTCTGGTTGGCCCGCTCTGTCTGGCCGTTGGTTTGAGGGTGGTATCCAGAGGAGAGGCTGGCTGCTGCGCCCACCGAAGAGCAGAAATCCCTCCAAACCTGGGAGATGAACTGGGGTCCTCTGTCAGACACTATGTCAGCTGGGATACCGTGAAGCTTGAAGACGTGGAGGACTAGGAGGTTGGCAGTCTCTAGAGCAGTAGGGAGCTTGGGCAGGGGAATGTAATGAACCATCTTGGAAAATCTGTCAATAATGGTGAGTATAACTGTGTTACCTTCGGAGGGGGGCAGACCAGTGATGAAATCCAGGGCGATATGAGACCAGGGTCGACTAGGCACAGGGAGGGGGCGCAGCAAACCAGCAGGCGGGTGGTGAGAAGCCTTGCCTCTGGCACAGACAGAGCACGCAAGGACAAACTCCCGTGTGTCCTTGCTCATGTTGGGCCACCAGAAACGCTGCTGTAGAAACTCGAGAGTGCGGGTCACTCCGGGGTGGCAGGCCAGCCTCGAGGAGTGTCCCCACTGGAGGACTTTGGCACGGGCGGACTCGGGAACAAACTGCCGATCCTTGGGTCCTGTCCCTGGATCCGGTTGGGCCTTGAGGGCTCTTCTAACCTCCTGTTCGATCTCCCACTGAGCTGCTCCCACGAAACAGGAGGAGGGAAGGATGAAATCCGGGTCCTCTGAATCCATAGAGGGGGAATGAAGGCGAGAGAGCGCGTCAGGTTTGGTGTTCTTGGAGCCAGGTCGGTAGGAAAGGGTGAACTCAAACCTGCTCAAAAAAAGGGACCACCGAGCTTGTCTGGGGTTGAGTCTCTTGGCTGAGCGAAGGTAAGAAAGATTTTTGTGGTCCGTCCATATGATGAAGGGGACGGCAGTCCCCTCCAGCCAGTGCCTCCACTCCTGCAGAGCCCATACCACAGCCAGCAACTCTCTGTTACCCACGTCGTAATTGCGCTCTGCTGGAGAGAGGCGTCGGGAAAAGAAGGCACAGGGGTGAATCCTTTGGGTGGATGAATCCCGTTGGGAGAGCACAGCTCCTGCTCCTGTGTCCGAAGCATCCACCTCCACAATGAACTGGAGAGAAGGGTCAGGATGGCGGAGGATGGGTGCACTGGTGAACAGCGCCTTCAGCTGGTTGAAGGCTGTCTCAGCCTCAGGGGTCCACAGGAAGGGAGAGGAGGTAGAGGTTAAACGGGTGAGCGGGCTAGCCACCAGGCTAAAATTGCGGATGAACCTCCG
The DNA here is from genome assembly GCF_033239565.1 of Halichoeres trimaculatus. NCBI lineage: Eukaryota > Metazoa > Chordata > Actinopteri > Labriformes > Labridae > Halichoeres > Halichoeres trimaculatus. The sequence continues at coordinate 1,415,903 of NW_027437195.1, read as the reverse complement.
GTAGAAGTTAGCGAATCCCAGAAAACGCTGTAACTCCTTACGAGTGGAGGGAGGGGGCCACTCGGCAACCGCTTGGATCTTAGCCGGGTCCGCTTGAAGTTTACCCTGGGCGATGATGTAGCCAAGGAAGTGCACAGAGGAAACGTGAAACTCGCACTTCTCTGGTTTGACGAAGAGCCTGTTCTCAAGGAGACGCTGGAGGACAGAACGGACATGCTGCTTGTGTTCCTGAAGATCTCGGGAGAAGATCAGTATATCATCCAGATAGACAAAGACAAAGCGGTTCAGCATGTCACGCAGAACATCATTCATCAGGGTCTGGAAGACAGCGGGGGCGTTGGTGAGGCCAAAAGGCATTACTTGGTATTCGTAATGTCCCAGAGGTGTGTTAAACGCTGTCTTCCATTCATCTCCCTCCCGGATGCGAATCAGATGATAGGCGTTGCGTAGATCCAGTTTAGAGAAGACCCGCGCCTCACACAGAGGCTCAAACGAGGGGTCGATAAGGGGTAGTGGGGTCTTATCCTTGATGGTTATGTCGTTGAGCCCCCGGAAGTCAATGCAGGGTCGCAGGGTTGAATCCTTCTTCTTGACAAAGAAGAATCCAGCTCCGAGAGGGGAAGAGGAAGGTCGGATGAATCCAGAGGCCAACGAGTCCTTGATATACGCCTCCATGGCGTGTTTCTCGGGGCGAGAGAGATTGTACAGTCTACAGGAAGGTAGAGGTGAACCAGGGAGAAGGTTGATCGCACAGTCATACCGGCGGTGAGGTGGCAAAGACAGGGCACGGTCCTTACTGAAGACAGGCGCGAGATCGTGGTACTCGGGAGGAACAGCAGACAGGTCCGGAGGTGGAGAGGAAGACGGAGGAGCTCTGGTAGCAGGGACGGCAGATTGAAGGCAGTTAGCATGGCAGGAAGCGCTCCAGCCTGTTATGGATAAGGTAGACCAGTCTATGGAGGGGTTATGCAGTTTCAGCCAGGGGTAACCGAGGATCAGAGGAGTAGTGGGGGATTGGATAATGAAAGGCTGAAAAGTCTCTCTATGGTTCCCAGAGATGATGAGGGTGAAGGGCTCGGATTGGTGAGTCACTGTGGCGAGGAGACGGCCATCCAGGGCGGTGACCCTCTTGGGCTCGGAAAGGGGAACTCGGGACAACCTGAGCTGTTGAACCAGCCCCTCATGGATGAAGCTGTCATCCGCACCAGAGTCAATAAGAGCCTGAAGAGAAGAGGACTCCTGTCCCCACAGGATCTGAGCAGGGACCAACATGCGAGGAATGGAGCTGGCAGGGGTAGAGATCTGGCTCACCGTGATCCCCTCTCTCAGCGGTGAGCCTCCCCTTTTACTGATGAAGGACAGGAGGCGATGTAGTGGCCAGCCTCGCCACAGTAAATACACAAATTGTTGTTCATGCGCCTCCTGCGCTCCTGTGGATGAAGGCGGGCTCTGCCCAGCTGCATTGGTTCTTCCGGGGGCTGGGGATTAGGTGACCTGACCGTGGAGGCTGAGGACGGGATCTCTGGGGCTGCAGGCTCACCTAGAAGGGCTGGTCTTCGAGGTCTAGCACCCCGCTCTCTAACCCTCTCTCTTAGTCTATTATCAATCCTGATGGCAAGTGAAATTAAATCCTCCAGGGAGACTGGTTCATCCCTGGTGGCCAACTCATCCTTTAACTGATCAGAGAGACCCTTAGCAAAAACCCCCATCAGGGCTGACTCGTCCCACCCACACTCACTGGCTAGAATACGGAATTCTATGGAGTAGTCAGCAACAGATTGAGAACCCTGAGTTAACGCTAAAAGTCTCCTGGTAGCCTCCCTCCCCCTAACCGGGTGATCAAATACTCTCCGTAACTCAGAGGAAAAACTAGAAAAAGAAGAAAGCACAGGTGAAGAACTGTGCCAAAGGGCAGTAGCCCATTTAGCGGCCCGGCCGCGAAGTAAATTAATCACATACGCTACTTTAGCTTTATCACTGGGGTAGCTGGAGGGTTGCAAATCAAAAACAAGAGAGCAATTTAACAAAAACTGAGCACAAGCTCCTAAATCACCTGCAAAAGGCTCGGGAGAGGGAACATAAGGCTCTCTAACAGTGCCAGAGGGTTGGGGGGCAGGCTGCACAGGACTGCTGTCAGCAGAGGGCACTCTAACCTCACTGGAGGAAGCCTGCGGGGTGAGCTGGTTGATCTGGAGGTGCAGGCCCTGTAGTGTCTCCAAAATCCCCTGTAGCATCTTGTCGTGCCTTCCAAGCAGCATGCCTTGGTGGGTGAGGGCTTCCTTAAACTCCTCTGGAGAGGTTGGATCCATACTTCTGGGCCAGTGGATTCTGTTACAGTTCTGGGCAGAACTAGCAAGGTACACGCTGGACCCAAAAGCGAGGCGGAGGCAAGGAAGCAGTTTAAGAGTTTTTATTGCACAGAGGGAGTAAGTGAGAATGAGAGTCCGGTTTGTAGCAGCTCTCTCCTGAGAGCGCTGGGCACAGAGAGTTGTGGCTGTGGAAGGTGGCAAGGGCTGTAGCAGTAGCTCGAGGGAGGCACTAGGACAAAGCAGCACAAAGACAGGATCAGCAAAAACTCACAGAAAAAGATACACAACAATGTGAGGTCAGTATACTCATCACGAAGGAGACCAAACTACCACGAAGCAAGACGGAATCCACTGGCGCCGGTCCACACCTGAAGAGAGTCTTAAGTAGCCGGCGCCTGATTGCAGATCCGCTGCAGCTGTGCCGGCTGCAGCCGCGGGAGAGAGGAACAGGGAGGGGAGGGGGAAGGAGAGGAGCGCTCCCAGAGCGCAGCAGATTCACCACAGTAACATTAGTAAATCCTGGTTAGCTGTGCCCTGCGGGTTGTCTACCAAGCAGAGCTAAAGGCTAATTAGCCAGCAAACTGCTATATTCATCCTGCCTGTCAATCAGGAGAGAATTATGCAAATGGATGTGAAACTCTGAGTTCAAATATCTCCAAAACTGATGAGACTGAACACACCTGCACTGTTGTCATGAACAGGGAGATGAGCTGTTGATAATTTGTGTCACAAAGTCACAGGTTTGCATTGGAGAGGTTAGACCTGACACAAACCTGGGAGCCCTTTACCATCCATCAAAGTGATGATATCAAGTTAAAAAATGTGTTTTTTGGTGTTTGACTCCCCACGTCAGTTAACAAACCATTATACACCGCAGAGCTTCTGCACTTAAATTTTGCGTGCATCGGCTATAGTTGATTACCCAATAATTCCCCTATACGTCTGTCCTGACATGGTCATCAGTCAGGCCTCTTTAGTGTTTGGAGACAGCCTCAAGTGGACACTGAGGGAACTGCAGTTTGTGCACGTCTCTATCAGCTTCATTTCTCAACACCAGAAAAGCTGCTGGAGTAAAATCCAGTGTCTGTGTGTAAATATGGATTACAGTGAATACACTGAGACTCTGACCATGCATTATACTATAGCATGTGTATCAGTGTTCAAATGGTACTATAGTGAATAAAACGACATTACAGAGCTCTATCAGTGTATCATTTGTTCATTCCACATCCGTTTTAGAATCCAAAATCGGAAAACGGGTAACGACTTATTTCATTTCTCTTTTCAAATCAAAAATTGGAAAACAAATAACAGCCTATTTTTCGCTGTTTTGATTTTGTTTTGAAATTGAAAATTCAGTATGAGAGAATGGAATTCTCATGGTATTTTTGTTCTATTTGTTTTTGGTTTGTAAGATTTTCGATGTGTTGTGACCTGGAAGTTGTTGACTATACCAACAAGTCTTTATCCCAATTTTGGATTCTAAAACGGATATGGAATGAACGAATGATACACTGATAGAGCTCTTGTTAATCACTGAAAAATGATCACAATATTACCCCCAATCCTCCCACTGTCCTCTCCATGTTATATGTCACTGTCTCATGTCTCTTGGAAGGGGCAAAACTAAAATGTAATTTTCCCTCTGGGATAAATGAAGTATTTCTGATTCTTTCTGTAACTTTATTTACATTGTTTTAAATCAGGAAGATTTAAAATTATGTGAAATAAAGAGGAAACATGTCAGAAAGTAAAGAAGAGGGAGAGAAATATCCCATCTTTAAATATTAAAAACCATCAGGATAGAATGAATCCTCCTTCTTTCCAGGAAAGAAACTCCTCAAGTGAAAGTCTGTATGGTTAGATATACACAAAGTCTGAAACACTTCTGGTGTGTGCGTGTGTGTGTGTGTGTGTGTGTGTGTGTGTGTGTGTGTGTGTGTGTGTGTGTGTGTGTGTGTGTGTGTGTGTGTGTGTGTGTGTGTGTGTGTGTGTGTGTGTGTGTGTGTGTGTGTGTGTGTGCAGGTGAATCATCAGGCAATATTAAGATGCTTTTGGAAGTTGACTTTGTGTGTGTGTGTGTGTGTGTGTGTGTGTGTGTGTGTGTGTGTGTGTGTGTGTGTGTGTGTGTGTGTGTGTGTGTGTGTGTATTGATTTGGTTGTTGTTCTGCTGCAGTCAGTAATCAATGACACACTCTAGCATTCACAGAAAACAGCTCGTCCTGTCATCATTATTTCTGTTTCTGATTACATCTCAGAACTTTATTAAAGACACATACACACACACACACACACACACACACACACACACACACACACACACACACACACAGACAAAGTTAGCTTGTGAAGGAAGTTGTTTTGTCCTGATTTCTGCTGAAACCTTCATTGCAGAGAGAAAGGATGGAGCAGGTTTACGCTGGTGTAATTCTGCCTGTTAGCAAACAGCCTCCAATTATCTCCTGTTTGATTGCTTTCCTCCATCAAGGTGAGCGATTAGACCAGCGCTCCTGTGAAGCTCTGGAAGCCGTCCTCAAATCGCTGCACTTTGATTTCATCAATCTGCAGGCGGCACAACTGGAGGAAAATGTGAGTTTTATGAGCAAAACTTATTTTCTTCATCTTCGTCTTCCAATTCCAACACAGTTTCATATTCAGGCCGCGCCGCGATCAGATTAGAGACGATTTTTTTGACTTCAGAAAGAACTTCATAACATTCCTGTCAAATTTGGAGCTGGCTTTCTTCATTCTCCTTCCTCACTGTGTTTCTCTTGCAGGGAGCGGCGTCCTTGCTGGATATGATTTTGTACTATGAATCTACAACCCATCTTGACATTTCTGACAGCAGCAGTATGGGAACATCGTGTTGGAGGGCGCTGGCTCATTTGATAAAGCAGGTCGGCTCAACCGCTGGAATAGTAATCTGTTCATGTAGCACAGGAAGCGTACATCCTCAGAGTGAGTTAGTTTCACATTACAGCAGGCAAAGGATGCAGGGACGAGCAAACAGGCCACGACGTTTACTACTACTGTACAACCACACAACTACAGAAATACACAACTACAGAAATACAGATAACATGAACAACTACATAAACACATTACAGCAGGCACAGGAAGCAGGGACGAGCAAACAGGCCGCGACGTTTACTACTGCTGTACAACTACACACAATGATGCACAACTACATAACTATTATAATACACAACTGTAAAACTATGCAACCAAAGAGATAAAAATAAGAACATAAACAACTACATAAAGACATTACAACAGGCAAGGGATACAGAGATGAGCAAACTGACCATCACGTTTCCAACAATTACACAACCATACAGCTATACAACCTGACATAAACACACAACAACAGAGATAAAAATACACAACTATACACATATACTTCTACACAATCACAATAGCAGAAGGTGCAAACATCCTGTTATAAATAACCAAACAAAAAACATAACTACAAAAACAACTTGAAACAAGCAACCTGACACAAACAGCCCTATACAAACAACCCCACACAAACAAACCCACACAGACAACCTCACACAAACAACCCCACATAAACAACCCCACACAAACAACCCCACATAAACAACCCCACACAAACAACCCCACACAAACAAACCCACACAGACAACCTCACACAAACAACCCCACATAAACAACCTCACACACACAACACAAGACAAACAACCCAACACATACAACTCCACACAAACAACCCCACACAAACATTCCTACACAAACAACACAACACATACAACTCCACACAAACAACCCCACACAAACATTCCTACACAAACAACACACCACCAACAACACAACACAAACAACCCAAAACAAACAATGCAACACCATATACCCAAAACACACAACCTCGCACAAAAAATCCACACAAACAACTTAACACAAACAACCCAAAACAAACAACAAAACACAAACAACACGACACAAACAGCCCCACACATACAACCTAACACAAACAGTACAACACAAACAACCCCACACAAAATACCCAACACAAACAACCAACACATACAACCCCACACAAAAAACAAACACAAACAACCCTACCCAAACAACCCCAAACACACAACCCAACACATACAACCAAATACAAACAACCCTTAACATACAACCCCACTCAAAAAACCCCACACATACAACCAAAAAAACAAACATCACCACACATACATTAAAACACAAAAAACCTAACACAAAAAACTACTCACAAACAACCAAACACAAGCAACCCCACACAAGCAACCCCACACAAACAACCCAACACAAACAACCTCACAGAAACAACCCAACACAAACAACACAACACAAACAACCCAACTTAAACAACACAACACAAAACCTAACCACTTAAACAACAAGCATACCCAAAAACCCTGATTTAGACACCCTGTGTTCAACCTTGTGACTTTAGCCTCAGGTGAACATGAAGTGATCCCAGCCACCAAACCATGTGTTGACACCTGACTGATGAATGAACTCAAAGCAGAGAACCAGGAGAAAAAAAAGATGGAGCTCTCTCTCTCTCTCTCCCCCCTTACACTCTTTGCATCTCCAGTTTCTATTTCACACACCCTGATAAAAAGGAAGGTGTGTGTTTTTACTGTTTTTATGCACTGTGCGCGTTTGTGTGTGTTTCAGAGTGTGCGTCTGTCCAGGCTGGATGTGTGTAGTCTTCCTCTCGTTGACTATCCGGCTCAGTCTCTGTCCAAAGCTCTGCTGACCAGCCGGCTCTCAGTGCTGCACCTCCACAACGCCCAGCTCAGCGGGGTGCCTCTGTACACACTGAGTAAGACACACACACACTCACACACATAAAATTAACAAACACTGATGCACACACTACTCTCTCACACACCTGCTGAGCTTCATAAACAGTCACTTCTGGTTCAGTGACGTCATGATTGTTTGTCAAACCATGTGTGTGTGTGTGTGTGTGTGTGTGTTTGTGTGTGTGTGTGTGTGTGTGTGTGTGTGTGTGTGTGTGTGTGTGTGTGTGTGTGTGTGTGTGTGTGTGTGTGTGTGTGTGTGTGTGTGTGTATGTGTATGTGTGTGTGTGTCCTGTGGCCAGCAGGACCAGATTTTGACCCCTGACCTTCTCTGCAGGTCTGGACCCGGATTAGAGGCCTAATCTCTTACCTGTCACTTTACACACTGCTGCACACATCTATACAGGCTCTGTCAGCCAGGACACACACACACACACACACACACACACACACACACACACACACACACACACACACACACACACACACAAACACACACACACACACACACACACACACACACACACACACACACACACACACACACACACACACACACACTCTCTCTCTCTCTCTCTCTCTCTCACTCATATTTCATGTAACATGTTTAGGAGCTTGCTAGAATCTCTATGAAGGTATAAAACCTCTGATAACGTTATCTTTGACATTGCACCTAAGAAACACTCACGCACCAACACAAATATACATACACTCACCGGCCACTTTATTAGGCACACCTGTCCAACTGCTCATTAATGCAAATTTCTCATCAGCCAATCACATGGCAGCAACTCAATGCACTTAGGCATTTAGACATGGTGAAGATGATCTACTGCAGTTCAAACTGAGCATCAGAATCGGGAAGAAAGGAGATTTAAGGGACTTTGAACGTGGCATGGTTGTTGGTGCCAGACTGTACTCAAATGTCCTCCACAGTCCCCAGATCTCAATCCAATAGAGCACCTTTGGGATGTGGTGGAACGGGAGATTCTCATCATGGATGTTCAGCTGATAAATCTGCAGCAACTGTGTGATGCTATCATGTCAATATGGACCAAACTCTCTGAGAATGTTTTCAGTACCTTGATGAATCTATGCCACCAAGGATTAATGCAGTTCTGAAGGCAAAATGGGGTCCAACCCGGTACTAGCAAGGTGGACCTAATAAAGCGGCTGGTGCGTGTAAATACATACATTCACACTTGTACTATTTGGCTGTCACTGAAATCAAACATTATGGTCTTGACCTTTGGTAATAATTACATTGTGCTGTTTTTCTAGATTACAGTTTTATCCATGAAGACCTGAGGACAAACAATTCATAACTAAAACAAACGTCTCCTCATTAAAACAAATGTCTCCTCTTTGAAACAAAAGTGTCCTCAATAAGAAAAATGGGTCCTCATTAAAACAAATGTCCCCTTGAAACAAACGTATCCTTAATAAAACAAATATCTCCTCATCGAAACAAATGTGGCCTTTTGAAACATACGTGTCCTCATTAAAACAAAGGGTCCTCATTTAAACAAACGTGTCCTCATTGAAACATTTATAGGTCAAAATACTGTGCTCCTCTGTTTCCCCTCCCTCACATGACAAACAGATAATTTGACAGGAATTATTGAAAGAAAAGAACTGAAGAACGCTGTGTTTCATTTGAGAGGCCTGAGCTTACTAACCTTTTCTGAATGATGGATTATTACATGTTGCAAGCCGTACAGTACTGTACACAAAGCACACACACAAACACACACCCAGAGTCAATGCTTGAGTGTATTCACACACATGGACACACTCACAACAGGGAGACAACACTCAGAGGGGGGTTAAGTGCTGGACTTGGATGGACAGGTCTTTGACACACACTGTGTGTACACAGAGCGTCAACATGAGGAGAGAAGAGCTTCAGAGACCATGGAGCAGTTCTTTCATCTCTGCCCCCTTCTCTCCTCCTTTATGGTCAGTACATTCTGAAAGGATCCCGTCACATCCAGGTGACCCTGTGTGACAGTAAAGACCAGCTCTGACCCTTCTTTCTGGAAGGAGAGACCTGAGCTCAGCACCTCCTCTCAGCTGGAGCACACACACCCTCATGGACTCAGTTCAAAGTACAGAAACTTGCTCCTTCAGTGTTTTCTGCTGTTTCCTGGATCTCTTTGATATTTTAGGGTCTCAAAGTCTCCCTCCTCCTCCCCTTCTACTCTCATCACTCCCCCTGCCTGTCCCCCCTGCCTCTGCTGAGCCCACCAACACTTCCCCTCCTCCCCTCTCGGTGGGGGGTCCCAGCTGAGGATCATTGCCTTCGATCGGAGGGGCCTGTGATTGCGGGATTGGGCGCTGGCGGTGGAGTCGACCGGATCAATCCCGCCGATTCCAACATTTGGTTCCCACTGTGCCTGATGACAATGTTGGCATTCCACATGCAGCCCAGCGGCCTGATCAAATCTGCTGCATCGATCCGGACGCCAGGGCAGGGAGGGCCCACAAACATGGACACACAAGTCGCACAGTACTGTACACAAAGCACACACACACACACACACACACACACACACACACACACACACACACACACACACACACACACACACACACACACACATCGTACAGGGAGCACTCACTTACGGTATCTCTGACTTAAAGACGTGATTGAGAAACATAAAGAAAAGTTTCTGACACCTAGAGGACCGGATCTGTGGCTTTGACAGGTTTGTGAGGTCTGAAGCAGTCCCGGCTCTGGCTCCAACAATAGCTGCTCCGTGCCGCTGAAGGAGTGCCACTTGATCTTTAGCGCAGTAATTTTCAGGAGGCAGACTTCCTGCTGTGCTCTCGTTTTCATGCTCAAGTTCACTCGCCTTCAATCAGTCTGCTGTCGCTCCAACCTGCAGGCCCGCGTCTGGCTCCACCGATCATATCTAATACCACTTTAGAGAAATCCATACGTCTTAATTTGAGGAGGAGGGGATGGGGAGGTGCTTCTATCTAAAGTTTGGACAGCAAACTTATCCTCACACTCCATCTGTCTTCTTTAAGCTAGCCAGCAGATGACATGGATGCAGAGCCTGGAGGACAGAGATTAGAGATTTGTTGTTGGGATCAGGTATACCAGGTAACACACTCAGCCTCATGTCCCTTCAAACACACGGGGACAGACCCTCAGGGGGTGTTTGATGCAGATCAAACCTTGGGGTGTGAAATGGATCTCAGGTCCTGTCCTGAACTCCTGGACTCTTCTTTCTCTGTTTTTTTTTTTCTCTTGCAGTCAGTGCGCTGAAGTCAAACAAGGCTCTGAAAGAGCTCCACCTCACCAACAACCAGCTGAACAGCTACCAGGACGCCCTGCAGCTGGGAGACCTTCTGAGATACAACAACACCTTACAGACCCTGCAGCTCAGCAACAACGCTGTGGCAGACGCTGGTAGGAACTCAGGCCTAGCTCTGCTGTGGGGGACATTTTAGCAGGGATATGGTGCCAAGAGTGCACGAATTTACATTTTGCTGTTAGATCTTAAAAGGGCTCTAAGCAGAGTTTCAGATACAAAAAGATGAAATGAGAGTGAGACACACAAAAGATGAGTTAGCAGTTCATTCCAAACAAGTGAATTAGTCTGTTCATCAGCTGATCAAAAGTTTAAGACCACAGCTCAAAAATATGAAACTAGTGATGTGTGGATCAATACTAAAATACAGATACTTCTTATACCTGCTCTCTGTGCTCTGAAATCGATTCTAAAACCAGAATATCCATACCTTTGATACTTCAGTCATCTGAGGTCCATTAACAGGAACACAGTGAAAAGTCAGCAAACTGTTGAGAACTTATCTGAATGATAGTCTGTTTTGAGGGAACTACTTTTTCTTCCGCCTGGTAAAATGCTTAATGTGTAAGTGCAGCTGCACGCTGCTCAGTCTGTCACTCACTCACTCATTCAGTCTCAGCCTGTAGTCTGCAGTTCGCACAGGACCGAATGACAGAGTGCAAAAGAAGTCATGTGTGGAGCTATTTTAGCTCCACAAACAGCCAAGACACTGTTTGTGATATTTTCAGAAAAAACGTCAGGACTTGAGGCAACACAGCGAACATCGTTAAACACCTTGGGTTGAATCACAACCAAGAATACGAGGCATTTATAATGAGGGGGACAGAGGAGAGGGAGAGCTCAGCGTCAGATGCTGTTAGGGTGAGACAGACGTCATGTCCCTCCACGTCATCCAGAGAGAGAAAATGTGGAGGTTTAAGAGTTGCTAAGTGCTGTAGTTACTGTTCAAATTAATAGATATGGTTATGACATAAGTAAGAAAATAAATACATGCTTCAATAAATAACTGCATGACTTTGTTAAGCGTAATAACACATGTGCCAAGGAGATAAAAAGCCTGGATTAATTCAGGTACAGTTCCCTAAAGAACTGAGGATTACAAACAACAGGTATCTTTAAATAACACCGAACAATTGTAATATAACAGTCATGGTGAGTAAAGAAAAATATCTCCTAGAAAACATTAATCAAAAATAACATTTAATCTATAAAATATATCCATCCTAATTTACAACCTGTCTAATTTGCCTTAACTGTTGGATAAATCATTCAAAATGTAGGTATGGACAAACTTGTGAAAATATTGTGGCATTTATTTATTTACTTAAATATTGTACTGGCAAATTCAATTTAGTGGTATGATTAAAACTGCACTTATTGTTTTTTTTTTTTTTTTTTTTTTTTTTAAATAAGATTTACCAGACGCATTGCATGTATCTACACTAAGTGTCAGTATCAATTCAGTATTGCCAATACCAGCCTGAATTTTACCCAGGATCAGATCGGAAAGTAAGGCAGTGGTAGCGAACATCACTACCTGAAACCCCCTAAAACAGAAATTGAAGTCTGAAAAAAAGACTCAGTTATGAGGGGCTCCACCGTTCTTGGTGATCTCTCTCTCTCTCTCTCTCTCTCTCTTGATGTGAGTGTTTCCAGGAGACTGTGTGAACGTTGCTCCAAGTGGTGAAGATGTCTTCATGGAGGATCATCCACTGTCTGGACCTGATGTCCATTTCTGTAAACGTCCCTCTCCATCCATCCCCAAATGTTGTCAGAGTGATTTAGATCAGGGGAACATCAGGATGGTCCAAAGAGTGATCTGATTCCTCTGGAAAAAGTCCAGAAACCCAGTCATTACCACACAGACCAGGGCCCTCAGTCATAAAGGAGGCCCCCTGCAACATCTCCACAGAGCCAGCCGCCGTTTGAGGCCCCTGACCAACCTGAAGCTCCATTGGTCCATTGAAGGAAAAAGCCCCAGATTATGATGGCGCCCCCTCCACTGTGCCGCCGTGAAAACATCTCCAGTGGGATCTCCTGGTCATGTCAGTAACGTTGAAGCCATCAGGACGTCAAGGTTCAGTTTTTTCTCCTCAGAGAATCAAACTTTCTTTACCTTTCAGTGTCCCATGTTTGCTGCTCTCTGAAAAAGTTCAAATGGTGAGTTTGAGGCGTTGAAGGAGACATGGCTTTTGAAGACGTGTTTTGTTCTTAAAGGTAGAGTCTGCAGGATTTTTGTACAAACCAAAATATCGTCTCCTCTGGGTCTCTAAACATGTGTGTCAGCGTCTGTGTCAGCCTCAGCCCCCTTCTCTGCCTGAATGTTGATGTTTTGGTTGTATCGGGATGCTTCTGGGCATGATCACATCAGCAACCCAGTGCACGAGTGACTTTGCATGTTGGTTAGGGAGTGGAAGAAGCTATCCTGAGCAGTGATGATCATGGGCGTAGCACAGAACACGGCAAACACAACCAAAATGAAATGAAACACCAAACAGATAAAGCTTTTTTATAAGCAAGGGTGAAGCTTGGCTCAACTTACACTCGCTTTCAGAGACTTACCATAACCAGTTATGTGTCAAATACCTGTGATTGGCTCGTGCTAACTCCGAGCCAGTGGGTGTGCACTGCTGCTGACCCTGATCCAAGGAGAATTTCTGTTTACTAACAAGTAACCAAAACTCCTGCAGACCCATAGACTGTATAAAACATGGACGTAGTCTCTACGACGTCACCTGTCTGTCTGTTCCTTAACCGTAAAATGACGCCAATTTGCAAAAGCAGCCACAGTGGATATGACACCGGCTGTGAGAGATACAATCGCTCTACTTCCACAGACACCAAAGGTATCATTGAATATTTACCTTTCTCCTTGGGACTGTTACAAACTTACCTGACACACCAGACAGACAGGTCTATATATCCGCCACTGAAATAGTCCATCTGGTTCAAAAATGTTTTTGGGGGCTGAAACCTCAAATATATCCACACGTGGTGATTGGATGATCATTCTGCTCATCACACTCATCACAGACCAGTGTGTGTTTTTTTGGGAACAAATTTTCTTTGTTCAAGTCAACTTTTTACTGGATACAATGCAACGAGGGAAGGTATTTATCAACACAGTTACGTATCACTGTTGTTTGAAACGTGACAACTTAAGTTTTTCCCTTTTCTCTTCTCTTTTGGAAATAAAAACAAACAAATGGAAATCTGTTGGTTTTTCAACATTCCGTTTGATCATTTAGATCAAATAAGGGGAAGTTGAATTACAGGCCAAGGGCTGATTTTGATTTTATTGTTTAATGTCTTTGATCATTGTGACCAGGAAGTTGTAGCTTCTCTGTCAAAAGAGCGTAGATGAAGCCGGCTTGATGGTAGTTGTGCGCACAGTAATGCTACGTTTTCTTTAAAAGAGCCAAACAAGTGACTCTTGACATGACAACCCAAAAAAATAGGGAGGATCTTTCCAGTATGTTCATTTTCTCCTAAAATACCGCATATGTTTCTGCTGCAGAAAGCATTTAAGCCCTCCCCATCAGGCGGACATGACAGAGAGAATACCTGACAGCAAATAACATAAAGGACAGATTGGTGCTCAGATTTTTAAGGTTGTGGTCTTTAACCTTTGATAAGCTGATAAACAGCCAATTTTACTGTTATTTGCAATAATTTCTTACTTTTTTTGTCCCACTCACATTCTTTCTTGTTGTGTTTTAAATCTCTGCTTAGAACTTTATTAGGACACAACATTGCAAAGTGTAAATTTTTGTTATTTTTCAACTGGTCTGAAAGACTTGATCAGGTGTGTTTGCAATAAAAGAAATCCAAGCTGGTCTCTGTGGTCCCCCTCTGCAGGTTTGGAGGAGCTGTGTGATGGTCTGAGGTGGCAGGTTGCAGGTCTGAAGGTCCTTCTGCTGAGGAACAACCAGATCACTGCAGACGGGATGGCACACCTGGCCAAGGCTCTGGTGAGGATCAGACTGGGAACACGCCCAGGATATGGTGTGTGTGTGTGTGTGTGTGTTTGTGTGTGTGTGTGTGTGTGTGTGTGTGTGTGTGTGTGTGTGTGTGTGTGTGTGTGTGTGTGTGTGTGTGTGTGTGTGTGTGTGTGTGTGTGTGTGTGTGTGTGATGAAGTTAGCATGTGAAGATCCCTTTGCGTTTCCCAGGCGTGAACAGTAACGTGACTGAAAAAGTTCCCGGTGTCCTCTGACAGAGAGGGGACTCATTTTCATCCTGTGAGGGTTTTGTTGGACTGATGTCCACATACACTCCTCTTCACACAGGGCCTTACTCACTAACCTTCACTAACAGATGAGCTGCTTGAGGCCAGGAAACAAAACAGCTGCAACATGTGGTGACTTTCAAAATAAAAGCCCTCTGTGTTGACATCAGTTCACATCTACCTACAACAGCAAACCCATATGAAGAGTGGAGCCCTGCCAGGAGTCTGCAGGTCTATGGTTTTCAGAGGACAGTAAAGTCTACAGGAGCAAGGAGAGGCTCATCACTGGGGTGGGAAACAGCTGATTCAGTGACAGATGTGGGAAATTCTGCCCTGTGGAGTCAAACCACAGCAGAGCAGAGACAGACTGAAGACACTTCCTGTTTCACAGAGGTCAAATCCCTGTCCTCTCTCTGTTCTGGGTTCATCCCAAAGATCTGGAGCTATCATCGGGGTCCAGATATCTGGGCTGGAGGGATTTCCTCCACAGCTGCAGAGATATTTCCTCCATGTTTTGGGAGAAGGACTGACAGGATCAGAAACCCAAACCTCAATGCTAACACGCTAACAGGTGTGTGTCAAAGCTGTCCCCTGATCCAGCCCAACCCTCTGACTCTGACCTGCTCTCTGTTCCCAGAAGCAGAGGACTGAACAGAGTTTGGCCTCAAACAGAGGAGTCCTGCTCTGCAGACGTCCCGCCTCCACCCCGTACACCCTTAATAACATGCATTCCTTCCGCCTGATTGGCAGCATAAACTGCACCTTCCTGTCATGTGAGTGGGGATTGGAGAAGTCAGAGGACTAGAAATTAAAGGCCTGCTCTGCACACACACTCTCACACTTCCCCTGTCTCCTCCAGCGCCACCAAAAGAAGAAACACTTTGATTAAATAATAGATGTGTGTTAAGGAGGGCGCTCACGCTGACTGCCAGTCACCCGGATAAGTAGATGTCCTCGCGGGCCGTAATGATGATAATTAGAGCGTGGCTGGTTGTGTGGAATATGATGGTGAGGAGAGCTGTTATTAACCTTTCTGTTGGTGCTCTTGCTCACTGCCCTCAGGGCTCGTAGAAGGACTGAGTTTAAGAGGAGGAGGAGGAGGAGAAAGGGGCCAAACACTTCATAATCCACCACGTTTAACTGACTCTGGAGTCATGACAGGAGGATAAAAACATCACTCCACTCTGATTGATGTTAATGATTTCACTGACCTGGACTAAAGACAGGTCCCCCTCTCTGAATTACAGCAGAAATAATTCATTCACAACAGCAGATAGCGCCACCTGTCAGTGGGTTGAGTGTAACACTCATGACTGAGACCAGCTGTTGGCAGCAGAAATCTCATCAGAGTCTCTGGGAATCCTTACATTCGCTTTGCATGTGCTTCCTGTTTGGTGTGGGGGTAGACTCTTCCTGTTTGTGTCAGGTTCATGGTTTAAAGAGGATGCCTTTTAGAAAAACAGGTCTAACTCCAAGTTTGGATTAGGTAAAGATCCAAGCCTTGAACCTCATTAGTAACAGCTATAGAGTGCCCACCAGTCAGTCAAACAGCCAAGCCATCATATGGACAAAACTAAAAAAGATAATAACTACATCAATAACTGGTCATGATAACTCCTGGTTACAAACTCAGAATGTCACAGCCTCAGAGAGGGTTACAGACTTAGAGAGGGTTAAAGACTCAGAGAGGGTTAAAGACTCAGAGAGGGTTAAATACTCGGATAGGTTTAAAGACTCAGAGAGGGTTACAGACTCAGATAGGGTTAAAGACTCAGAGAGGGTTACAGACTCAGAGAGGGTTACAGACTCAGAGAGGGCACAGACTCAGAGAGGGTTACAGACTCAGATAGGGTTAAAGACTCAGAGAGGGTTACAGACTCAGAGATGGTACAGACTCGGAGAAGGTACAGAATAGGAGAGGGTTTCGGACTAAGAGAGGGAACAGACTCAGAGAGGGTTATAGACTCAGAGAGGGTTATGGACTCAGAGAGGGTACAGACTCAGAGAGGGTACAAACTCAGAGAAGGTACAGAATAGGAGAGGGTTACAGACTCAGAGAGGGTAGAGACTCAGAGAAGGTACAGAATGTGTGCGGGTTACAGACTCAGAGAGGTTACAGACTCAGAGAGGGTACCGACTACGAGAGGGTTACAGACTCAGAGAGGGTATGGACTCAGAAAGAAGACTCAAAGAAGGTACAGACTCAGAGAGGGTACAGACTCAAAGAAGGTACAGAATTGGAGAGGGTTACGGACTCAGTGAGGGTTACAGATTCAGAGAGGGTTACAGACTCAGAGAGGGTTACAGACTCAGAGAGGGTTACAGACTCAGAGAGGGTTACAGACTCAGAGAGGGTACATACTCAGAGAGGGTTACAGACTCAGAAAGTGTACAGACTCAGAGAGGGTTACAGACTCAGAGAGGGTACAGACTCAGATAGGGTACAGACTCAAAGAAGGTACAGACTCAGAGGGGGTAAAGACTCAAAGAAGGTACAGTATAGGAGAGGGTTACGGACTCAGTGAGGGTTGCAGATTCAGAGAGGGTTATGGACTTAGAGGGGGTACAGACTAGGAGGGGGTTATAGACTCAGAGAGGGTACAGACACAGAGAGGGTACAGACTAGGAGAGGGTACAGACTCAGAGAGGGTTATAGACTCAAAGAGGGTAACAGACTCAGAGGATGTACAGACTAGGAGAGGGTTAAAGACTCAGAGAGGGTTACGGACTCGGAGAGGGTTAAAGACTCAGAGAGGGTTACAGACTTAGAGAGGGTTAAAGACTCAGAGAGGGTTAAATATTCAGAGAGAGTTAAATACTCAGAGAGGGTTAAATACTCAGAGAGGGTTACAGACTCAGATAGGGTTAAAGACTCAGAGAGGGTTAAAGACTCAGAGAGGGTTAAATACTCAGAGAGGGATTAAAAATACTCAGAGAGGGTTACAGACTCAGATAAGGTTAAAGACTCAGAGAGGGTTACAGACTCAGAGAGGGTTAAAGACTCAGAGAGGGTTACAGACTCAGATAGGGTTAAAGACTCAGAGAGGGTTACAGACTCAGAGAGGGTTAAAGACTCAGAGAGGGTTAAAGACTCAGATAGGGTTACAGACTCAGATAGGGTTACAGACTCAGATAGGGTTAAAGACTCAAAGAGGGTACAGACTCAGAGAGGGTTACAGACTCAGATAGGGTTAAAGACTCAGAGAGGGTTACAGACTCAGAGAGGGTTACAGACTCAGAGAGGGTTACAGACTCAGATAGGGTTAAAGATGCAGAGAGGGTAAAAGACTCAGAGAGGGTACAGACACAGAGAGGATTACAGACTCAGAGAGGGTTAAAGGATCAGAGAGGGTACAGACTCGGAGAGGGTTAAAGATGCAGAGAGGGTAAAAGACTCAGAGAGGGTTACAGACTCAGATGGGGTTAAAGACTCAGAGAGGGTTACAGACTCAGAGATGGTACAGACTCAGAGATGGTTATAGACTCAGAGAGGGTTATGGACTCAGAGAGGGTTATAGACTCAGAGAGGGTTATAGACTCAGAGAGGGTACAAACTCAGAGAAGGTACAGAATAGGAGAGGGTTACAGACTCAGAGAGGGAAGAGACTCAGAGAAGGTACAGAATGTGTGCGGGTTACTGACTCAGAGAGGTTACAGACTCAGAGAGGGTTACAAACTCAGAGAGGGTACAGACTCAAAGAAGGTACAGACTCAGAGAGGGTACAGACTCAAAGAAGGTACAGAATAGGAGAGGGTTATGGACTCAGTGAGGGTTAGAGATTCAGAGAGGGTTATGGACTTAGAGAGCGTACAGACTCAGAGAGGGTTACAGACTCAGAGAGGGTTACAGACTCAGTGAGTGTTCAGACTCAGAGAGGGTTACAGACTCAGAGAGGGTACAGACTCAGATAGGGTACAGACTCAAAGAAGGTACAGACTCAGAGAGGGTAAAGACTCAAAGAAGGTACAGAATAGGAGAGGGTTACGGACTCAGTGAGGGTTGCAGATTCAGAGAGGTTTATGGACTGAGAGAGGGTACAGACTAGGAGGGGGTTATAGACTCAGTGTTACAGTTCTGAGCAGAACTAGCAGGGACTCGCTGGACCCAAAAGCGAGGCGGAGGCAAGGAAGCGGTTTTGAGAGTTTTTATTGCACAGAGAATGTAATGGAATGAGAGTCCGGTAACTAACAGCTCTCTCCTGAGAGCGCTGAACACTGAGAGTTGTGGCTGTGGAAGGTGGCAAGGGCTGTAGCAGGGACTCGAGGGAGGCACTAGAACAAAGCAGCAAAAAGACAGGATCAGCAAACAAGCTTCACAAGAAAAGGTACTCAAAAACGCGAGATCAGGTATACTCATCACAGAGGAGGCCAAACTACCACGAAGCAAGACGGAATCCACTGGCGCCGGTCCACACCTGAAGAGAGTCTTAAGTAGCCGGCGCCTGATTGCAGATCTGCTGCAGCCGTGCAGGCTGCAGCCGCGGGAGAGAGGAACAGGGAGGGGAGGGGGAAGGAGAGGAGCGCTCCCAGAGCGCAGCAGATTCACCACAGTACCCCCCCCTCAACGGACGCCTCCTGGCGTCCTTCCAGGCTTCTCAGGGTTGGCACGGTAAAAGTCATCAATGAGAGAATTGTCCAAGATCAACTTACGGGAAATCCAGGATCTCTCCTCCGGACCATAGCCCTCCCAGTCCACCAGGAATTGGAATCCCCTCCCCCGGGGACGGACGTCCAGAATCCGGGAGACAGAGAAGGCCGGATGGTCATCGATGATCCGGGGGGGAGGGGGGGGGACGGCTGGAGGACTAAGGTCACTGGAGGAGACAGGCTTGATTAGTGACACATGGAATGTGGGGTGAATCCGAAGGGAGGCAGGCAATTTCAACTTTACACATGAGGGGTTGATGACCTTTACCACTGGGAAGGGTCCGATGAACCGTGGCGAGAGCTTACGTGCATCCGAGAGGAGGGGGAGGTCCCGGGTAGAGAGCCACACCTCTTGGCCTGGCTGATACACAGGAGCGGGGGAGCGATGGGCATCAGCCAGACGCTTATTACGGTCTGCTGTTCTGAGGAGCGCCGCCCGCGCCTCCCGCCAGATGGTCCTGATGCGGCGGTGGTGCTCCCTCACCGACGGCACGGCCACAGTCTGTTCCTGCTCGGGAAACACAGGGGGCTGGAAACCGTAACAGACCATGAAGGGGGACATACCTGTGGCCGAGCTGGTGAAGGAGTTGTGGGAGTATTCAATCCATGGCAGGCAGGTGCTCCAAGAGGCAGGATGCTGGGCCGCCACACACCGGAGCGCAGACTCGAGACTCTGGTTGGCCCGCTCTGTCTGGCCGTTTGTTTGAGGGTGATACCCCGAGGAGAGGCTGGCTGCTGCGCCCACCGAGGAGCAAAAATCCTTCCAAACCTGCGAGATGAACTGGGGTCCTCTGTCAGAAACAATGTCAACTGGGATACCGTGGAGCTTGAATACGTGGAGGACAAGAAGGTTGGCAGTCTCTAAAGCAGTAGGGAGCTTGGGCAGGGGAATGTAATGAACCATCTTGGAAAATCTGTCAATAATGGTGAGTATAACTGTGTTACCTTCGGAGGGTGGCAGACCAGTGATGAAATCCAGAGCGATATGGGACCAGGGTCGACTAGGCACAGGGAGGGGGCGCAGCAAACCAGCAGGCGGGTGGTGAGAAGCCTTGCCTCTGGCACAGACAGAGCACGCAAGGACAAACTCCCGTGTGTCCTTGCTCATGTTGGGCCACCAGAAATGCTGCTGAAGAAACTCGAGAGTGCGGGTCACTCCGGGGTGGCAGGCCAGCCTCGAGGAGTGTCCCCACTGGAGGACTTTGGCACGGGCGGACTCGGGAACAAACTGCCGATCCTTGGGTCCTGTCCCTGGATCCGGTTGGGCCTTGAGGGCCTTTTTAACCTCGTGTTCGATCTCCCACTGAGCAGCTCCCACGAAACAGGAGGAAGGAAGGATAAAATCCGGGTCCTCTGAATCCGTAGAGGGGGAATGAAGGCGAGAGAGCGCGTCAGGTTTGGTATTCTTGGAGCCAGGCCTGTAGGAGAGGGTAAACTCAAACCTGCTCAAAAAAAGGGACCACCGAGCTTGCCTGGGGTTTAGTCTCTTGGCAGAGCGAAGGTAAGCAAGGTTCTTGTGATCAGTCCATATAATGAAGGGGACAGCAGTCCCCTCCAGCCAGTGCCTCCACTCCTGCAGAGCCCATACCACAGCCAGCAACTCTCTGTTACCCACGTCGTAGTTGCGCTCCGCTGGAGAGAGGCGTCGGGAGAAGAAGGCACAGGGATGAATCCTTTGGGTAGATGGATCCCGTTGGGAGAGAACAGCTCCTGCTCCTGTGTCCGAAGCATCCACCTCCACGATGAACTGGAGAGACGGGTCAGGATGGCGGAGGATGGGTGCATTGGTGAACAACGCCTTCAGCTGGTGGAAGGCTGCCTCAGCCTCCGGGGTCCACAGGAAGGGAGAGGAGGTAGAGGTTAGACGGGTGAGTGGGCTAGCCACCAGGCTAAAATTGCGGATGAATCTCCGGTAGAAGTTTGCGAATCCCAGAAAGCGCTGTAACTCCTTGCGAGTGGAGGGAGGGGGCCAATCGGCAACCGCTTGAATCTTGGCTGGGTCCGCTTGGAGTCTACCCTGGGCGATGATGTAGCCCAGGAAGTGCACAGACGAAACATGAAACTCACACTTCTCGGGTTTGATGAAGAGCTTGTTCTCAAGGAGACGCTGGAGGACAGAACGAACATGCTGCTTGTGTTCCTGGAGATTGCGAGAGAAGATGAGTATGTCATCCAGATAGACGAAGACAAAGCGGTTCAGCATGTCACGAAGAACGTCATTCATCAGGGTTTGGAAAACAGCGGGGGCGTTGGTGAGGCCAAATGGCATTACTTGGTATTCGTAATGTCCAAGAGGTGTATTAAACGCTGTCTTCCATTCATCTCCCTCCCGGATGCGAATCAGATGATAGGCGTTGCGGAGATCCAGTTTTGAGAAGACCCGGGCCTCACACAGAGGCTCGAACGAGGGGTCGATGAGGGGTAGTGGAGTCTTATCCTTAATGGTTATCTCGTTGAGCCCCCGGAAGTCAATACAGGGTCGCAGGGATGAATCCTTCTTCTTAACAAAGAAGAATCCTGCTCCGAGAGGGGAAGAGGATGGTCGGATAAATCCAGAGGCCAACGAGTCCTTGATATACGCCTCCATGGCGTGTTTCTCGGGACGAGAGAGGTTGTACAGTCTACTAGAGGGTAGAGGGGAACCAGGCAGAAGGTTGATGGCGCAGTCATACCGGCGGTGAGGTGGCAGAGACAGGGCACGGTCCTTACTGAAGACTGGAGCGAGATCGTGGTACTCGGGAGGAATGGCTGACAGGTCCGGAGGTGGAGAGGAAGACGGAGGAGCTCTGGTAATAGGGACGGCAGATTGCAGGCAGTTAGCATGACAGGAAGCGCTCCAGCCTGTTATGGATAAGGTTGACCAGTCTATAGAGGGGTTATGCAGTTTCAGCCAGGGGTAACCAAGGATCAGAGGAGTAGTGGGGGAGTGGATAATGAAGGGCTGAAAAGTCTCTCTATGATTCCCAGAGATGATGAGGGTGAAAGGCTCGGATTGATGAGTTACCATCGCGAGGAGGCGGCCATCCAGGGCGGTGACCCTCTTGGGCTCTGAAAGGGGAGCTTGTGACAGCCTGAGCTGTTGAGCCAGACCTTCGTGGATGAAACTGTCATCCGCACCAGAGTCGATAAGAGCCTGAAGGGAAGAGGACTCCTGTCCCCACAGGATCTGAGCAGGTACCAACATGCGAGGAATGGAACTGGCAGGGGTAGAGATCTGGCTCACCGTGATCCCCTCTCTCAGCGGTGAGCCTCCCCTTTTACCGATGAAGGGCAGGAGGCGATGTAATGGCCGGCCTCGCCACAGTAGATACACAAGTTGTTGCTCATGCGCCTCCTGCGCTCCTGTGGATGGAGGTGTGCTCTGCCCAGCTGCATGGGTTCTTCCAGGGGTTGGGGATTAGGTGACTTGACCATGGGGGCAGAGGACGGGATCTCTGGGGCTGTAGGCTCAACTAGCAGGGCTGGTCTGCGGGATCTAGCACCCCGCTCTCTAACTCTCTCTCTCAATCTATTATCAATCCTAATGGCGAGTGAAATTAAATCCTCCAGGGAGACTGGTTCATCCCTGGTAGCCAACTCATCCTTTAACTGATCAGAGAGACCCTTAGCAAAAACACCCATCAGGGCTGACTCGTCCCACCCACACTCACTGGCTAGAATACGGAATTCTATGGAGTAGTCAGCAACAGAATGAGAACCCTGAGTTAAAGCTAGAAGTCTCCTGGTGGCCTCCCTCCCTCTAACGGGGTGATCAAATACTCTCTTTAACTCGGATGAAAAACTTGAAAAGGAAGAAAGCACAGAAGAATTACTGTGCCAAAGGGCAGTGGCCCATTTAGCGGCCCGGCCGCGAAGTAAATTAATTACATATGCTACCTTAGCTTTATCACTGGGATAGCTGGAGGGCTGCAAATCAAAAACTAGAGAGCAGTTTAACAAAAACTGAGCACAAGCTCCTAAATCACCAGAAAAAAGCTCGGGAGAGGGAACAAAAGGCTCTCTAACAGAGCCAGAGGGTTGGGGGACAGGCTGCACAGGACTGCTGTCAGCAGAGGGCACTCTAACCTCACTGGAAGGAGCCTGTGGGGTGAGCAGGTTGATCTGAAGATGCAGGCCTTGTAGAGTCTCCAAAATCCCCTGTAGCATCTTATCATGCCTTCCAAGCAGCATGCCTTGGTGGGTGAGGGCTTCCTTAAACTCCTCTGGAGAGGTTGGATCCATACTTCTGGCCAGTGGATTCTGTTACAGTTCTGAGCAGAACTAGCAGGGACTCGCTGGACCCAAAAGCGAGGCGGAGGCAAGGAAGCGGTTTTGAGAGTTTTTATTGCACAGAGAATGTAATGGAATGAGAGTCCGGTAACTAACAGCTCTCTCCTGAGAGCGCTGAACACTGAGAGTTGTGGCTGTGGAAGGTGGCAAGGGCTGTAGCAGGGACTCGAGGGAGGCACTAGAACAAAGCAGCAAAAAGACAGGATCAGCAAACAAGCTTCACAAGAAAAGGTACTCAAAAACGCGAGATCAGGTATACTCATCACAGAGGAGGCCAAACTACCACGAAGCAAGACGGAATCCACTGGCGCCGGTCCACACCTGAAGAGAGTCTTAAGTAGCCGGCGCCTGATTGCAGATCTGCTGCAGCCGTGCAGGCTGCAGCCGCGGGAGAGAGGAACAGGGAGGGGAGGGGGAAGGAGAGGAGCGCTCCCAGAGCGCAGCAGATTCACCACACTCAGAGAGGGTACAGTCACAGAGAGGGTACAGACTAGGAGAGGGTACAGACTCAGAGAGGGTTATAGACTCAGAGAGGGAAACAGACTCAGAGCATGTACGGACTAGGAGAGGGTTAAAGACTCAGAGAGGGTTAAAGACTCAGAGAGGGTTTCAGACTCAGATAGGGTAAAAGACTCAGAGAGGGTTACAGACTCAGATAGGGTTAAAGACTCAGAGAAGGTTACAGACTCAGATAGGGTTACAGACTCAGAGAGGGTTACAGACTCAGAGAGGGTTAAAGACTCAGATAGGGTTACAGACTCAGAGAGGATTAAAGACTCAGAGAGGGTTAAAGACTCAGATAGGGTTAAAGATTCATAGAGGGTTACAGACTAGAAAGGGTTAAAGACTCAGAGAGGGTTACAGACTCAGAGAGGGTTACAGACTCAGAGAGGGTTACAGACTCAGATAGGGTTAAAGACTCAGAGAGGGTTAAAGACCCAAAGAAGGTACAGACTCAGAGAGGGTACAGACTCAAAGAAGGTACAGAATAGGAGAGGGTTCAAGACTCAGAGAGGGTTACAGACTCAGATAGGGTTAAAGACTCAGAGAGGGTTACAGACTCAGATAGGGTTAAAACCTCAGAGAGGGTTACAGACTCAGATTGGGTTAAAGACTCAGAGAGGGTTACAGACTCAGATAGGGTTAAAGACTCAGATAGGGTTAAAGACTCAGAGAGGGTTACAGACTCAGAGAGGGTTACAGACTCAGATAGGGTTAAAGACTCAGAGAGGGTTACAGACTCAGAGAGGGTTACAGACTCAGATAGGGTTAAAGACTCAAAGAGGGTACAGACTCAGAGAGGGTTACAGACTCAGATAGGGTTAAAGACTCAGAGAGGGTTACAGACTCAGAGAGGGTTACAGACTCAGAGAGGGTACAGACTTGGAGAAGGTACAGAATAGGAGAGGGTTACAGACTCAGAGAGGGTTATGGACTCAGAGAGGGTTATAGACTCAGAGAGGGTTATAGACTCAGAGAGGGTACAAACTCAGAGAAGGTACAGAATAGGAGAGGGTTACAGACTCAGAGAGGGTACAAACTCAGAGAAGGAACAGAATAGGAGAGGGTTACAGACTCAGAGAGGGTAGAGACTCAGAGAAGGTACAGACTCAGAGAGGGTACAGACTCAAAGAAGGTACAGACTAGGAGAGGGTTAAAGACTCAGAGAGGGTTACGGACTCAGAGAGGGTACAGACTCAGAGAGGGTTTTGGACTCAGAGAGGGTTATAGACTCAGAGCAGGTTACCGACCTAAGGGGTTCAGACTCAGAGAGGGTACAGACTCAGAGAGGGTATCAGACTCAGAGAGGGTTACAGACTCAGAGAGGGTACAGACTCAGAGAGGGTTACAGACTCAGAGAGGGTTATAGACTCAGAGAGGGTTATAGACTCAGAGAGGGTTACAGACTCAGAGAGGGTATCAGACTCAGAGAGGGTTACAGACTCAGAGAGGGTTGAAGACTCAGAGAGGGTTACAGACTCAGAGAGGGTACAGACTCAGAGAGGGTTACAGACTCAGAGAGGGTTATAGACTCAGAGCAGGTTTCCGACTGAAGGGGTTCAGACTCAGAGAGGGTACAGACTCAGAGAGGGTATCAGACTCAGAGAGGGTTACAGACTCAAAGAGGGTTAAAGACTCAGAGAGGGTTACAGACTCAGAGAGGGTTACAGACTCAGAGAGGGTACAGACTCAGAGAGGGTTACAGACCCAGAGAGGGTACAGACTCAGAGAGGGTTACAGACTCAGAGAGGGTACAGACTCAGAGAGGGTTAAAGACTCAAAGAAGGTACAGACCCAGAGAGGGTACAGACTTAAAGAAGGTACAGAATAGGAGAGGGTTATTGACTCAGAGAGAGGGTTACAGACTCAGAGAGGGTTATGGACTTAGAGAGGGTACAGACTAGGAGAGAGTTATAGACTCAGAGAGAGGGTACAGACTCAGAGAGGGTACAGACCACCAAAGGGTTACGGACTCAGAGAGGGTTACAGACTCAGAGAAGGTACAGACTAGGAGAGGGTTATAGACTCAGAGAGGGTACAGACTCAAGAGGGTTATAGACTCAGAGAGGGTAAACGAACCAGAGAGTGTCACAGACTAATAAAGGGTTTCAGACTTGGAGGGTTACAGATGTCAGATCAGGTTAGAGACTTAGAGGGCTACAGACTCAGAGCAGGTTAGAGACTTGGAGGGCTACAGACTCAGAGCAGGTACAGACTAGGAGAGGGTTATAGACTCAGAGAGGGTACAGACTCAAGAGGGTTATAGACTCAGAGAGGGTAAACGAACCAGAGAGTGTCACAGACTAATAAAGGGTTTCAGACTTGGAGGGTTACAGATGTCAGATCAGGTTAGAGACTCAGAGCAGGTTACAGAATCAGAGCAGGTTAGAGACTTGGAGGGCTATAGACTCAGAGCAGGTTAGAGACTTGGAGGGCTACAAACTCAGAGCAGGTTAGAGACTTGGAGGGCTACAAACTCAGAGCAGGTTAGAGACTTGGAGGGCTACAGACTCAGAGCAGGTTACAGACTCAGAGCAGGTTAGAGACTCAGAGCAGGTTTGAGACTTGGAGGGTTACAGACTCAGAGCAGGTTACAGAATCAGAGCAGGTTAGAGACTTGGAGGGCTATAGACTCAGAGCAGGTTAGAGACTCAGAGCAGGTTTGAGACTTGGAGGGCTACAGACTCAGAGCATGTTTGAGACTTGGATCTTGTTTCATGGATCAGGAGCAGTGGCTTCTTTTTTGGATGTTGTTAATGAGGACAATGGAAGCCTGTGTGGTCCAAAGTCTGTTCCTCCCTTCGTGTGGTTTGTCTGAAATCACAGTTTAAACATTGTTTTTTGAGGCGTCGGGCAGGCTGCTTGTTTTTCTACATTTCCTTCTTCTGGTGTTGTGTGTGTTTTTTCTCTGAAGCCAGCATGTCATGTGTGAAAGCATACTGTGTTTTTGGTGGTTTCACACTCCTACCCCCCTCAAACTTCTCACTCCAACCCTCCCGTGGTTTACGTTTGACAGGCTTCAACCATGCTTGACTCTCACACACTCTCAACCACGCAGTCGCCTCTTTAATTGTCTGCCATTATCCCTGGTGCATATCCATTGGAGCCGCTCTTCCTCCCTCTCCTCCTCCCCTCTTCACCGGAGAAGCTTCTCGCCACGCGTTGGATGCGGCATTGCCTCTCTGAGCCGCGACTCAGGGAGGAAAAAAAGGAAAGGCGGTTGGAAGGGGGGGATCCTCTCAAGTGTGTTTGTTGTCACGGCGGTGCAAATTAACTCAGAAGAAGACGCTCTGTGGGTCTGTCGCTCGCCTTCCTGGCTTCCTTTCCACCCCCGCGCTCCCGCTCTCTTCAGAGCAGTGACCAGAGGAATTTAACAAGGGTGGCGAGGCGAGGGGGCACGGAGGAGTGGGTGGCACGCTCCTCTTCAAGCTGTTGGGCAGCATGGGCCTCTTGTGCCCCAGACACCCCCAGCTTTGTGCGCCAGCTAATCAACCTTCAATGCTAATGTGGCTCTGGAGAGTGGAAACACAAGTTCTGAGCGTTTAACACGAGAGGAAGCAGTTTGAGAAAGAATAATAATCACCGCATAATAATAATGATAATTAAAACTTCTCAGTCTTTTACACACACACACACACACACACACACACACACACACACACACACACACACACACGCACACATGCACACGCTAACAGCAGCGCTGAGTTGGGGGACATACTTTCAAAGAGTCATTAAAAGTCTGCAGTTTGTGTTTCTTCAGAAACTTCTAGAAACTCATTCTCATGACCCTGTTCCACAGCCGGTGCTGAAGGTCCTGCAGGTTCTGGATCTGGGTGAGAACCTGTTGGGGAACGAGGGGATCCAGGTGATCAGGGAGCCTCTGATGCAGAACATCTGTTTGCTGCAGCTCGGCCTGCAGCAAACAGGAATCACCTGCGAAGGTACGGAGAGGTGCAGCATGCAAGTGTGTGTGTGTGTGTGGAGAGGTGGTGCGCTGTGGAATAGTAATCAAAATGACGTTTATTCTTTTGAGTAATTTCAAAATAAAATCAAATTATGTTTGTGGTCACAGTTAAAGATTTAAAGTATTCATTTATGAGTTCATTTTTTGTCTTAGATTGCAGACATTTAAATCCCTCACACATGCTCATTGAGATTCAACCAAGAAAAGAGCTGCAACAACTCACCATGTTTCCTATCTTATAATATACTTACCAGTAATTTAAACAAACCTTCAAAAGAATTTAAAGATTAAGGATGTTTAGTTCGCTGTAGCCATATAACACTCACAGTGAAGAAGGTTGTGTTTTAAAAAGTGGCAACAGATGTTGATTTATAATATAACGCTCAAATTATTAATTCAAATAAACTAGACACAATATTTTATTGTTAAATCCTGGTGTTAGATATAAAGCTTTGTTTCTCTTCTGTTGATATCTGCTACAGCATTCACAGTGAAAGTTTTGTTGTTTGTTAAATAGGGGTGGGAAAACAGTTCTCATAAGTGTCGGGAAGTTTTTGTTTTATAATTTTTTTATTGCAATTTTTGTCAAAAATGTAAGTATTTATTATTATTAATATTATTATTCTATTTTATTTATTTATTTATTTATTTATTTTATAATTATTATTTCCACATTTAAATCCTTTATTTTACTTTTAGTTTATGAGCTGGAGGGAAAAAGTTACCACTTTTCACCAGCAAGGAGCTAATGTCTTTTCTTCGACTATCTGGTATCAAGAGGTCAGATCCCCTGAATAAATCCTAAAAGCTGATTCTCATGTGATGGGCATTCTTTGGGAAAACATGGCTCCTGATACAGTCTGTAGACATCATCATCATCATTCAAATTCTTCACATGGTCTGGTGATAAAAAACAAAATAAAAATTGCAAAAATCAGAAAAATATCAAAAAGTTACAAAAGAAAAAAAAAACCCTCTCCAATTTGCACTCCAAAATCTGTAAACGAATCAAATCGGGAGGAAAGTGTCTCATATATCCCTACTTTGAAAACTAAAGGTATAATCACCTAGGTGTGTGTTATAATAATCCAGAAACAGCATGAAGCAGCACTTCTCTTTCCGACTCTTTAGATGAGGACATGTTGTGTGGTCTGAGTTCTGATTCGTCTTCATTGTTCCTGTCTCTAATGATGGTGAAGGCGCGGTGGCGTTGGCGGAGTTCCTGGCAGAGGGTCGTCACATCCAGCAGCTGGACCTCCGTCAGAACGAGGTGAAGGTTGGCGGTCTGATGGCGCTGTGTCTCGCTCTGAGGATCAACCGCTCCCTCACCGGGCTGGATCTAGACCACAGGGCCTCACAGGAGCAGGTAGGATCAGATCTACATACCTTTCCACAGAGCGCTGTGTGTGAGTGTGGTTTGACACGTCGCTCCACACGGTGATATATGAAGTAACACAGATACAAACAGCTCCAGCATTAGACCATCCATTCTCTTTGATGTAAACTGGCTACAACAGCTGGATTAAACTGAGATTACCAGTTTGACTTTTTCATATTGACCTCAGAGTCTGGCCTGCAGTTTAACCTTCATTCTGCCTGTGTGGGTATCTGGGTTTGCGGGGTTAACCCGAGTATTTAAAATCACACAAACAATGGATTGTTGGCTCTCTGGTACCTACAGTCTGAGATGTGGAGTGTAAATTATTAGTGTATCATGAACGTTATAGGTGTGTGTGATGAGCTCTGTCAGGTATTAAGGGTTTATTTTCTCTGGTTACACTGGTTTGCGCTGATAAACTGTTTGCCTGGTTAGCAGGTTAAAGGCTAACCTGTTGTACCTGAGGCATTATCCTGACAGGTTTTATCATCCTGACTCTTCATTCATCAAAGCCCCGCTCCCTAATGTGCACATTTTAACTTAAAAACAGCTTCAAACAGACTTTCCTTCAGTCTGACCCACTGTGTCAGTTCTTTATGAGTCCTCATGGAGGCGCTAATGACATTAATCAGTGATCAGGTGTTGTGGTGTGTGATGATGTAACTGTCCTGAGATGTGTGACTCACAGAGAATCACGTTGACTGATACTGAAAGTGTAACAGTTCATTTTAAAGAAGTTTTGATTCATATCATGGTTCATTATTACCAATACAATTCAAAGATGACATCAGCCCACTCAGAACGATACCATCCAGAGGATTCAGTAAGTTGTTGGGCAAAAATTCAACCAGTGTGACCGTGGAATAAACACCTGGATATGGACAGTGCAGGTGACGTTTCCTGGAGTTCTTTTGATTCCTGTTAGGGAGTCAGGTATAAAATCATTATGAACAAGTAAACAACCAATGATGGCTAATGCCTTCACATTCTATTGGAATAAAGTGCAGCTAACACCTCAGGATGGATTAACAGGTGGTCAGCCCTTTGCCATCCGCCATGTTGTTTTGTTGTGCTGGGGTGTGGTGATGATGTCACAGACAGGCAGACTGAATCGAGTAACGTTTATCATCTTTATCATTAAAAGAGCAAAAAACACATCTATGTAGTCTGAAGACAGGAGTATGTCTTAATTTATCCAATACATTATTGATGACCTTTTAAATCCACGTTAGATCAATATAAGTCATCCTGAAGGTCAACTTGGCGAGCACAGATCAATGTAGTTGAATCAAAGGAATATAAACCAATACATACTGTACATAGAGTAGATGAATTGTTACACCTCTATCTGATACTGTTTCACATCACATGATATCCTGGCTCAGGTGTAAATTATATCACCTCATCAGGTCTCGTATCAGGTAACAGGTTTTAAATGGTATAATTTCATGTTACGGTATCATATTGTAGTGTTTTATAGTCTTTTACATGACAGTGTATTGTACCTTATTGTATCAGATTTCAATCCAATGAAAACTTAGCAGAACATTCTATTTTATAACAAATGGAACAGAACTGTTCCACATTGTCTCATGTCGTCTCATATTGTCTCATATCGTTCTATAGCGTATTGATCAGTATTTAATCTTATGGATTAGTCTCTAAATAAATCCAGTCCATTACAACCAGAGTTGGGTATATAACTATAAGTAACGAACGTTATAAGTAGTTAAATTACTTTTGATAGGAACAAGTAGTGTAATGGCACTACTCCTCCTAGATTGGTAGGTAAATTAGAGTTACAAATGAAACGCTATGATCGTTACTTTTACAAAGACTGCAAATAGAGCAACCAAAATATTATTATTTTAGCAGAGTTTTTTTTATTACCACCAGTAGATTGAACGGTGGCCGTACCAGCAACTACTCGCTATCTCTTCCGGGTCAGGGCTGATGAAACTGTCACAGTAAAATTGGTTGCCTTATATAAATCTGTGCCCCACTGACAACACTGCACTCTCTCCCACTGTAAATGCCCCTTTTAACTGTATTTGTATTTTGTACGTGCTTTGACAATTTACACTGACGTTTTTTCGTGTCAATAAAGCTCATTAGACCACGCTACCGGGATAAGACACCAATTTGCATGTAACATACACTTCCGGGGCATTTCTGTAGTCAAGTCAAAACAGTAAACAGTATGGAGTAGGACAGAGTCAAAGCGGCTAACGCCGAGCCCTCGGCTAGAAAGAAAACAAAGTTTGAGGGATGGCGATATGCACATTATTTGGATTTTGTAGAGCAGAAGGAGAAGAACGTGACCGTAAAATGCAAGTTATGCCCAGGAAATAAGAGGCTAAATACTGCATGGAACACATCCCCCAATCTCTTGAAACATCTAAAGATGTATCAGGGGATAAAGTAGTGTAACGAGTAGGGTAACTTCTTTACTATTTCCATGGAGTAATCAAGTAGTGTAAGGCACTACTTTTTTCAAAAGTAACGAGTGACGGGTAACTCTTTGCTTTTTTGAGTAATGGACCCCAACTCTGATTACAACCGAGCTGAACCATGTGGTATCATATTGTTTAGTATGGTATCACACACTTTCTCATAAAATTAAACTGTATGAACTGTATCTTATCATAAGCCCATTTCCACCAAGACGTTTAGTCCAGTTCGTCTCAGTACGGCAAGCATTTTGTGACATTTCCTTTAAATAAAACCAGGACAAGTCCCCAGATTACAGACTCTAATCACAAAGACGAATTGCTGGATGTCCTCTATTGTAGCTCTTTGTGTACTGTGTGGTGTTTTTCTTCTTCTTCATTGGATTAATTAGTGAGGTACACTGTGTTACACTGCTATGCCGTCATGCTATTACATTAGCTGACGTGGCTATCAGCATCCAGCTTACACGCTGCCTACCAAGAAGGGCATGGTTGGCTGTGGAAACACAAACAGGATCAGGCTTTATTGATCCAAACTGGACTGCTTGGTAGAAATGGAGCATTGGTGTAACTTATTCAGTCCCATTCTATTACATCACATCAAATCACACTGCACCATCCCGCTTGGTGTTGTGTGCTGTGTTAGTGTTGTATCTATAAGATATAGCATCAGGTAGTGTATGATACATCAGATATCAGGTGAGATATTGTAATGTTTCAATCAGACTGTGATCTATCAGGTATCACACCCAGACACACAGACTGTGTCAAATCATATACACCTCTAGTCTTTTATTTTTTTAAGTCTTTTTCAGAAATTACAAAAACCTGAGCCACGTCATGAGAAGTTGATTTAGGCAAAAAAAAAAAAAAAAAAAAGCTGAGGTCTTTTTTTTTAAAAGGTGACAACATACGTTTGTTTGGTGTTTTACATCCTGACCTATTCTATGATATTAAATCATACATCATCATAAACTGTGTAAACTAAGGTGTCCTCATCTTACATATGAGAGAGGTCGTTCAGCTCCTCAGTTTCTCTCTGTGATAATGTTTGGTATCCTTATTGTGAGTCTTATCATGTTGGATCATACTGAATCCTGTGTGTTTGTCATGTTTCCTGTGCCGGTTACTGTTTAATATCCTACCTGAACGTACCCTCAAACTCCAGCATCATACCATAACAAACATTTTATTACTGTGACATTTGGTCACAATCCACCACATTTTCACTTTCTTTGAAGTCTGATTACAGAACGAGAAGAACAATTAGATTTTATATTAATTGTAAGTATTTATTCATAAACTCATGTATAGAATGCAAAAATCATTCAGCGTTTAACCTCTAACCCTGAGGTTTTGATGAGAGCGTTTGTTTGGAGGAGAAGCAGCTGTTGTGGAGCGCGCAGGGCCACAGACGCTCTGTGAGTGTGTGCGTGTGTGTTTGTTTGGTTTCTGGTTTTCCTCAGCCATAAGGGATTAGTCTTATTATGTTTTAAATATCAATAATTAACACACAAAAGCTCATTGAAGCTGAAATTTGAACAGGTTTCATACACGTGCAGGAATAAACCCTGAAAACTACACAGAAGTCACAGAACAAACCCCTCATGTGGCGAAGCAGGTCGAGGTTTTTCAGCAGAAAATACAGCGGTAGATAAAACATGCAGAAGAAATGTTAAAAAAAAAAAAAAAAAAAAAAGAATAATAGATAAAAACATATTTCATTCTGTAGTTGAGGTGGATGGAGAATATGGATTTTTTTAGTTGAAGGCTGCAGAAAAACAGGAACAATGACTGAATTTGAGGAGACTAACAGATTCTGACGCTGGTCATTATTGATCTGAATCTAATGTTTTTCACAGCAGGAGACATGACGCTCCTGTTTTCTACAGAGACAATTAAACAGAGGAATTAATTTGATATATTTTCTCTCAACATGATTATTCTCTTATTTTAGAAAGACCACGAGACAACGTGCCGTGTTTTAAAGAACGCACAATCATCAGCCTGTGTGATTTGGTAATTACTGACTCTGAATGATAACAAATCATCTCTTGAATTAAACTCACCTGGATGCTCATTTAGATATGTTCATGATGTTTTAGTCACAGGTAGGTGAAGACTGGGGATTAAAGGCTCTCCTGTCCGGCCTGTTGGACGTGCATTAGATAGTTTATTCTCAGGGTTATGAGCCTGTGTAGCTCCGTGAGGTAGAAACAGTCTGCTGTCTGTTGCTGTGTTAGCGTAGAAGCACTCTGCAGGCCGTAGCGGCACCATCACCGCTCTCATTATGATCCCTGCTCTAATCTGGGCTGAATCGGCGACTCGAGGATTCCTCCTTCTTCACGTCGTGCGTGTTGTGAAACATTCAGACTCGCTGTGGTCACAGATTTGTCACTAAGAGACACGGGGAAGTCATTTGTGTCTCATATCATCAGCGCTTCATGTTTTTTTTTTTCCTCCCATCGTGGCTGCAGAGGCCCGAGGAAAACGATGCCATAACTTTAATACATGCCCCTGCTGGATTCACAAAATAATTACCCACACTTGCCATCTGTTTGTCATGATTTTATCTCTGCTAACTTATTTGCATATTAAAGCATTAATTAAAATCTCTGAGGAGCGGGATGCTTACTTTAAAATTAACTCTGAAGGCGATCCGTGCACAGCTTCCAGAGTTGTTTTATTTTTGTTTGCAGTGGTTTTCTGTTTGTCTGCGCGTTGTTTACACGATTAAGTCTGATTTTTATGAAATGTCTCCTCTGGCTAAAGTCAGCCGGCGAGATGTGCCAGATTTCAGAGAGGCAGCTTTTAAGAGCTTCTGTGAATGTGTGTCATTATAGCTGGGACTTCTTCTCCTTCTTCTTCCTCCTCGTCTTCCTCGCTCCTCGCACATGCACCAAAGCCTCCATATTGGCGGCTCTGTTTTCATGCTCCTCTAAGCCGCCCAGAGACGTGATTAGCATTCCCGCCATTGGTGGGAGTTAGTGCGGCTGGTATTTTAAGGGAATGGTAATAAGGGAATTTTTAAGCTCTGTCAGGTTTTGGAGTCACACAGCTGGGATTTGTCTTGGCGTGGCACATCCAGGTGGGAGGAGTGACGATTGTATTAAAAAGCAAATCTTTCCATCAGAAAACAGCGGGCGGCCAGATCAAGTGTTCTCGCTCAGTCACATCCCGGCCGCTCAGGAATAGTGAAAATTTCATTCTTGTGAAGGAAAATAAGTGATGGTTTGAATGTGTGTGAGTGACAGAGGGGGTTATGGTAGTGCCGTGTGTGTGTGTGTGTGTGTGTGTTCAGATGTGTGTGGTTTTAGGAGCGTGCGGGGGGGCGATTGAAGATGCGCATATTTAAAAGGCGAGAGGAGAAGGTGGCGAGAGGGGAGGAAGTGTGGGCTCGCTCGTCTTTGTTTACAAGAGTGGGATTTTTCATGTCTGTTGCCACATTGCTGCTGCATTTGATCACTGGCCTGTCTGCTGTTAATTATTAATTATTTACCCTCCTGAAATATTCATGCACCCGGCCGGGCGGGAAGCTGCCTCTTCCGGGGGGCAGCATCTTGAAGGTGGAGCTGTTTATTCATCCTGATCAGGGGCTCTGCCGGCTCTGAGATGAACTAAACTTCCTCCGCCCGGCGCGCTCTTGGTGGCGGCTCGGACGAGGAAGACTCACGGCCTGTTTACCTGTTTGATGCTCTAATATTTGTCTTTGGATTTGTCCGCTGTGAGTCTGCTGTCAGCTGGTTCACGCAGAGATAACGCCTCTCTGTGTCCTCAACTCAATGTCGCGTGTCAGCAAGGTGGAGCTGATACAGAGCGTCCTCCACTGAGTGATAATTACACCGTGTGTGTGAGAGTGTGTGTGTGTGTGTGTGTGTGTGTGTGTGTGTGTGTGTGTGTGTGTGTGTGTGTGTGTGTGTGTGTGTGTGTGTGTGTGTGTATGGACTTGATTCAGGGATCACATGAGACAGGTTCAGGGGTTTGTCTCTTCTGTGGAGGCGGCAGCAGCAGTGAAGGATCTCTGAGAAAAGGCTGAACTGGCCCGACCTCCGGATGTATAAATAGAGTGTATGAACACCTCACCTGTGACATCACACACACACCTGTACAGCCTGGTGCAGTCTGATGCTGCAGCCTTTCATTCCACCTCTGTGGACAGGCTGGAGTGACCCTGTGCAGGCCTCTGGGGGACTCTTTTCCACCCTGTTAAAGACCACCATCAGGAAACAGACTAACAGCAGCACAGTGAGAGGACTCTGATGATCCTCACTCTCTGCTCCCTCTCAGTCCGCGTGGGCTGATTTAACGTGAGCAAATTCAGGAATAAGCACAGCTGTCAAAATAAAGTCTACTGAAAAAAATCAGACCTGGATTTTAATCCAGGGATCGTCCTAAAGACCAGACCGGCCTACAGATGAGAGCTGCATTAATGCCTCAAACATTTCAGTCAGTCTTAAGGCTGTGAAGTCCACCAACATCAGAGCAGCTCACAGAGTCTGGCTCAGCCTCAGAGTGTGCTGCTGTGGTGTGTCTGTTTGTTAGAGCAAAACACTAACAACAATACAAGAATTTAACTTCCTGAATCAAAAGAAAGGAAAAATAAGAGCAGCTTCTGAATGAAACAGACAGCTGGCAGCTTCCGCCTGTCAGTCAAAGAGGCCACACCCTCAAATCTTCTCTCCTTTTAACCCTTGGTCTGCTGTGAACAGGTTAAAAACAACCTAATATGGGTTATTTTTTAACCCAACACTGGTTAAATATTGGACATAACACATGCTGAGTTATTTTAACCCAAAAAGTTGGGTTGGTTTCCTTTAACCAACATCCCAGTTGGGTTGTTCAAATAACCCAACCACAGGCTCAATTTGACTACACTGTTGGGTTCTTTTTACTCAGCCAGTTGGGTTGTTCAAAAAACCCAACGTTGCCCACAAGAAGCTATCGCTAACATTAACTACATATGACCAAGAGCTCACAATCACTGCTTAACACTCTCATGTAAATGGTAAATAGACTTGGGCTTATATAACACTTTTCCTTGTCTTTGACTACTCAAAGCTGCTTCACACCCCATGTTACATCTACCCATTCACACCCATTCACTCTCACATTCATTCACTGATGGTTTTGAGTTTCTATGTTAGTTGTCCATCAGTACTCTCACACATTCCCACCCTTTCATGCCCATTAACGAGTGACGCAGCAGTGGGACTTAAACAACTTAAGTGTCTTGCCCAAGGACACATCACCTCATGTTGCCCAGATCTGGACTTGAACCTGCAACCTTCCAAGCACTGACCAAGCAAACTATCCAACTGCGCCACCGACACCCGTGTCTCATTGAATGCAGATAGCCAACATATCAGTTAGTACAGTGAGCTTTATATACATTTTATTATTATAAATTGAACATTGTGGTGAAAGAATAGTGTACATGTAGCAAACCTTGCTTGTATAGAGCTGAGTCTCTCAGGGTGTCTCTCAGTATGAGACGCTGCTACATGGCGGTACTGCACGTAGAAGCCCGCAAAGAGAATCGGGGTTGGGCCATAACCAGACTTGCCCATCCAGCATCCTGACCAAGCAGCTGAGGGGGGGTCGAATGAGTGGGGGTAAACTGGGGGTAGCTGTTGGTCAAGCATGCGCGAGCGTCAACCCAACATGTTGGGTTGTCCGAAATAACCCAACACAATATAATGAAAATTACAACCCAACAGCTAATAACTCAACTGCCAACTACAATAACCCAGCAATCTGGGTATTTAGATTACCCAATTTAATGAAAACAACCCAATTAAACTAACCAACAGTCTAAACCCAGCTGTTGGGTTGAAAAAATAACCCAACAATTTTTTGTGTGTACAATATATATCCTAGTGTACTATAAAATCTTCTACTTAATGACATAACCCTCTATTGTTTGTATCATTATTTTGATGTTAGGGGTTTTGGTCTAGCTCTGCTGCTCCACTGACGGCTCAGAGACACCTGATCTCCTGACCAGCTACATGCTGTTGTTTATTGACTGTGGACAGGCAGCATGTTCAGTCCAACAAGCTGCATGACTGACAGACAGCTGGAGTCCAGAGACCGTGGAGTTCTTCCCACTGCACTGATAAGTCTCTTGGTTCATGTTGGGCTGTAAAACCTAAAACCTTCTAACTGTTGGTCTGGCTCAGCTCATTGTGTCCCCTTGTTGGTACAGTCAAGCTAAACATGATCTGGAATTTTTTCACAGCAGAAATTAATGTATTTACAGCCTGGTTCAAAAAACATCTCCTGTCTGAGTCGCTATATTTACTATCAACACACTATGTGGGGGTGAGTTTTTTCTAATTTAGCAGAGGATATTAAGATTGCAGGCTCGCCCAATCAGAGGCACAGCTCAGCTCAGGTGACTGACGGGCATCCTATAGCCAAACTCGAAGCCCCCTTCATTTCCAGTATGGGCTGATAGCTGATTTACTTCAAAAGTCTGTTTCAGAAACAGACGAGTGATGTTGGGGAGACTACGTCCATTTATTATATAGACTATGGTTTTGACACAGGTTGTTTTATTTTGAAAGTTAGTGTATTTTGGTAGTTTCCATAGACTGTTATAACGATTCTGTGCATAACTTCCTGTCCTGCGCTCGGTCTGCCTTAGGTTAAATTGACGTGCCACAGCTCTGACAAAAAATTGGATTGTTGCGCATATGCTGAGACCTGCTGCAGCCAGACTGCTGTATTTCCTCTGTTACACTGTATGTTCAGTAAATGGAAGTGAATGTTACTGCAGCAGCGCTGCCTCAGGCGTCTCTGGAGGATGAGTCCCCGTTCACTGGAAGCTGACAAACTTATGCTCCTAAATCTCAACCTCTGAAACCATCAGTTTACTGAACTTCTGTTCTGAGCACATATGTGTCAATGCACAAAGTGCAATGAGCACTTTTACTTGTTAAATGGACTTACTTGAATGTTACTTGAAGCACTTTATGTTTTCATTATGGGTTTCATTTTAATTTGTTGCTCTTTGTTGCATTCCTTGAAAACTGGTTGTACTACCATTTATTTAGAATGTTGTGTTTTAATTTATCTTTCGTACATTCTATGGAGTTTTATATGAAAAAATATATGTTTTATAAATAAATGGAGAACTAATAAGATAAAAAAAGTGATGTATTTATGTAACTCTAAGGAAAAAGTTCTTTATCTGGATACATGTGGTTATGAGGATATAAAGTGTTGTTTGTATGACACAGAGCTACATACAGCTGTTAATGAGAGAGGAGTGAGCTGCAGAGACACTAACTGTTTCTGTACCAGGCCATAAACATGGAGCTCTATGGGGACTGACTCACTGCTGGGGACAGACTCTAGTGGACACTCAGGTAACTGCAGGCTCTTTGTTTATGGCTGCATAGTTTACTCCTGGTCAGCTGTTTGGGTCCTACCTGTAGTTTGCAGTAAAGTTATGTGATAAAAAGAAGAAGGGCTGTTTTAACTCCACTGGTCTTTAACTCCAGAGCACAGAGACTGATTTCAGCCTCCAAAAGATGCAGCCCTCTTTTAAAGTCATGTCTGTACATATTAGCTGGTGTGGATCATCCTCAGTCTGGTTTCTTTGGTTCATTCCTGTTCAGAGACTCAGGCTGACACCTGAGAGCAGCTCCACCTGTGTGTGTCTCATCAGTGTGAGGATCTCTGAGGGAAATGTTCTGCACAGAGAGCAGCATGTGAGGGATTCTTATTTTAGGACTGATGTGAAACAGCGAGGTCTCCTGGCGGGTTTTTGGGGCTCCTCCTGTCACGGTCAGTCCCTGCAGGGCGGCTGGGTGACACAGCGGCCTGGCCATGCATGTAGCCAGCGCTCAGGTTTCAGAGGCATCATGATGACACGGATGCTCCGGGGACCCAAGGACGCAGGCAGACACCAGCAACCAGGCAGAACAAACCTCCCAGCATGCCTCACAGGGCAGCGGTGGAGGATCGGAGCGGGCGGGGGGGGGGTTCAGTATGAAAGCAGATCTGCCAGTCACCTACTGGAACCACAGCAGACAGAGCAGCTCACAAGGTGCAGGGGGGGCGGAGGAAAAACTGATTCTAACAGCTTTTTATGAGCTCCACCACAAATAACCAGTTCAAAGTGAGACTGGGAGATGAAGGAGTTTAGAGAGTCCGACCTTCATCCAGAGTCTAAAACATGAGCTGCTAAACCAGAGACCTTTGATCAGACAGAGAGGCTGGTTCAGTCAGTGACACGCCTCCTCTGGACCAAACTGGAGCCAGTGTTCAGTTAATAAAATCACATGCTGATGTTAATCTGAAGACATTCAGTGTGAAACACACTCTATCAGACTGTCATCTGTACAGGGGTTGTTTAGAAAAGTCATCAGTAAGGGTGGATCTGATTGGTCCACAGCTTGATCAGAGCTTCACTAAATAATGATCCTTCCTGAGATATCAGATGATCTGCATCAGTGAGTTATATATACAAAGCCTTCAGATAGACTGTCCTGCATTACTGCCTCAAACATGTCAGTCAGTGAAACGCTGCCTAGTCAACAACCTCAGAGAACCACAAACCCCTTTTTTCAGCTGAACTGGTGCTAGTTTCAGGCCAGTTCCTCACTTAGTACTGGTTCATTGTGTTTCCACTACCAAAGCTCTCTTTACTGGGCCACAGCAAAGCCCCAACTAAGTGGGGGCCTGGGGGCCGGGCTATAGTGACCAACGATCAGCGGAGAAAAACAGTCATTCTAAAAAAGGAAAGCAGCCGAGAGAGTCATCCATTGTTTTGTTGGAGTTTCCTCATTAAAAACCTGAAATGGAGGAGAAATCAAAGCAGCAATGCATTGACTTTCTTAGAGATCAGGTCTATACCTTATTGTTTTATCTAACAGACTAAACAGCCTGATGTTATTGATCTTATTTACACGACAGGATGTCACTCCAGCCTCACACACACACACACACACACACACACACACACACACACACACACACACACACACACACACACACACACACAGACCAGCACACTCGGTGTAGCACACAGTCTGGAAAAATAATGTCACAAACACACAGATAAAGAAAAGCGCTGCCTGTATTTAAGCGCTTCCAGCACTTTAGCCAGGACAGGGACACCTGGAGAAATGCAGACTGTGTGTCACTGGACTTTTTAAAGGTCTGCATCAGAGAGCTCAGTCTGTTTTATGTTTTCACCATAAAGTTGACTTTTGCAAAAACACATGTTCACATGAACATGTGTGTGAAGGTTTAAAGCTCTGTATTTTTGAACCCTGCGCAAGCTGAGGTGATCTGCATGGAGGGATGAGCCTGTGTAACTCTGTGATTGAACAAAGACGTTTGTTTTTAAAGTTTGATATTACTTGAGCTTTCTGTAGAGATTTTAGATCCTGTAGAGGAAGAGGAGGCTGCTGCCCCCTCCCCTAACAAAGACTTCATGTGAGCGTGTTGAGACAGATGAGCTGAATACGGCAGGAACATAAAGTGTAACATCAGACTGTTTTCAGAGTCTGTCATCAAATCAAACCTGCTCGGGTCCAGCTGGATCCCTAAACTCCTGCTCTGTCTCTAAACGCTCCATTAGAGAGTCGACTCTTCCTCCTGATACTCAGAGAGGACGGAGCCCGACGAGCCTCTGTGCAGACGAGAGGGGGCCTGGGTAGCTGAGGGGGAGATGTTGCTGTTTG
Source organism: Halichoeres trimaculatus (assembly GCF_033239565.1). Taxonomy (NCBI): domain Eukaryota; kingdom Metazoa; phylum Chordata; class Actinopteri; order Labriformes; family Labridae; genus Halichoeres; species Halichoeres trimaculatus. The sequence continues at coordinate 1,374,342 of NW_027437195.1, read as the reverse complement.
TGTGTGTGTGTGTGTGTGTGTGTGTGTGTGTGTGTGTGTGTGTGTGTGTGTGTGTGTGTGTGTGTGTGTGTGTGTGTGTGAGAGTGAAGGGGGGGGGCATTCCCCTGTCTCTCTGCAAACACAACAACAACAGCAGCAACACACTCCTCGCTGCACTCCTGATGTATTTTCAGGCAAAAACAGGCATATTTGCCAGCTGTGTAATTTACTGCGACTCTCATTTGCATATTAAAGCCTTAATTAGCCCCTCTGAGCGTGTGTGTGTGTGTGTGTGTGTGTGTGTGTGTGTGTGTGTGTGTGTGTGTGTGTGTGTGTGTGTGTGTGTGTGTGTGTGTGTGTGTGTGTGTGTGTGTGTTGACAGGGTTGGGGCTGTAGTGTGATCACTTGGACGTGTAGTCAGGGGAAGGTCTGCATGTGGGCCGGAGGGGAGTGGAGTCACTTCCAGCCCTGGATCCCCCCTGTGGACCACTGGCTCTGATACGGGGGTGGGGGGTGGGGGGCTGTAAAGAAGAACACTCAATGTGTCTGAGTGTCATTTCTAATCGCTCTCACAGACCCAGAGGTGTGACCATCTCAGGAGGAGAGAGGCTCGGTCTGGATCCTGCGTGGAGGAGAGGGGTGGGTCTGGATCCTGGGTGGAGGAGAGGGGCTGGGTCTGGATCCTGGGTGGAGGAGAGGGGCTGGGTTTGGATCCTGGATGGAGGAGAGGGGCTGGGTCTGGATCCTGCGTGGAGGAGAGGGGCTGGGTCTGGATCCTGGGTGGAGGAGAGGGGCTGGGTCTGGATCCTGGGTGGAGGAGAGGGGCTGGGTCTGGATCCTGGGTGGAGGAGAGGGGCTGGGTCTGGATCCTGCGTGGAGGAGAGGGGCTGGGTCTGGATCCTGGGTGGAGGAGAGGGGCTGGGTCTGGATCCTGGGTGGAGGAGAGGGGCTGGGTCTGGATCCTGGGTGGAGGAGAGGGGCTGGGTCTGGATCCTGCGTGGAGGAGAGGGGCTGGGTCTGGATCCTGGGTGGAGGAGAGGGGCTGGGTCTGGATCCTGGGTGGAGGAGAGTGGCTGGGTCTGGATCCTGCGTGGAGGAGAGGGGCTGGGTCTGGATCCTGGGTGGAGGAGAGGGGCTGTGTCTGGATCCTGGGTGGAGGAGAGGGGCTGTGTCTGGATCCTGGGTGGTGGTAAAGGTCTGTCTAAGGGGTTCTCATTCACTGGGCAGTGCTCACATGAGTCAGTTGTGGACCTCATCAGACCCCTGTGACCCTCAGACAGACACGTGGACCCTGTTTAACACCAGGTCTGGACTAAGAGCCAGGAAACACGTCAGTGGTCAGAAGAACAGCTCAGCAGTTTATATAATGAACTTCTCAGGACAAGACGATTCTGATTCTGATTCTGGTTAGCGTAGCGTAGCGTAGCATTGGGACTGCTGAAAAGAGCTGACCTGGAGCTGTCTGAAGTAACTCTGTCACAGTGACCCGTGCTGACTGTAAGGGCGTAGTCAGACCTGGACCGTTTGGTCCACAATAAACAGACCAGGGTTCGTTTCCCACGCTGGTGCAGACTTTTTATGCAGGTGTGAATAGACACAAATGAACCCTGGTGCGGACCAAACAACCGGACCGAGACCCACTTTTTGAGGTGGTCTCGGTCCGCTTCCAAACGAACTCTGGTGCGGTTCGTGGTTCTCCGGTGCAGGTCTAAATACAAACCAAGGTCCATCCGAACTAACTACAGGCTACATGTGCCTTTTGGGCCTATAAAGCCACCGTAACCTAACCGTCTTTGGTTCATACCTGATCCTCCGTCTTCTGTTTAGCCACGCTGTTGCTGGCATGTTGTGGGTCAGGACACGCAGAGCATAGCGTCTCCTTGCTGCGATCATTCGTCTTCGCTGTTCCAAAATTGTAAACGGTGTTGTTAAGCCTTCTTTGAAGGAGCTGCTCTTGAAACTGAAAATGATTTAGCAGCTCTAATAAGAGCACAAACACATGTTTACCTCCATTTCCAGGTCTGTACTCTGTGTGCCGCCATTTGTCAGTGCTGTCCAATGAGAGCACCGATCGTCACACACGTGGATGTGTTTACAGAATATAGTCCACTTGCAAAAAGTACAATCTGAATATGAACCGCACCAAACGAAAAAAAAAAAAGTCCGCTTTTGGTCCGGACCAAACAAGTGGGCCAAAGGACTTTTCTGGTCTGAACACAGCCTAAGTGTCTTTTTGACACCATCATGCATTGCGGTTCAAACAGAAGAAATGGCTGATAACATGATTGGTGATTAAAAGAAACATTACACACTGTCAGAGAACAACACTGAGCTCTGTGTTAAACTTTCTGACCAGCCTGTCTCATAACTCTGAGCAGAGAAACACACAACACAGACGTTAGTCACTGAACCGTCAATCACACGTGATGCATTCACTGGACCTTGTAATTCTCAAACACCGCATAAGATGCTGCACGAATACGCAGTTGGTGTTTTTTTTTTATCTAAAAAATAACAGCTATAGGTGGAAAAAATACACTAAGTATAACGTTAGTTATCACTAAAATCCATGCTGTTTTTCAGTGTTTGAGCAAAATTCTAACTGTAAATCCTAGGGCTGGGAACAACATGCTATTCACATTAATTGATTCTGTTACTTTTTTGGGGGGTGCTGATTCAAATTAAATTGTAATTCTTTGATATTTACAATTTGTGTGGTGTTGAGTTTGCTTTTCTAACACCAGACCACATGAAAAAGTTGAATGATGATGATAATGTCTGCAGGCTATATCAGGAGCCATACTTTCCCGAGTGAGTGACTGAGTGTCTAAAACATTGTTTTAATTTTGCTAAATGACTGGACTATAGAGTCCAATACATCTGATTCATTGATATACTGAGTTGGGAGCTTTACTCTGTCAGGAGTTTAGAGTAATACTGAGACATGCTGTTAGGATCATGACTCAGGTTTGAAGAGACTCTGACCAAACACAAACCGTCCCTGATGGAGACGTTGCAGAGGTGAAACTCTGGGATTAAAACCTCGGTTTGGTGGAGCCTGAGGGTTTTACTGTGGATCAGGTCGACCTGCTTGTCCACAGTTTCTCTAGAGAAACTTTCCAGAAAGTTTCTCCAGTTTGCGGCTTGCTGACACTCAGCCCACAGTTCAACGTTCAGACTTGTGTGAGGAGCCAGGAGGTGGTTTTATGCAGAAGAGGCTTTTCTGGGTGGTCATAGCCCAGTAAGTCCACATCTCCCATTCAGACATGCAAGACGCTGGCTCCAACATCCCGGCATAATGACCAAAACACTGTGAGCTCTGCAATTGATACGGGCCTCTTCTGCATAAGGGGGCATATGTATATCAGCCCCGCATAAGTGGGGGTATCGGATCGCATCGCCTTTCAGCCGCCATGTCCTGAGGCGCCACGCTCAAACAGTCACCCATCAGCGGCTGGCAGCCTCTCATCTGACTACCATGAAGCCCCATGCGTGTCTTCCTTCCTCGCTCCCTTCATCCAGCAGCCTCTTCCCTTTCACTTCTGAATGGCGGGCTGACTGCAGAAATTGCCCCTGTCCACCATGCGCGCTGAATATTTAACTCTGAATATGAAATTTCTTGGCAAGACTTCAACCTGCTCTGAAGTGAGAGCCCTTCAAACTCCGCCACACACTCCAGCGTCCTCTCTCTTTCTGTCGGCGCTCGAGGATCGATAGGCTCTTCCTCGCCGTTTGGAGCGGTATCAGAGGAAGACAGGCTGGACCGTTTTCTCCAGCTCGGTCACCATCTGAAGCGTTGCTGTGGCGCTGAAGCTCTGGGGAGGATGAGGTGAAACTCCTGGGACAGAAAAGGAACCACGCTGTGGCGTTGTGCCTCTGTTTCCTCCTTCCTTCCTTCCTTTTCTCCTTCCTTTTCTCCTTCCTCCCTGCCAGACGCGTCCCTCTCTCCTTCACCTTCATCCTCACAGGGGACAGTTTTCCTGATGGCAGATCAATACTGGCCTGCCATGATCAGCACTTACCATGTTTCCCCCTGACCATCAGTGGGAGCCAATTTGTTTATGGAGATTTAATTGAGTTAATGTGTAAAAGCAGGACAGGAGCGGGGTTTAAGACGGGCCTCCTGCCCCGTGTGGGAGTAAAAGAAGGAGCTAAATGGGGTGAGAGGAGTTAGTACACGTTCCAGGCTCCGGTCACACCTGGCTGTCTGAGCTGGGGTCGCTGATCCTCACCTAATGGATGCTGTTATTTAAAGTGTCCCATAGTGATGACTTTCAGAGTCTCAGACAGACAGCAGCTAGTTTGAGTTTACACCAGAGCACATTCACACTTTGTTTACGAGAGGAGCACGGCCTGCGGCTTCCATCACAAAGTTTGGTGGTTTCAATTTGATTAATGCGATGACATCTCTGCTTTTCTGCAGAGTTAGCATCGAGAAGGAAGAGTGAGAGAGCCAAGGACGGATGAGGAGAAGGGAACATTAACTGACTCTGTGTGTGTGTTTAGTCTAATAAGGGGTAAAAACAGCTCTGTGAACATCAATAAGCTGTGGATGTGCTCTTTGTTTCAACGCTTCAGCCCTAAACCAGTGAGCTATGTGTCCTTAAAACCTCTCAGTGTTCTGCGTCTCTGAACCACTCAGAAAGGCTTCAGTTTGGGTTCAAACCTCAGAAATCTGCAGATGAAGAGAGAGTCCTCTCCCACAGTCTGCCATGTGTCACCAAAGCCAGATGCTGAAGTGTTAAAGACTGCACTACCCTGAGTGCCCACTAGAGGTTGTCTGCCGAATCAGCAGTAACCACACACACCCATTCAAGAGGTCCAGTCGCTAAGGACTGGTGCTTAGCAAGCACCAGCTCTGTGGTGGGACAGAGTGAAGCACAGACTACGTCAGGGGTGGGGCTACCTACTGAACAGGAGGCCAAATTGAAGCAGCAATGCATTGCTCTGTACCCCACATGGCAGAGTTCCACCCTGATGTGGTCGCACATAGGGTGGACCCCCCCACCCTCAGGCGTCCGCAGCTGACCCCCCGGAGCAGCTACGCATGCAGCAATGATGTACTGACACTGCCATGATGTGACTCTAACTTGGCTCCTTGCTGATGGAAAACTGAACCAGTTCTTAGGAAGATTAGATCGGATTAGAGCCAATGAAGCACTAGTAGAGAACGAACGTGGTGGAATAAACGCGGTGGAACGAACGCGGAGGAACGAACGCGGTGGAACGCAGTGGAATGCGGTGGAACAAGGGGGAACGGAGACTTTGTCCATGTTTTAATGTGTTAATAACAACACAGAGTCCAGGCCTACTCTGATCGTATAGGGGGCTCAGTGTTGGCTCAATGATTTGTCCTTTTATGAACAGAGTCTGAGGAACTCTAACAGCCATGATGTGGACATGTGATGGGTTTCACGTTGGAACTCTTTGGAGATGACCTGCTCAGAAATGTCGGCTAGACGTCTGTGAAGCAGTGAAACAAAACTTCATCTGAAGGCCAAACTCAAAGTCATCATGGTCTCTATCATCATAGTCTCTGCCATCGTGGTCTCTATCATCATAGATTCTGTCATCATGGTCTCTATCATCATAGTCTCTGTCATCGTGATCTCTGCCATCGTGGTCTCTATCATCGTGGTCTCTATCATCATGGTCTCTGCCATCGTGGTCTCTGCCATCGTGGTCTCTATCATCGTGGTCTCTATCATCATAGTCTCTGTCATCGTGATCTCTGCCATCGTGGTCTCTATCATCGTGGTCTCTATCATCATAGATTCTGTCATCGTGGTCTCTGCCATTGTAGTCTCTGTTGTCGTGGTCTCTGCCATCGTGGCCTCGGTCCTCCTGTCCTGCATGTCCCTCATCCTCTCAGCCTCCTCCTCAGTCCCTTCTCCCCCTCCCTGGTCCGGGCACCATGGAGGGGAGGTAATTGGATTTGTTGTCACCTCGGCTGGCTGGCAGGCCCGGCCTGTCTGCTCAGCTTAGTGATGAAGACATCAGTGTGACAGGGACCCTGGGAGAGGATCAGCTGGTGTCCTGGACTTGCCTAATAAAGCCGTGGTCATGCCTTGGCCGTGCTGCCGCGGCTGCAGCCAGCTGTTACCTCTGCCACCTCTCCCCGAGTGCCCGAGCCCGTTCCACAGCTCGGGGAGCGAGGGGGCGAGGAGGAGGAGGAGGAGGAGTGGGCAGCCTTATTAAAGCAGATGCCGGTTCCCCCTTCACGCTGTCGGAGAGGTCAGAGGACCCTCTGCTGTGGTTCCGGGCGATGCTGGCACCAGACGCCGCTGTCCTGGCATTCGCTGTGACACTCCATGTCGCTGGGCGTCTTATTAAAGTCTGACAGGACCAGAGCCAAAGTCAGGGTCTGGAGTTTAGGCTTCAGTGGCTCTGTCCTCTGAATCACCCCATCCAGGACCAACGGGTCACGTCCTCAGCGTCCTGCAGAAAAAATTCATCTTTTAACCATCACTGCTTCATGCAAAGAAAACTCTGGATCATCGTCTGGAAGATGCTACACAAATGTTTCTGTGCAGCTCAGACAAGAGGCGTGTCATAATGATAATAATAATAATAATAATAATAATAATAATAATAATAATAATAATAATAATAATGGAAATAATAATAATAATAATAATAATAATAATAATAATAATAATAATACAGCAGAGGTGCATGTCAGTGTGTCTGTTTGCCAGACTACATGAGATTGCCTCACATTAGAGACAGAAATGATGGCTCCTCCATTCAACAAATAAACAAACAAACATGGTTAAAGTGGTTTTCTTCTCCTCCTCAGGTCAGACCTGACAAAGCTTGACTTTTGACTTTTATCTAATCTGCATCCTGATGATGTTGGTTAATCGAACTGAAGAAACACTCATCAGAAGATCATCAGTTTGTGCTTCATCTGCTGAAGGAGGGCAGAGAGGAGCCTCTGTGGGACTTGCTGTTTACAGACAGACTCTGACTCCCTACAGACACAGGAACAGGACAGGGTAACAGCAAAAGATGATGAATATTATCTGGTAGACATATCTGTGTGTTCACTAGTCCTGATAACGTGGTGAAGACGTGGCGTGTTCAGTCTGATGGTCTAAGCGTACGGATCAGGACAGGAGGTGTGTTGATCGTTAGCAGTGATTGGGACGTTCTCTGACAGATGACCTGAAGGAACAAAAGTGTATGTGACCTACATACACACACACACAACACACACAACACACTCGCAGCATGGGTCTTTGGTCACCTTCTTGGACATTGCAGCAGCTCAGCTCAGACAGATCTGTGTAATGTGGATCATCTGGTAGCATGGTGTGGTTTTTCAGTGTAAATAAAGATGAAGTTGTTTCACTGCAAAAAAATAAAATAATAAATGATAATAATAAAATTTTTAAAAAAGGACAAAGAAAAGTCTAGAAACATCTGAAATAGGTCTGAGTCATGAAATAATAAGAAAGGCGTCGTAATCCAAGAAACTAAATGAGTTTATGTTTCATTTCACATCATCAGTTGTTTTAAATGGCGCCAAAAACAACAACTTCAGCTATTGATATTTTAGATAACATGTTTCATAGAAAAACACACTCTGAAACTGAAAAAAAACAAAAAAAAAAAAAAAAAAAAAAACTGGCATTAAAAAACTTAAATTAAATATTCTACTGTTTCATTTTTGTACATTTTTGCATTCTTATGCGTTGGAATTTGAAAATCATATTATGTTAATTTAATTATCACTGTTTCTTCAATGACATTCTTTATTTTTTTTTTTGTGATTGTACTTTTTTTTTACCTACTGCCTTTTTCCAGTTTCAACTTTCTGTCACTCTTTTGGCGTTGAGGGGAGGGCCTGAGGGAGGGGCTAGGTGGGTGTGATTTGATTATTATTTACATATAGTTGGCGAATAACTAGCACTTGGCTCGACCCCATTGGCCTGAGTTTAGTTTTAAATCAATGTTAGTGTGGAAATGATGTAATAACAGGTTTGCAGAGGTCCACTGAAAAAGCTAGCCAGTGTTAGCTCATAACATTGCTAGCTAACTTTTGGCTAACCCAGACTTAGAAAGAGTCCATCTCTGTGATTTCTTTCATTTCTCCTGGAGGCCAACGTCTTTGCTGAAGAGGTCTTATAAACATATTAACTTCAGCTCAGTCACATCAGCAGCAGAAAACAGAAAGTCCAAAACAAACTGCACAGGATGAGGATTATTACATCATTGAAAACTAACTTTAATCCATCCCACTTTCTGATGAACAACAGCAGAAAGAAACAGACTGACCTGTTGCTTGGAGTTCCAGGTGAGCATGTTATGTGCGGACAACACCTGGTGACAGCAAGTGGATTGTTAGCTCATCAGGAACTCTTACCCTTCAAAATGATGCCTACATTAACCAGGTTATCCTCTGGCTCTGCTCTCTGATGAATAGGGCCTATTGCACATTACTGCCACCTCCTGCTCTGGAGAGGTTGCAGATGAGATTCCTACTCAAACCAATTAGGCTGAGTTAACATAAAGTGATCTTGTAGTTTTAATGATTTTACACATCATGCTTAAGCAACATGATTTAATCATGTTTAACCACTAAACATGAAATAATCTAGTATAGAGGCTACATGTTTGACTTATGTTGGTTGAACAAACACCCATGATGATTTTTTTGAGCGTAGTTGTCTCACACTCAAGGGTCTCATAAACCAGTAGTAAAATCACGCTTTCCTAGCCCCTCTCCCTTCACCCTCCCCTCCACGCCAAAAGAGTGACAGAGAGCTGAAACGGAAAGAAGAAGAAAAAAAGTGTAGTCAAAAAAGAAAAACGCCACTGCTATTATAACCTGTGTCGTCACTGGAAAAAGTGACATCGAATAAATATGATTTGATTTTAACTCAAAGACATTTTAAAATGCACAAATGTATAAAAATGAAACATCATAATGTTTCATTTTTCAGTTTGAGGACAGATTTTGTTGAGTTAGGTTTGACTGCTGTTTTTAACTCATTTTTGTTGCCACAAGTTGCCACCAAGCAAAAGTCAGTTGGCAAGTCTTGCTACAGCTAATCAGTGGAATTTAGCTTACCTATTTTTTTTTTTTTTTTTTTTAAAACTTGACATGCTAAAAAAAAAAAAAAAAAAAAAACGTTTGCAAATTTGGAATCAACATGACAATTTTAGTTTTAATCAACATAAAAATTTAACACAACAGATTTTTTTTCTGTTCCCCAGAGTTATTTTCTGAACCAAACTTTAAAGTTAACATTTTTGGCTCCATAGTTTTACTCTTATCAAACTCTTCAGAGGTCATTTTTGTCTTTTAAAATTCTCTTTTTGCACTCTTCAGGTGAAGGTGGCTTATATCACGTTTTTGTCCTTTTTTGTTTGTTTCTAAAAACAGACTAACATTTGATTAGTAATTGACAGTCTGAAGCTCTGTGTTTGGAGATGCATGCAGACATCATGTCATGGTCAAATGTGCAGGTGAGCTTTAAATCAGAGGAATATGCACCATAAGATGTCCATAAACTGATCCCTCCTCAGACCTCTACCTGAACATGTCTGGATTATCAGATCAGTGTGAGGAACACACACAGCCCTACGGTGGAGGCTGTAAGTGATGAGACCGTTTCAAACCAGGTCCAGGGTTTCTCTTTTATTATTTTAGACCATGACCTAGAGTCTGCGCACTCCAGGAGTGAGATTCTTCCTCCCCCTCCTCCTCCCCCTCTTCCTCGTCCTCAGCATCCAGTGGAAAAGTTGGAGGGCTTCAGAGTAATCTCCTGCAGACAGAAACAACCTCTGAGAGGCTCACCTGTGTCGACTCAGGGAGAGAAAAAGGAAAGTTTGAAAAGTGTGAAGATCAATTAGTGAGAATTAAAGCGGAGCAGAGCATGGCCGGGGGTCTCTACGGTGGTCTCTGCAGATAATCAGCAGCCCCCCGGCCCCCGTAATCACACCGAGGAGTGTTAGCTTTCACACGCCGCTGCTAAAGAGAGGGATTAGAAACACACTCACACACACAGATAGATACAGAGAGAGAGAGTGTGTGTGTGTGGGTAAGGGGAGCACTGTGAGGTCAGGGTGGAGCGCTGTGTGGCAGAGGAGTGATGAAGAAGTGAAAACATGAACTATTCTGAACGTGGTGAAGACGAGTTACTGGCTGGGTGAAGATATCAGTGCAGACGAGCCGGCTGCGCTGAGATAAGCTAATGAGAGGAGATGAAAATAAGGAAAAAAGATTTTAGAGGATCAAACTCATGAGGTGGAGGACAGGTGGACAGTGAGGTGGTGTGGAGCTGTGCAGTGAGGACGTTTGATATTTAGGGCCTGAGATCAGAGCGCTCAGGGTTTTCCTCAGACTCCTCCACACGTCACAGGAAGCTCTGACACAACAAGCTTTACCTGTCATTTCCTGTCTCAACCAACGCCAGCTTCAGCTTTATGAAGCTCTTTAAAATATAACAGTGCTGGCCAAAGAGATGTTCACAATCCTAAACTGTAGATAATTAACGATGAAGACAACAATGATACTCAGTTGAAAAAATAAAAACAATAATACACAATCAAACAATAAAAACAATAATACACAATTAAACAGTAAAAACAATGAAAAAAAAACTCAAACTGTTCTTTAAAAATGAAAATAGAAAGCTAAAAAAAAAAATCTTAAAAAAATAAATAAATAAACCAGCCAACAGCAAAAACGGAAACCTTAGCAGGAGTGTGCATCTAACGTTAATAAAAAAAAAATGTCCAGTCCAGAAAATGTCATTAAAAAGGAATAATGTCTGAATAAAAATGAAATAAAATAATAATAATAAATAAATAAATAAATAAACAAGAACATTTTTCTTTTTCTCATTTTCAGATTATGTTACTCTGTGCAAACTTTTCAGGCCTCATTTTTTGTCTTTTAATTTCTTTGAACCAGACAGTTTTTACCTGGAGTTGTCAGGTTAATGTGGCTCAGATTCAGAATAATACGATGATTTAAATAAAAATAAAGATAAACACTTGTTAGATGCAGGTTTTCAGTGTCTGTCTCAAAGAGTCTCCTTTTTCTTTCTTGATTTCACAGATTTTTAAATAAAGGCTGAAATAAAAGCTGAGAGCTTCACTCAGAGGTGCTGCCTTTATCTGTGGTGGAAACACTCACTGTGGATCCACTTTCTATACTGGGTCCATAGTCCTGGGTCCGCCTGCTCAGACTTTGATGAAGTCTTTTATCAGGTCCAGTTTGAGGCTGTTTGATCTGGTGTCTCCTCCTGAATGTTGGACTGAAGCAGACTGAATCCATCAGTCCCAGCTTCATGATCAGCTGTTTCCATCAGCTGGAGGAGGAAGAGGACGGAGTCTGAGAGGAACCCTGAAAGAGGACCAGCTGCTGCTTTTAGTCTCTCCTCATTTATCAGCTCAGAAACACAAGAACCCCACATTTTCAAACCTCAGACTCAGTTTCAGGGTCACTCTAAAGCTTAGATTATAGTCAGATTAAAGATTAGAGTACTCTGGAGCTCAGGCAGAAACTCAGCTCATTTTCAGGACTTTGAAAATGTTTGGGTTTGAAAATTGTTTCAGTCCAAACAGAATAAATTAGCTAAGTCTAGCTTCTGCTGAGAGCCGGTTTCTGTGGCTCCTTTCTGTGAGTCTGAAAATAAAAACATGAAATCAGAACCTGAAAGATTTTCATCCTGAACACACAACGACTCAGACCTGATCCACGTCAGGAGAATCTAAAAATCTGCACTTTCCCCTAAAAGATGGACTGAGTTAAACCAAAGTCCATGATGATTCCCCTCGTGTTAAAACAGACGAGGAGCTGAGGACGCTGAAGACGCTGAAGATGCTAAGACGCTGAGGTGAAGTGTGTTTTCACTCAGGACCGTGTTTGATTCCCTCTTTTTGGAGCCTCCTGTTTTTATTCCTCCAACTTTTGTTTTGACATTTAGCTAACTGACGCTCTCACAGCGAGCCTCGACATAATTATCAAATCATAACTCCCTAAATATGTTGATGCTGTAATTATGAAAGAGCACACACACACACACACTCACACTGAAACACATGTAGAGACACAGAGCGTTGAAAAAAGCGTGTGTGTGTGTGTGTGTGTGTGTGTGTGTGTGTGTGTGTGTGTGTGTGTGTGTACATTAAAAACGAGGCTGCACCTCCCTCCTCTCACACAGCAGGCGTCTATCTCTGTCTATATGATCCTCCCAGCTCTGATATACATTATTATTAATATTATATTTATATTTATAACAGGCTATAATTAAAGTCTGTCAGTGGCTCAGTGTGTGAGACGCCTCGGTGCAGGATGATCAGACTGAAGACAAAGAATTCTGACAGATTTACATTAAAGTCACTGTTTATTCGCTTTGACACAATAATCTTTATTTCACTGTAAAACATTTAAATAACCAGATTTAAATATTTAGATTGAAACATTTATGAATTTAAAAATCTGTCGCTTATTCATTGAAAACACAGATGGATTTATTTCCTGTTTTATCCTCAAAACTTTAGAAATTCAGCCTGAAAGACGACAAAGCTTTGTTTCTTCACTGATGAACATGAAAACACACGCTCTCCTCTGTGACACACACACACGCACACACACAGAGGCAGCAGCAGATATTCGGTGTACAACAGTGACATCTTCAGTCGGAGTGATGGAGGGAAGCAGACACACGAGGAACAATAGAGAAGCAGTGTATATATGTGTGTGTGTGTGTGTGTGTGTGTGTGTGTGTGTGTGTGTGTGTGTGTGTGTGTGTGTGTGTGTGTGTGTGTGTGTGTGTGTGTGTGTGTGTGTGTGTAGATGCAGAAAACACAGATAATTACAGCTGTTGATGGAGGAAGAGGAGCTCTGTGTGATTCAGAACGTTAACATTTGCTCAGAGATGTTTCACCTGAAGCTCTGAATCCACACAGAGACGTCCACAGAGACGGAGACGTGTCCAAACCACAGCCTCACATTCAAGCTGTTTCTGGTCAAAGTCAGGAGGCGACTGATGTAAACCTTAACCAGGGTAGAACTTTCAATCCAAACCTCTGACTGTGACTGTCCACCACCACAGAATCCAGCCTGTCCTCAGACCACGGACGCAGGAATCAGTGTTTGCTCAATAATAACCTGAGAAATTAGGAGCAGGGCAACCGTAGTGTCTCGATGCTACGCTACATAAGTTCAGGGGCTGCTCTCCTGTGTGGTAGAAAGAGACTGGAGCTGAAGGAACGGCACAGAACAGGAGGGAGGAGAGCCGCTGGCTCAGAGCGGAGGAGTCAGAGCAAAGACAGAAACAAAGAGAGCATCACTGTGATGTGAGCGATGAAGAGTCAGCTCTGCAGGATGAAGAGTGTGAGGAGTAAAGATTAGAAACAGATTTACTAATGATATAAGTTTAATGTAGACAGACGTGATGTGTCTGCATTTACAGTTGGATCAGTTCAGTTAAATAAAATCAATCTGTGACCTCAGCATCTGATCCTCCTGCTGAGCTGAACCTACCTCCATCTGATTATGAATCCTTCACCGTTTCCAATCTGCACATCTGTCCCTGAATCAGCCTGTAGCTGGACACTTTAATGTTCACCTCACAGCTTTTTACATCACACCTGAAAAGACTTCACTGTTTCATTTTCTGCATTCTACTTTTCTCAGACAAATTCTGATTTTTAGCCCTAACTGTTCATAGTTTGTGTTTTAAATGACCGATACGCTTATTTTAATTCTAGCACAGGTGGTGCTCATTTATTTTATAAGTCTATTCTCTATTTGATAAAAGTGTGTGTGGGTGGGGGTGCAGGGGTTAATTTGTAAGAAATATTTTATTTTATTTTAGAAATACTCTCATTACTATCTATCTATACTATCACTATCTATCTATCTATCTATCTATCTATCTATCTATCTATCTATCTATCTATCTATCTATCTATCTATCTATCTATCTATCTATCTATCTATCTACAACAAAAGCTCAACTTCTCTCAGGACACACAAAAAAAAAAAAAATTTGAAGTATGAAAATGAATAAAACCTTCCTCCACACTTCCTGTGGAAAGGTCAAAGGTCGCGGAGTCTAATTGAAAGCTTACACACAGTTTAGTTTCTGAAATTAAAATTAAAAAATCTAAAATCCCTCAGAAGAAACCAAGATGAGAAAGATGTTTAGCAGGAAACAATCATTTGATGACCAGGGTATTTTTTCTTTTAGTTCCCGTTCAGAAAGGAAGGACTTCCTCACAGCTTCGCTAACGAGCCTCTCATCACGTGAAGAGTGTGTCAAACACAGCCCTGGTACGGTGCAGTCCTTATTCTGTGTTACGGCCTTTTAATCCAACGTGTCCTGGTTCAGATAGACTCTGTTCAGACGGGTTCATGTGTCGCCGTGAACGACACCTCGCTGTTTCGAGGACGAGGAGCTCCCTGCTGGAGGGATTCAAACACATGAAGTCGTGTTTCCTTTAAGAGACATGAAAAAAAAATCATGAGAGGAGCAGCAAATTTAAGTTTGAGCTCCGACTGAAGCAGTGACGCGAGAGTGTGTGTGTGTGTGTGTGTGTGGTAGCGTTTTTAGTAGGTGTGTCACCCACAGACACATTCAGAGACACTCATTTTTCAATTTTACATGCAAACACTTTTTTATTTCTCTATTGGTAATTTAACTTTATTTATGCTCATGTTTTTAACTGTTTGCACGAACAGATCAAACAAATTCCTTCCTGAAGAAATCTGATTCTGACTTTCACACAAACACCCAACCTGCTTCAGCTCCAACAATTTTTATTGAACATGAAGAAAGGAACTTTTCAAACCCCAGACACCAAAAGCACGGATGAACCATCATGCTTTGCAGCGCTGGATAAAAAAGGAGGAGTTCATTTCTGCTGCGCGGTGAAAATATCAGAGTCGAGTCTGCTTCCATCCTCTAGATCCGTTCATCCAACATGTGTCATTAAATTTAGCTCCAGGTGATATTTCCTGACAGACCTGAGGAGAGGCAAATCCTGGGTTTTATTCACATGTGTCCCCTGTGTGTGTGTGTGTGAAAACACTGAGCTGGAATCAACATTAATAACTCACACACCTCCAAATTTAAAGCCCCTGCATTGTTGATCAGCCTCAACAATATAAGTTTAAAAAAAGACACAACACAGCGCTCACATAACACTTGAAGCCGGCGTCGGAGGCGTCATTTACATACATTAGCATATAAAGTAATTGGCACAGATGCCAGCGAAGCAGCCGCAAACACATTAATTGTCATCGAGCAGTCGCGGTGACAGAGTTAAAAATGAGCCGCTTTTAAGGCTCCAATTATCAGAGAATTTCCAAAGTAACCTTTTTTCATCAGCATCCTGTCCACACACACACACACACACACACACACACACACACACACACACACACACACACACACACACACACACACACACACACACACACACACACACTCACACACATGTAATATGCATAGTATCAGCATCCTAAATGTATAAATATTGTAAATAGCTGTCTGTCGTCTTTCATGTGGAGGCTTTGAATCGAGGCCGTGCCGCGTCCCGCTCTGAAAACGAGCACATGTGCCTTTGTTTCACCCCACCACGATAACAAACGGTGGATCCTCACACACACACACACACACACACATTCTGACTGTGTGAATGTGTAATGAATTTTCACAGATAGAAGTACGAATGCCTCTGCTGGGGATCCATATGCTGTTTTTCTCTCTGCGAGGATTTTATTTTAAGGAAAGCTGTGTGAGCGAGGAAGTGTGTGCAGGTATTGTTCTACTCTGCACACGCCTGCATGTGTGTGTGTGTGTGTGTGTGTGTTAAAAGTGATCAGCTCTGTAAATCCACAGCCTGTCTTCTGATTCTTCATGAAACCTCTACATGTACGGTGTGTGTGACCCTGCTGACCCTTAACTGTGTGTCCCTGTGTGTGTGTGTGTCCCTGTGTGTGTGTGTGTGTGTCCCGACTGACGCCTGCTCTCTGTTTTTCATATTCTGATGTGTGTCCCTGAGCCTGTTTTTGGGAATGCAGAGCGAACAAATGAGCGACTTTAAGCCTCCTGCACCTCAGAGAGCTTTAAACGCTGGCTGTGCAGCCATCTTAACTGATGCTGAGGCGACAGAGAGGGGGAGAAGGGGGAGATGGGGGGAGACTTTTCAAATCACAGCCTCCCAAACGTGTTGTTGTTGCTGAAATGAAGGTTTGAGCCGGAGCACAGCTGCAGAAACCCGGCGCTGACGGACCCGACAGGCTCCCAGATTCTGAGGCTTTTTATTTACCAGATAAAATCAGCGACAACACGTCCTCTGCTCAGGTTTACCAAATCTTTCATCGTCACTTAAACGACAAGATCTGTGAGTAAAAGGCTTCAGAAACAGGATTATTAAATTCACTAAATGTTCCCACATTGAGCTCGGAGCTGAGGCTCAGACGCTGCGCTGACTCCGGCTGTCTTCTGCTGCCATCTTGTTGTCTGACTGCATCACTGTTTCTCACTCCTGCTGCTGCTGCTGCCGCACAGCGTCAGGCCACATTTATTCATCTGTTATATTTAAAACATGCTGTAACACACTTTATAGTTTGGTGTCCATTTAAACCTCAGAGTCCTGTTCCTCTGACTGATCAAGCTCCTCTGCAGCGAGGGGACAATCGGTAGAAAGAAGAAACAACCAACTCTTTTAAGTGGATCCTCCAAATCAGTGGTCCACAACTCCCAGGCCATGGACCAGTACTGGGCCACAAATAAAAAATACTCAACTTACATTATTTCAGTTGGATTTATTATCCCATTCTAAATGATGTTTTATTTTGAAAAATGACCGGATCCATGACTCATTCTTGGCCCCAAAACCCCAAGCTAGGAAAAAGAACAAAAAAAAAAGATCTTTGGAAAAAAAATTTGGGCAGGGCAAAAGAGCCAGTGAGGAGACAGAAGAATAGCCGATCCATGAAAATATTGTCTGACATTAAAACGGTTCCTGGTGCAAAAAAAGGTTGGGGACCGCTGCTCTAAATGACGTTCATAATAACAATAATTATAATTAAGTGACAGATTATCCCTTTAACTACCTCTGCTTTTAACCCTAAAAGCCCCTCTTTTTAAACACAAGGGATATGAAGTCAATTTGATTCTAACCCTTTAAGGATCCATCCAAAAAAAATTGTAATAGTAATAATAATAATAAATCATATATTTTGTATCTTTTTTTGTTTTTGAGCACTAAGATCAGAAACCACACAATTCATGAGAATTGTTTCAAGCTGTAGAGACAAACCAATCAGGATTTTCTCGCTTCAACATATTTTTAATGGGACTCAGAAAAAGCTGAAGCAAACAGTGGAAACACAACAGAGGTCGCCTGAACAATAAAATCTGGTGACATAAAACACATCATCAGTGAGATCAGAGAAATAAAAAAGAGATTAAAAGTATTGAAACAAAGTGTGATGATGGAGTGTGTTAGTAGAGGATCCTCAGTGGACAGACGAGGGGTCAAAGGTCAGATGAGTGTTCACCTCTGTGCAGATCAACTTAAACACCAGTCTAACACCAGCCTAAACCACTGAATGTTCTTTTTAATAATGTGTTTTTTTTTCTTATTGATGTAATTTAATTCATGGAAATCACTGGGAGCTCTGTGTGACTCAGTCCCTGAGCGTGTTCCTGCTCTCCATCCTCAGAGCGTGCTGGAAAGAGCACGCAGAGCTCAGGTGGACTGCTCCTGCAGCCTGGACTCTGGAGGATCTGAGTCTGTCTGAGTGTTTTAGAGCAGATTGAAGGAGGAGCTGTCTAAAATCTGACTGATCACTCTCTCTGTCTTCTAATCCTCTATATGTTGGACTATTTTTTTTTAAGTTGGAGTTGTTTATTTGAAACTTTGTATACACTGCAAAAAACTAAAATCTTATGAAGTGTTATTTTTTTCTTTCTTTCTTTTTAAAAGTCTTTTTGTACTCAATATCCTCCTGACTACCAGTAGTTTAAATTTGTCCTCTGTGGAGGCCATTTCTTAACCTGAATATCTTCCAATTACTTCACACGACTGACTAAACTCCTCATGCCATCTACAGAGGACATTTAGGGCTTTTTCAATGATACCAAATGTTAAAGGGTGGGGCTTTGGTACTTTTCTTTTTCATTAAGGAAAATGGCGTCCATCAGTGCCACATTTGTACCGTAAAAAAGGTCCAAGAAAGACAGAAGGTTTGTCCAGGTGTCAAGGCCCCTTAACGATTGCTGAGTACAACACCAACATGCCATCCATCTTCCAGAAATGGAGACAAAAACATATGCAGCAAGATGTCGCAGATCTGGCTGCAAGGGCAAAACATATTTAATGTTCACAAAGTGAAAAGTTTTCCTTTGTGTTTCCAAGAAGGGGAACTGCTTTTTGAAGTATTAAACCAAATGAGCACAAAAAGCAAAGCAAAAAGGAAAATGGACATTTAGACTCGTTCTTATATCCACTTTTTGCTATTTTCTCTGGCACTAAATGATTGCCATCAAGGTTCAGTTTCACATGTTCGGCGTCCAGATGTCCTCGGTAGTAGACACATGATATCTGAAAAATAAAACCTTTTTTTTTTTCATAAAAATGTATTTAGTATTCTAATGACCTCACAAAGATTGGGGAATCTTAAAAACTTTGTGATTAGACAATTTTTTTTTCCTGGTAGTCAGGAGGATAAGAGCGACATTCAACTGGTCCAGGAAAATGTCTTGTTTTAAGTCATTTAACGGCAACAATGAGGTCTGAACTGCCTGTAACTAGAAAAAAAATCTGCCAATGAAATAAGAAAAAATTGTTTTAAACTAGAATAATGTCTTAAAATAAGTAACTTTTTTCTTGTCCCATTGGCAATTTTTTTTTTACTTGTTACAGCAATTCAGACCTCATTTTTGTCTTAAGATAACTTAAAACAAGACATTTTTCTGGAGTGTTCAGCTGAATGTGTCCCATATTAAGTCTAAAAAGACATTTCTACTGAAGACAAAAACACTTGATGAAATCAGGAATGTCTGAAAAAGTCAATGAACCAGTAGCTGAACTATCTGTGGCTCCAACGCCTGAACACCTGATCAGAGATGAAGGTGGAACATGGATCAGCTGCAGGGTCAGGTTCTCTGAAAATGACGGTCACTGTCTGTTTCTAAAGGTAGAAATTAAAGATAGACCCATACGGTTTTTAAGGAGGCTGACAACCAGTATTTGCAGCTGATATTCATTTGCAGTAAAAGTGAAAATATTGGAGTCAAATTTTGACCATCACAGACTCCAACACTTCACATTGTATAAATTCTTCCAGCATTTATGAAACAGCTCCAGGTGCCGCAGCGTGTCTTATGAAGTTAGATAAAAACTGAAGGAAACCGGTATGGAGATGTTTCTTATAATTTCTGAGAGTCTGCTGCTGAAACTTCCCTTCCTAACATATATCTGCTCTCTGGAGCTTCTCCACACGACAAAGCCTTTTCTCCCCTCTGTAGTGTGTGTGAGCACTGGGCACACTCAACTTTGACTGCTGATTGGCTCTTATCAGAGCCATGGCTTTGTGTGTAACCAATCGGATGGTGCTGTGGGTGGGACAGTGCTGCAGACCGAGAGGTGCGGCTGCATCAGAGCTTCAGTAAGACAGTTTTTAATTGTTTCTCATCGGCCGTCAGATTAATAAAGAGGCTGATACACATCCAAATATAGATGAATGGTCTACCTCTGATAGATCTGTAACAAAATAAGAGATTATAGAGTGTGATGTGCAAACTTAAAGGAAGAAAAGTGAACCTGTGTGTACAAATATTTGTATAAAGATTCCAGGCCTGTGAAATTGATTTGATGACACAAATGGAGGGAAAATGTGAACCTGGAGAGTCAAAAAGGAAAAGGAAAATTCACACATGTGTAAGCCCACATTTACACAAATAAAATGATAGCTGCAGGTTGATGACGTGGGCTGATGTTTCCGGGGTGTTTTCATAATGTCAAGCCTCTGACAGTTTGATCATCTCTGCAGGGACACACACACACACACACACACACACACACACACACACACACACACACACACACACACACACACACACACACACACACACACACACACAGTTTTCTCTCTGCTGGTGGTGTGTGAGCAGAATCAGAGAAACGCACACAGCAGAGTTCCTCCAGTCTAACAGGACCACCTGTAAAGTCCTGCAGAGTCCATCCAGGGTGTTTCCCTGGGTCCAGTCTCAGTGACAGGGTTCAGGTTCAGTGCTGGGGGAGGTTCAGCTCCTCTCCTGATGAATGTGATTTAATGTGACGTCCTCTGTTAGAGATAAAAGCATCACGTGTCTCTGACAGAGGAGATAAATGTTACTGTGAGGTACGCCTCAGCCAGCTTCTTCCTCTGCAGCTTTGTCTGATAACCATCAAGGTTTATTCAAAACCTGATCCCACCCTCATTAAGGAAGGATTACATTACATTAATTAATGCCTCAGTGCCTCTCAGTTTGATTTTTGCACTTTTAAATGTTCTCCTGCCGACAGAGAGGACGACAACAGGGGTCAGAGACCTGCAGCATCACGTGACGATACAAACACCTCTCATCCTAAAACCTCCTCCTCTTAAAGCTTCTCTCACCTCTGTTTGTGTGGACCTTTAAAATCACATTCACACTTTTAATCTCAGTCATAGAAAGCACCCTGATCATGATCCTGATCCTGGTCCCAAACCAGAACCTGAACCAGAAGGATCTAGGTGTCACTCATTCTTAAACTGCCTTTAATCAAAGTGAAAACCTGCAGAATGAGTGTTAGACTCTGGTTTCTGCCATGTATGAAGCATAATTATAGAGAACACACTCTCCCTCTCACACACACACACACATAATGATGTCAGTGTGTCAGGAAACAGAGCGTGTGCAGACTGCAGTGATGGTGACAGAGAGGAGTTCCCCCTGACACCAAGTCGAGAAACAAGAGTTTGTTTGGATTTCTGGCACTGACAGAAGGTGTGTGTGTGTGTGCTCATGTGAGTGTGTGAGAGAGAGAGTGTGTGTCACTGAGGTTGTACTCTGCACTGATGTTGCAGAAGCAGCCATTGAAACTGTTCACACACACACTCCAATAATTTTTGTGCATGCCTGAGTCCCTTTGCATTTCTGCATTTATGCACAAGTGTGTGTGTGAGTGTGTGTGTGTGTGCTCCCATGTGTGTTTATATTCCTTAATGACTTTCTAATTCAGGGCCAGCAGGAACCTGCCTTTATCTCTATTAGTTTAGTATCCGAGCAAACAAAGAGAGTCTGTGTGTGTGGCAGCGAGCCAGACGAAGACTCAGCCGTAAAAGCACTTGTCCATCTGCGTCTCCTCCTCCTCCTCCTCCTCCTCCTCCTCCTCTCTGGGTGTGAAACGCTCCCTCCTCTCTGTCGCTAAAATAAAGAAACATCTTGATTGGAGGCTCGGCGGTCTGCTCGCTCTATCAGGAGGTATCGATCGTTCCACAAACCGATCAGGTCTGAATAGATACACGCTGTGGATCAGGGGAGGAGTGTGTGTGTGTGTGTGTGTGTGTGTGTGTGTGTGTGTGTGTGTGTGTGTGTGTGTGTGTGTGTGTGTGTGTGTGTGTGTGTGTGTGTGTGTGTGTGTGTGTGTGTGTGTGTGTGTGTGTGTGAAATGGCAGAAGGAGTTTTCTGTGCTGAAAGTCTGTCAGCTTAAAGCCATGAGAGACAAACAGAGATTGATCTGTGAGGATCTTTCAGATCTGATGTTGGGTGTTGAAGCGTGGAGGATGAGTGTGTGTGGAGGACAGGTCAGAGCAGGTAAAGGTGAGTGTGTCAGAGGTCATCACAACACCACTGAGCTCTGAGGAAAGCACAGGACTTTTTTCATATCTGAGCACAGATTTCTCTGCAAACACAACATATAAAAATAAGAGGTGAACAAAGGAAAGGAGGAGAGGCTGGGGGGAGGTGTGTGTGTCCTGTGGTGGTGTGAGAGGAGAGTTTGTAACACAGATTAACACAGGAACAACATCCTGTTGACCATGTCTACACAAGCCCTGTTTACTGTGGCTCAAACCTACACAGCCTTATCCTCATGTCTCTGCCACACACAGCTGCACGCTAAGAAATCACACTCCCATCACAGACGATACACACGTCAGCTGCACAGGCCGCCACACACTGAGCTGAAGAGTGAGGGGCTGTGTGTGTGACGGTGCGGACACCAGGACCAGGACATGAGGTTAACGTGGAAGGTCAACAGAGTCATGATCACACACCCTGAGCTGTGACATCATGACCCCTGAGAGTGAACCTCATCCTCTCATACACTCTGACCTGACCGCAGGCGAACCTGTTCAGCCACCTTACTCTGCTCCCAGGTGTGAAGCAGTCACTAGCAGTGTTGCCACAGTTACTTTGAAAAAGTAATCTGATTACTAGTTACTGATTACTCCTTTAAAAAGTAACTTAGTTACTTTTTGAAGGAGACTGACTACTTGATTTTAAAAGTAACTCAATCAGATTACAAGTTACTTTGTTAGTTACTTTCAGCAGCTGCTGCCAACACTGCCAACACCTGCACCTGCCTCATGAGGTTTTTATCTCTCAGAGTTCTTAAAAATGCTGCTTCTGAGGTCAAACCATCACTTAAAGACATTCAGACCTACAGTTCTGGTTTTTGATTGACTCAAATAAACCCAGAACTGCACAGAGGAGTCCACATGGCAGTGACCTGACTCTGGCTCATGAAGGTCTCTGAGAGTCGGGATCTTCAGTCCTGGAGGTCTGAAATGTTCAAACCGAACCTCATTCAGGAAACAGAGGTTTCAAAAAGATGTATTGAAAGATCCTGAGGAGGTCATCTTCACCCACTCAGAACCATCATCAGAACCAACATCAAGACTCTGACTGGAGACGTCTTAATCCATTAGGGAACATGTCAAAATTTGTTGAAACTGTTTAAGGGATGCTCCCACTGCATTAGTTTGTTGGACTTGTACTTTAGATTCATCGTGTGCGTGTGTGTGTGTGTGTGTGTGTGTGTGTGTGTGTGTGTGTGTGTGTGTGTGTGTGTGTGTGTGTGTGTGTGTGTGTGTGTGTGTGTGTGTGTGTGTGTGTGTCATTTGACCCCTTTGGCTTAAAGGCGTCACTGGCATCCCTGATTCTGCCCCTCCAGAAGGCCATGGCTGTGGACTATGACCCCCCCCCCCCCCCCCCCCCCCCCCATACACACACTCACTCACACACACACACCACACACACACCTCTTCCACCAGCAGAAGGTTGTGTTGCTGTTCTCCACATGCGCACCTCTCACCCATCCTCCCCCTCCTCCTCATCCTCACCTACCCTCGTTGTTGGCAAAGGCATCTTTGTGTGTGTGTGTGTGTGTGTGTGTGTGTGTGTGTGTGTGTGTGTGTGTGTGTGTGTGTGTGTGTGTGTGTGTGTGTGTGTGTGTGTGTGTGTGTGTCAGGCGGGCTGCTGCGTGGTGAGCGTGCCCTCTGTCATTCACGCAGAGCAGCCCTGTCCAACTGTCACTTCCTGACAGGCTGATAATCAATCTCTTTATTAACTGCTCTGCTGCAGACCGCCGCCACCGGGGGAGGAGGGGGGAGGGGGGGAGGAGAGGGGAGAGGAGGGGGAGGAGCGGGTTGGGGGGAGACAGGAGCATTCTGCAGCTTTTGAGAGTTGACTTTTCCTTCAGGACAGTGTTTCCAGGCAGGTGGAGTGTTTGGGAACATAAGGGTGTGTGAAACTCAGAGACGGCTCCTCCTCTCAGTCTGATCTCTGTCTGATGGAGCGCTGGTTCAAAGACAGGTGATGGTGTGTTACTGATGGAGACACTTGTTTCTCACACCTCCGACCCTGCTCCTCTGCACTTTTTAAAAACACTCAGACCCTCTCAGAGTCTGACCAGAATCTATGTCTGGGACTTTTAAGATAAAGAGTGAGGATGAGGAGTGAGAGAGGCCGCCGTCAGGACCTGCTGCTTTCTGTGACACTGGTCTTTCCTGACAGCATCACGCCATTGCCACAGCGATAATTTATGAGGCGGGAAAGTAAATTAGTGATTCTGGCGACCAACAGGCAGCCAGGAGTCAGCACGCCGCCCGTCTCCTGCTCTCTGATTTACATCTGCGCCTGTTTCTCCTTCTGCTCTCAGTCAGCTGTTTGCTCAGTCGTTCAGAGAGGTGCGTCGACGCTCACAGTCCCTGTGAAACATGAAGGACCTGGAGACAGGCCTGAAGCTCAGAGGACACATGAGCAGATAGACTTTCCCCCCTGTTTGTGTCTCTCCCCCTCTAGACTTCACTCTCAGGCCCTGATTTACTAAGATCCTAAACAACCAGTGCTTTATTACATGTGCAAACTAACAAATTGCTTTATGCTACCTTGGCAGGTGGTGTAGGTTAGTTCATTCATGGCGTTTTTGTTCTGAATCAGCCCTTAGGTCATCCAGCAGCTCAGAAATGGTTTTACGGACATGTCTCCACCAATTTTATTTGTGGCTTTCCAAATATGTTGATACACACACTGATGATGCCTCGTTCTGACCACAATGACCTCAGGCCTATGTGTGTAACGCTGTGCCAGTTTGCACCGGCCTTTCTAACGTGCTCAATATTGACACAAAAACAGAGTCTGCTAACAGTTTCAGGTTTGATAAATCATGCTGCAGGCACTGTATGATCCCAGAGTTCTGTCTGTTTGCGAAAAGATTTAAAGTGTTGTAACTGCCTCATCTTGTTTGTTTACACCCTGTGACCTGCTGTGACCTGATCTAATTATATGAAGCCTATGCAGAAGTTTTAAAAACTGCAGTTCCTGGAGCGTCCACTAGAGGCTGTCTGCAGAAAGAGCAGAGACCTAACAAACCTTTTCATAAAGTCTGAGTAGATCCTGGCTTTGTGTAATGAAGGCATCAGCTCTAGCTTCACCTTTTACCAACAGGTGCATAGTGATGATAGGCTTCAAACGCTGCCTCAGAAACCCAAACTGACACCACAGAGACTGAGTCCATGTTCCATCCGGTCTGTGTTTTGCTGCTGGTTTGGTTTGTTTTTACACTCTCTATCCTCACAGGGAGCCCAGGATCATCCCTATCTGTCCCATCAGGAGACCAGAGAGATGTAGCATCTTCGTCTCTAATGGTGTGTCTGTGTGTGTGTGTGTGTGTGTGTGTGTGTGTGTGTGTGTGTGTGTGTGTGTGTGTGTGTGTGTGTGTGTGTGTGTGTGTGTGTGTGTGTAATCTACAGGATGAGTTTCTGACTCAGACTCAGATGAGGCTTCAATCAGAGATCGTCCAGAGCTGCATCACCAACGCCAGGCTCTCTGAGGTCAACACAGAGACCTCACCTGAAGAAGCTGAGGTCAACACAGAGACCTCACCTGAAGAAGCTGAGGAACCAGAAGATGTCAGGACCACAGCCTGAGTGTACAGACACATACACACGCGGGCACACAAAAACACAGAGCTGAGTGTGAGGTGTGTGAAACGTAGATTCTCTCTCTTGCATTGATAAACCCTTCATGGGGGTCATGGGTACATCTTCCAGCCCCGCCCCCACTCTGAGTCCACGCTGTGTTCCCGCAGAGCTCCTCCAGCTTTCTGTCAAATAGTCAAATACATCAGCAGTGGCCAGGCTGTCAGCAGGTGGAGACCCTCACAGGAGTGGAGTTAAAGTGACCTGAGCAGCAGGCAGACGGACACACTGAGCTTTACCTGCTGTTATCTTAATATGAAGGGAAACCAAACCCTGCTCTCTGTGACTCTGTATCCTCTTTTCATTCTCATGTGTCAGTTTGATTAAAGTGCTCCACCCTCACTCCTGATTGGTTGGATTGTTTTGTTAGAGGTGCTTTTAAAAAAGTTCTTCTAGGAACTTAATGTTTTCTGTTGCTGTCTGTTTCCCCCTGAGGCCTGTAGTCCTGATCATGCATACACCTGTGTTCCTAAACTGTCTGCACATCACACAGCTCAAAGCTCTGTATCGTCCATGACCTCTGAAACCATCCTCCTCCATCCAACAGCTGCTTTCCTCCCAGCATGACCAGCTAAACCATGAACTCTTCAAACAGTACATTATTATAGAGTCAGAAAGTGCATGCGGGGAAATTTACACACATCCTGCCTTTGACTCAACAACATTAAAATATTGTCTCTTTGGTTACACCATTAAAACGGTTTATTCTCACACTAGAAATATAACACACACTATGTGTGTGTGTGTGGCAGCTTTAATCTCAAGTTCTGAGAAGTCCATCTGTGAGCTGCTTCATCACCTGCGTCCTCCACCTCCTCACCTGAACATCACCTGTGACCGACTCAGTGATGGACACACAAACATGCACACAAACATAACTCAATTCCTGAGCCAGAGAGGAGAGTTGGAGTGATTGGCCCCAAACTTCTCCTCCCCCTCCTCCTCTTCATCCTCCTCCATCATGACCCATGTGGGCATGGCGGCCTCCCAACCTCTCTCTCCTCCAGCCAGAGTGGTTCCAGGACTGATTTCAGGCCCAACACCCCCCTTTAGAACCCCACCCCCACCTGAAGCGGGGCAATCTGAATAAGGTCCAGTCCTGATGGCAGAGGAAGAGGAGGCAGATGCCGGGGCAGTGGGAGCAGGGCAGCAGCCACGGCAGCAGAGGGCCTACTTTATCTTAGTTAGAGAGGAGTGAGGGCAAGGCATGAAGAACACACACACACACACACACACACACACACACGCACGCATACACACACACACACACACACACACACACACACACACACACACACACACACACACACACACACACACACACACACACAGAACACCAAACTTCTCAGTGCTGGCTCTAAACTTCAGTCCCATGGCGTCACATAAAGCTCTGTGAGGTGGAACCAGGAGAGGACAAGCTGTTGTGGGTCAGGGTCCCTGTGAGGACTCTCACTGATCCTGGTCTCACCTTTCAGGTACACCTGTGTGACATCATCCATGATCTAACGTCATCAATACTGACACATGTTTTTATGAATGACATTTCTCACTATCAGTGGTCAGGTCCAATGCAAGACTCTGTACCACACCTAGACCCAGAGTCCCACCAGTCCAGTCCAGCTGCAGACCTCCACAGTGAAGCAGCTCTACCACCAGACCAGGAAGTTCACACAGAGAGTTTCAAAGTAAAACTTGAGCCCCTCCCTGGTTCAGACTCTGGAACTCCACAGACACAGTTTAAGGCTGAAGTCTATAGAAGCAGTTTAAGGTAGAACTCTACAGGCTCAGTTTAGGTAAAACTCTCCGGACGCAGTTAAAGGTGGAAGTCTTCAGACTCAGTTTATGGTGGAAGTCTACAATCGCAGTTTAAGGTGGGAGTCTACAAACCCATTTTAAAGAAGAAGTCTTCAGTCTCAGTTTAAGGAGGAAGTCTACAGACACAGTTTAAGGTGGAATTGCAGGGTCAGTGTGCCTGTGATCACTCTCTGCTTGCTGACACGGCTGACCAGTTGGCAGGACAGTGGTTTTCTCCTAATGAACAACAGCTTAACGAAGCTCCTTCATTGCTGCTACTCACCACACACTCTGTCACACACTCACACACTCTCACACACACTCACACACACACTCTCCGTCCTGCTGCTGTTGGAGGTGTTTCTCTCTTTGATGAGTTCCTGGCTGACTCTCTCTGCCTCCCTGCTGAATGTGTGGCTGCTCCTCCTCCTCCTCCTCCTCTTCATCTTTCCCCCTTGTCAACACAATCCCTCCATCCATCCGTCCTGAGGCGGGGGCCCGGCGGGGGCCGTCCGCCCCTCACGGCGTCCTCTGGGTGCTCTCTGCGTCTCCTCTGGTCTCCCTCCCATCGCACACACACTTACACACGTTTGTCTGTGGCGTCCTGTGAGGACCTCTGATTTATGAGCGCAGCTCCGTGTTCTGAGTGATCACCTTTACCTTTACAGAGCACGGCTCTAAGACAGGAGGAAAGTCTCAACACACTTCCTGTTTATCAGAACAAAAAGAGAGAAAGTCCAGGCTCACTCTGCCTCAGTTTTTGGCATCAGCTCTAAACAGAGTTTCAGAGTTTCATTCATTCATAAAAAAAAAACCTCTTTCTAAGCCCTGCTTGTGTCTGATGTCTTCAGTTCAGACATTTCCCTGGAGATTTCAGCCGAATGAGGCTTCTTAATTTTTACTGAAATCAGACAAAAACACTTCCATGGATTTCAGATTCTGCAGTTAGAATCTGATGTAGAATATGACTAAGCTGCAGCCTTGATCTATAAAATGTCTCGTATCATCCTTTAACCAATTATTAATAACGACTACAGAATCATTAACAAAATAATATCAGAATATTTAAAAAAGAAAAGGATCTGGTTTGAACACATACATTTTTGTGATGAGGTGTGAATTCAAAGCAAAGTTCATAGACCAAGTCAATAAAGGGGACACTAGTAGTTCAGAGTCATTCTCTGAGGACCATGAGCGTCCAAATAATCCCAAAACCAGAACATGTGATGAGTCAGAGTCTGCCAAGAGGCTGCTGGGCCTCATTAGAGAGGAAGAGGAAGCAGACTGCCCCTCTTCCTCTTTGGAGTCAGCCGCTTTGTTGGAATGAGGCAGACCAGATCATTATAGGGAGTGAGGAGGAGGAGGAACAGGGAGGAAGAAGTGAAGGAGAAAGGAGGTGAGGACTGCTGCAGGACTCCTGTGACAGAGTCAACTAAACCAAAGGACAGGACCCACAGAGGACCAACAGGATGTGGAGAGGGTGGGGGGACCAATGTTCTGTTCTGGTTGGTCCAAACACTTTAACGACAGGGGTCACAAACATCATATCCAGAAGTCACAGTGCTAACCCTGTGTGGCTCCTCAAGGGCCAATCCCCATTCTACCCCTTAGCCCAGTCATTCCCAAAGTCTGGGTCCTTACCCAAAGAGATTTTTTGGGGGGTCACCAAACTAGTTTTTTTAGAATGTTTACAAGAAACTCATGCTTTCCTTAACCAGAAGAGGTCTCTCCTCGCTGATTTGATTACTGATGATTGGCTCCTCACACTATAGCTACAGCTACAGCTCATAATCGTTACCCTGATGTCAAACTGAGGTGACAGATTCACAGCAAACCGACTTCACTACAGTAAACTGCATTTCATGAAGAATTAGACAGATAAGCTGCATTCAGGAGCTGCATTAGCTACATACGCTATGCTAAGCTAACGTTACTGCATTTGTGCCAGGGGGAAGGAGTAGACAGAGGGAGAGGGGGAAGAGTGCCAAATGGGACTGACCCTAAGACTCTATCAGGTTCAGAGACCACGAGTTCACTTCATGAGCTCTTCCTCAGCCCCACTCCAGATCAGACTCTGTCCTCACGTCATCCTCCAGGAGCCAGAGGCACACTGATTATTCTACACTACACTCAGAGCTAAGTCAGTGTGCTGTCCACAAACAGACCTGAGTCTCTTTAAATGAGGAGAAAGATTCTGCTGAAGGGCTGACAAAGGCCTACATCACAAGCTTTTAAAGAAGACATTATTCTCAGGTTAAAGAATGTTAAAGCATGGATTTTTTATTATTATTATCTTTTTGCCTTTATTCTGTCCTTCTGGTGCCTCAGTAGTATCTTTACATGATTTAAAGCTCATAAATAAAGCTCTGTTTTTTCTCGTCCTGCTGTTCCAGTTAACTCTTATTTAGTCCCCTGTCTGAAACTCTTTGTTTCAGCTGCTGTCTCTTTAAGGTCCCTGCTCTACGAACCCCCTTCGCTCTGAGTGGACAGCCCTCCAGAGGTCTGCTGGGGGTGGAGCCATGGGCAGACCATGGTGGTGTGAGTTTTATTTTTGAACTGAATTAAACAAAAGCATATTCAGTGTTTCAAAGTGTTTGCTCCAGGAATACGATCATTACGGCTCATTTAAGCTCCTGAACGTAGTCATGACTCTCAGAGATGAAGTGCTGAAGCAAACAGACCCAGTGTGTGTGAATCTGAGCACAGAATGAATGGGTGAGTGTTTGTTCAGGTGAGGCCCTCATACCTTCACTCTGTCCTTTTCTCCCCCCTCCTCACCTTGACACCTGCCTCTGAGCCTTTTTGATAAATTTACATTAAAAGAGCTTTGGCGTCTGGCGCCGAATCTGCCTTTAATCAATGAGAGCGTTTGTGCGGGCCTCCGGAGAGCCAGGCGAGTCGAAGATAAATATTGGCAGAAAAGAAAAATGTGTCGTCCTCCCCGATGGAGGGGGGAGTAATGATATTCAAAAGGAGACCCCTCGCTGAGATGCAAGGCAAACTGTTCCTAAGCAACAAAACACATTCTCCCTCTCTGAGCA
Organism: Halichoeres trimaculatus; assembly: GCF_033239565.1. Taxonomy (NCBI): domain Eukaryota; kingdom Metazoa; phylum Chordata; class Actinopteri; order Labriformes; family Labridae; genus Halichoeres; species Halichoeres trimaculatus. The sequence goes on along the minus strand of NW_027437195.1, from coordinate 1,344,042 downwards.
GGCTGTGTGAGCGAGTGTGTGTGAGAGTGTGTGTGTGTCTATGCGAGAGTCTGTGTGTGTCCCCAAACCACTCATACCAGAAGTCAGATGTGTGTGTTTTCCTGTTTGTCTCCTCAAAATGTGTTTTTATCTGTGAGTGGTAGTTTAAAATCTTTGTATGTGTGTGTGTGTGTGTGTGTGTATGTGTGTGTGTGTGTGTATGTGAAAGAAGAGGCAGACAGGCAGAGGAGGCACCTGGACTGAATCTACACTCACTGATGCTGGTCACTGTCCCCTAACTCCCTTAATCCAGGGTGGGATCACACACACACACACACACACACGGCTCACAGCAGCTCATAGTTTGTGCTGCATGTGACGGAGGACGATGCATCATTTGGAGCTCATGTTAAAGGTTGTCTCTGTCATGTGATCGGTCTCTGCAGCGCTGCATGGAGGAGTGTGTATGAATCAAACAGCAGACTGCTGCAGCTCCTCTGTGTCAGGAGGAAAAACAGGAAATTATAAATACATTTAGAGTTTAGAGAGTTGGTTTCGTCAGAGCTGAAGTAAAATAATCACACTCTGTTCAGTTTTCTTCTGAACATATCTGTTAAAATAAGAAATTGCATTTTAATTCTAGAAACTGAGTGTGTTTTATTTGCTGCACCAGTAGATGATCTTACCCTTTAAAAATAAATACTAATTGTTATTTTTTGTCTTGTATTTTAATTTTAAGCAGAAAAGAGAGAGGATACACAGAGAGCAGGATGTTACAAAAAGTACATACACTGAAAAAACTGTAACCTGAGCAAGTGTTAGTGTCTCATTTTAATCTGTGCTGTTAGACTCAACGTGAGCCACATTCAGCTGACAGGTCCAGATAAACATCTGATTTCAATTTATTAAAGATGAAACTGAGGCATAAATTAACTTGTTTAGTTTCTTGTATCTAGACATTTCAAGACATAAACATGATTCTTACCCAACTGTTTTTTTTTTTAGTCTGTTCAATAATTCAGGTGTCATTTTTGTCTTTGAATTTATTGGACTCAGACGTTTTTTATGAGGACCTGTCAGATGAATGTGGCTCAGATAAACTTTAAGTGATTAATCCTCATCTTAATTACCCATGTGATTTTGTTACATATGTTTAAAGTTTTTTTAAAAAAAGAAAAGAATGTAAAGTAAAAGTTACACCCAGAGACAGCCTGAATAACTAGGGGATATATTAAATATTTAACCATATTAAAGTGATGTGAATCTTCAGGTTTAGTCAGTGTGTTTTATGTGTAATGTGTCTATGCCTGGCAGAATGACAGAGTCCACTGTTTACCATACGATCCTCCTCCATGTGTTTGACAGCAGTTCCTGATTTCAATAATTAAGTCAGATGATTAATTTTCTTACCTAATTTGATTTATTAGTGAGAGTCAGAGGCACACAGCCAACAAACTATTTACAGAATGAACAATTTGTAACATAAATGCATTATGATATTTCATGGCTGAAATGAATTGTGGGAATAGTTTACTCAGTGCTCTGCTTATAGGCAGAATTTCAAAACGATCCTTTTCTTTTCAATACTGCATCACACTGATCTTAACTCCATAAATGAACGTTTCTCACTCAGCAGAAAAACGTGGAACAAAAGGTTTCACTCACCCTCTCTGTGGAGCTGCAGCATCATTTCATGCTTACCTCTGATGACAGGTGGCGACAGGTGGCGACAGGTGACGACAGGTGACGATAGGCGACGTTGTGATGTCACCCGTACTCTTGCACATGCTCATAACCCGTTTTACATAAATGCTGCAGTGAATCCAATCTGACCACAGAGTTTACCTCAAACTGTTTAACTGAGTTTACACACAGCGCATGTACTTTGAGTTTACAGCTCAGTATGATTCACTGTAATACTGATGTAAATTTAGCTACATTTTACTCTAAAGAAATGCTTCATCATTATTAGGGCCAAGAATGTTTTTTTTTTTTTTTTAATTTTCAGTCTAATAAGAGGATTTGAAAAAAAAAAAAAAAAAAGATAAAGACTTGTTAGAGTCAGGTTTTCATTGTCTGTCTCAAAGCGTCTCCTCTTTCTCTCTTGATTTCACAGTTTTTTTAACCCTTGTGTGGTATTTGGGTCTGTGGGACCTGTTTTCATTGAAAGAAAAATGAAACAATTATTATTTTTTTCAACCTGAAATTCATTGGCTTTGGCTCATTTTCTGTGAAGAACATAAATCAAAACACATTTTCTCTGACCTCATGCTATACACCCTCCCTACGCATTTATGTTACATACAGGGTGTTTGGGTCCACTGGACCCGGGGCCAATAAAAGTGTAACTCAGTCTTCCTTCTTTCTGGGCCTCCTGATAGTGTTTTCTGCCCCTCCTGTTCCTGCACAAGGTGTGTGTGTGTGTGTATGTGTGTGTGCGTGCGTGCTTGCTTGAAAGTTGAAACATTGTTGAAAATTCATCAAACACCATCTAATCTTACATTCCCGCACATTTTCCTCTTTTGTCTTGCGGGAACCAACCTTTTTTGTTCTCATACACAATCCCATAAATAGCCCCATAAACACTGGCAAAGTAACCATACTAATACCACACAAGGGTTAAACATCGGCTGAAACAAAGCTGAGAGCTTCACTCAGATGTGCTGCCTTTATCTGTGCTGGAAACACTCACTGTTCCTCCAAAGGTTCCTGGGTGATTCAAAACTTAGGGGAACATTACAGGTTGACAAACAAGTGAAAAAAAAAGTGCTTTTTTTGTTGCATTTTCTACATTTTCTATTTGAGTGCAAATTATATACCTGGAATATACTTAATTTATTTGTTGGTGAGCTTAAGCATGAATTAATCTTTAAATATTTAAGAAACAAAAACAAAAAAAAAAAAATAGCATAATTTCATCAGCTGTGTTATGGACAAAAGTTGTGCCTATTTTTCATCATTAATCCATATTAACTATACTGAATTTAGAGTTATTTAACATTTCTACGTCAGACTATGCTCCCTAGAAATGTCCCATTTCTCATCATTTACATCACAGTTTAGACAAGATTTAAAAGAACTATGGCACAAAAATCTCATGTAACACATTTGACAACACATAGTTACACAGTTGATGGGACAAACCTGACTCTAAAATTAAATTTGGAGAAGGTTCCACCAAAAAGGGTGTGACCTCAGCTGATTTAAGTCATGTAACTTTTGAGTAAACCATTGCTGATTTATAGACCTTTTTCCAGTGGGTAACATGGTTGACGCTGATTTCTCTGACACACAAAAAATGAATTATTTTATCCATATAAATTATTGAAATAATTTTTAAAACACCTATGTCATATTTTAATGATTACTTCATACAAATGGTACTGAAAATAATTTTCACAAACATGTATTATAGTGTTTTGAGGCACAAACTGAACATGTAAGAAATAAGACAGCACAAAAACTGCAAATTGGACTGAATCTATCAGTCCCAGCTCCATGATCAGCTGTTTCCATCAGCTGGAGGAGGAAGAGGACAGAGTCTGAGAGGAACCCTGAAAGAAGACCATCTGCTTTTAGTCTCTCCTCATTTATCAGCTCAGAGACACATGAACCCCACATTTTCAAACCTTAAACCCAGTCACTCTAAGATTCAGGTTATAGTCAGATTAGAGATTAGAGTATTCTGGAGATGGGGCAGAAACTCCAGGACCAAAACGCTCTGTTAAATGTGTTTTAAAAAGTTAGACAGCATGCAGAGATTCTATGTTTTGTTTTAAAAATTGTGTAATGAGACTCCACCTGGAGTTATCAGCTCAGTGTGTTTTATATCACTGTGATCATTTCACGCGTTATTTATTAAACTCAGCAGGAGAGGTCTGAGTTTCTGCAGTGTGGAACATGTTGATGGATTATTAATGTATTAATATATAATTATATGTGTTTTTATGAAACCACAGAATCTGCTGCTCCGCCCTGCTCAACAATAATAAATTGAAAATTAAATAAAATAAATAAAAATTAAATAAAAGAAATAAAAGAAATAAAAATTAAAACTAAATATTCCCACCCTCTTTTTTTAGTCCAACACAGTGAACGCTAAGACACACAGATACAGATCTGTGTATTACACCAGCTCAGACTCTCTGCAACCTGCTGTTTCAGTCATTTCACCGTCTGATCGCCTGTTTGATGTAATTAAATCATAGGAAAATTAACTTAGATGAATGTTTTCCCTCAGATCTGGACCATTTTCCTAATTCAATTTGAATCTAAGCGATGATTGAGGTGAAACCTTTGGAGAAGGCAGCAGAAAGTTGCTGAGTTTGGTTTAAAGATTAGCTTTAAATGCAGACGTGAAGCTCAGAGTCCAGCTGGACATTTTTATATCTCTGTGTCTTCTTTCAGTCCTCCTCATGACAGTCTCCACAGAGCAGTGCCTCCCTCTGACCTGAGGTGTGAATCTGTCTGGATGTTTTAAAGGTTGATTGAGAGGTGAAGTTTTTTTTTTTTTTTTTTTTTTTTAAGAATTAAGGATATTTTTCTGTGCTAACCCTGACCCCTGGTGGTTTTCTGGAGCACTCCTGAGCCAACAGAAGCTCAAACTTTCTAAATATTTACGTCCTGGATGTTGGTTTTGCGCAGAGCTGCTGTAAATCCTAATAAATGAAATGATTTCCCCCATGGATCAGAAACAGAGGCTCCCGAACAGCAGGTCTCTCCTGTTTCTGGTCTCACACTGCCACCTGGTGGTAAAACACTGAAAGTCAAGTTTTCTGCAGCTTTGAGAGAATCGTCTTTAAAGCTGTCTGATCCAAACACCTGACAGTTTCTAAATCTTTGAGATGAATTATAGATTTTGTTTTCTGTCTGCAGCACACATGAACCCAATCAGAGTTTATCCACAATGTTTTATTTAAGGTTGCAGACTGAACAGATATATGTTAATCTGTTTCACCTGGAAAACAAACCTGTGAATCCCATCAAAGCTGCACTTTGGGTCCTGATAAATGGTTTTATTTTTCTAAATAAACCCTCCATACATCAGTCTGAAATAAACTGTTGGAATGACAAACAGAATAACATAGAAATGTTCTTGTTTAATTTCCTGTTTTCAGACATTATTCTGATTTCAAAAAGTTAAACAGGCACAACTTTCTCATCCCACTGGCAGATTTCCCTTTACTCTTTATGAGCAATAAAGGATTTAATTTTTATATATCTGAATATGTGAAGTCAGACATTTTTCTGGACCTGTCAGGTTCACGTGGCTGACATTAAATCTATCAAGACTATTTTTCTAATAAAAATGAGACATAAAGACGCGATTGTATTTCAGTTTTTGCAGTGTGCTCAGTCTGTTGAGGGTTGGTGAAGTTCAGGGACTGTGAGAGAGTCCGAGTCAGAGGAAATAAAGATTTCTGATGCACAAACTGTTTTCAACCTAAAGGCTTTTTTTGTGAAACATTTAGAATAATGTGTTTTTACTTCATAATTTATTTAGTGTTACCAAGCACTGAGAGCAGCTCTGTGCTGGGTCCAACACCTGATGGACGTACACAGAGCCCTGAGCAGTGATTATGTATATTATATTATATAATCTTTGCCTCATGAATCATTCATGTTTCAATCCTACACGTTTAAACTGTGCAGAGAGTTTGAAGTAAAGTCCTTCAAATGTACAAACTGTAGTTTCATAGGGAGCAGTAGTTTGGCTGCCCCCTGCTGGACATCTGGGGCAACAACACAGCTCAGAATGGATCAAATCTGTCGAACAGGTTATCACATATTACAGGAACTAAACCAAACCAGCCCAACAGAACATCATTTCAACACTACTGCTATTATTTTACAGATTTTGTTTTATTTTATTGTTGCTGACTCTTAGGGACGCCAAATACCGAGTCATGTGAGGATCTGGTCCAGGAAGTCTGGATCTGGATGATTCACTTCAGAATATCTGGAAAAGAAAACAGAAAAGATCTGGATTATCTGGCTATCTGATAAAAAGTGAATGCCCAAGTCTGGATTACTTGAGTCCAGATCAAAACTTGTGAGACCATGAATCTCTGCGTGTAAGCTGGAGTGTGTGAGCTGCTGAGGTGAGGACAGGTGAGGTGCTTCTTTCCTCACACAGTGACACGTTTCTCCATGTTTCAGCCATGACGGCATGTTTCTGTGTTTTCTGCAGGCCCTGTGTGACTCTGTGGACTCCTTGCTCCGTGTTCATACCTGGACCCACAGATGGCTCAGTCAAATTATCTTTCAGCTCTCGTCACAATATTTCCCAAATAAACCAAACTAATTTCCCCGTGTGGTGATTCGGCATGTTCATTGAAATCATTTCCTGCTCAGTCAAAGCAATTATGTTCACTTTGGAGTCACGAGCGTCCACATGAGAGAGACACAAACAAGCTGCCGTTAGCAGCCCGGATTCTTCCTGAGATCTGCAGCCAAATCACAGCCGTTATGACCCGAGCGTGTCTACTTCACTTCACCAAGATCATTACGCAAATTAACTTCCTAATGAGCTTCTGGCTTCATGCACGCTTTCACCGCCATTTCAGGATGATTTTAAGTAACGGCCGGCACAGCAGAGCCCGAACACAGCCGAGAGCAAATACAACCCAATCCAACAAGGGACGCAGACAAATCAGACCTCATCAATGTGCCAGCAGGAGCAGAGGGACCCTGAGGCCCGGAGGCAGGTCTAAGCCTCTCAGAGGGTTCGTTCCACGGAAATCAAACATGTGAAACGTCTCTGATACACACTGAACCAGGATGAACACACTGACCTGTCCTCTCAGTGGTTTGACGGGTTGTTCTTCAGGAGACACTCGGCCTGCAACACGACAGATATGGTCAGATCAGATGAGGATCAGGTGAAGATGAGGTGAGGATGAGGTGAGGATGAAAAAGAAGGGAAGAGGAAGTGGTTCGTGCTCACCAGGAAGTGGATGGGGTCCTGAGGTCGGGCCATGCAGCACTCCAGCAGGCTGCGACTCACAGTGGGCATCACCTGCTCCATCAGGTAGATCCTCATAGAGACTGACTGGGCCTCCAGCAGCTCCTCCTCCTGCTGCCTCACCTCCTCCAAACCTTTAGTCTGAAACACATGGGTCCAAGGTCATGAACTCTGTGAGGCTCAGCAACACACATCAATGGATACTCCCATAAGACTCAGGTCTCTGCACACGTCACCTCCTAATGATGGAGATCCTACATGCAGAGTGCAATAAGAGACACTAACGCTGCACACACACAGGATATGATGTCATCCCACAGCAGGCTGACAGGGGAGTGTGTGTGTGATAGGGGAGACTGGTCACGTGTGACCTGAGGGTGTGTGTGATCTAAGGATGAGTGTGTGACCCTTTTCTTTTCCTTAAAACCCACTGCTCCCCCATCACACCCCCTCCTCCTCCATCATACTATCTTCTTCTTTGTCATACCCACTCCTCCTCCATCGTACCCACTGCTGCCACTCCTCCATCATACTCACCTCTTCCTCAAGGCATACACACTTCTCTTCTGGTACGTACCCACTCCTCCCAGCGTGCAGCTCTGTGCCGGGCCTCCTCCTCCTCCCTCTTCTTCTCCTCAGCCCTCTCCTGCTCCTCCCTCTTCATCTTCTCCTCGGCCTTCCTCCTCTCCTCCTCCTCCACCTCCTGGATGCTTCGGCCATAGTTCCTGGGGGGTCCTAGTGTGTCAAAGATCTTCCTCACCAGCTGCTGGCAGTGGAGTTCACTGCTGCTGGTGACCTCTGGAGAGGAAGAGGAAGAGAAGGATGAAGAGGAAGAGGAGGATGAAGAGGAGGAAGCCTGATCTACAGCAGACTCAGAGCAGGGGGTTGACGTTACCCAGGTACAGGAGGGGGAGGTCCAGCTCGTCGAAGAAGTTGACGACGGTCTCCTCCTCCATGTTCCTCTCTCTGTATTGGCTCAGGAGCTGCAGGAAGTGATCCTGCTCATAGTTTTGCTTCTGAACCAGCGGCTCAGGCAGATTCATCACCCGATCCTGCAGGAAGGAGTCTGAGGCGTCCAGGACCAACACAAACTCTGCCGCACACACACAACCAGAGTTTACATCCACCACACAGACTGAGACCAGGACTCTGAGTCCATCTCTGCTGATAACAAGCTACCACTGAGCTCACAGACACACACTCTACTCAGAGCCTCCGTCAGGGTGAGTACAGACACACACTGCACTCTAAGCCTTTACCAGAGCAACTACAGGACAGACCTGGTGTTATCCCGCTGTGAGGAGAGTTCAGGGATGTTTCAGCTTCTGATTCATGGTCCTCATCTGGAGAGGGAGAAACTCAAAGTTTATCTCTTTATGTGCAGTTTAGTTTCCGTGTGTGTGTGTGTATGTGTGTGTGTGTGTGTGTGTGTGTGTGTGTGTGTGTGTGTACCAGAGAAGAGCTCTTTAGCCTGCTCGTATGTGTCAGGGAACCCGTCCAGGATGAAGCCCTGGTTCCTGCAGGGGTTGGAGGTGAGTTTTTGTTTGAGCAGCTTCACTGACAGGTGATCCTCCAGCTGACCTGGAGGAGAGGACAGTCACACTGAGGGGGACCGTCTGAAGACGCTGTTACAGAGTAAGACTAAATCAAGCTGGGAGCTTTGGGAACGTTAGGATCTGAATTCTGTAAATCTGCCTCACAGCCGGGTCTCTACAGACTCACAGATTTGTCAGAAGACCTTTACTGATTTGGGTCATTATTTGGGCTGATTAAGAAACACCTGAAAATTGACCCAGTTTGTCTAGACTCAGGTCTGAGGTCCATCTTCATAGCTTTTATCTTATCATGTATTATTGATGTCACTGAAGTGAATCATCATGTAAATGATCTACACTTTTACATTTTCTGTCAGGGTCTCAAACCAAACCAACGTCTGTCTGTGAGGTCTCACTACACTGGATCGTCTGGACTGTGCAAAGGCTACTTGAGGAGCCTAAGCAAGTGACACCAGGCGGATGACCCCTACTGGTCCCTGTGTACCTCCGTTCTGCTCCATACTGTCCTTCAGACTGGACAGCAGCTCCTCTGAGGAGTCTTCATGCTCCGCTTCTGGATCCAGGTTCTTCACAGCAAACTCCTGAGACATGGACAGAGAGTTAGGACGGACCCTGACCTGGGCTCTGCTCTACATATCAGTGTTTGTGCTCATTAACAGTTTTTGTAGGTTCCAAGGTATAAAACATCCTTTTTTTCTCTTAACACATCTGCATTAGTGTTAGTATGTGTTTGTGTGTTTCAGTGTGTGAGTGTGTTTTTGTGTTTCAGTGTTTTAGTGTGTACTTTGTTTGTGTTTCAATGTCTAAGTGTGTTAGTTTGTATTTGTGTGTTTCAGTGTAAAAGTGTGTTAGTATGTTTGTGTGTTTGTGTTTTTGTGTGTAAGTTTGTGTCAGTGTTTTAGTGTGTTAGTGTATGTTTGTGCGTTTCAGTGTAAAAGTGCGTTAGTGTGTTGGTGTTTTTGTGTTTTAGCGTGTAAGTGTGTGTCAGTGCTTAAGTGTGTTGGTGTGTTAGTGTGTTTCAGTGTGTTAGTGTGTGTTTGTGCGTTTCAGTGTGTTAGTGTTTGCCAGTTTGTGAGTGTGTTTGTGTGTTTCAGTTTGCGAGTGTGTGCGTGTAATCACCAGCTGTGTGATGGTCTCAGAGATGGTCTCCTTCAGTGTGATGTGGTGCAGTTTGTAATGTTCACAGATCTGTTTGCACACTGAGCTCTTCCCCACTGCAGGAGGACCTAACACACACAACCGCAGGGGCTGAGCCACACACACACACACACGCACGCACGCACACACACACACACACACACACACACACACACACACACACACACACACACACACACACACACACACACACACACACACACACACACACACACACACACACTTAATCAAGCTTTTTCTCACACTTTAAAATAAGTAACTACAGTGTGAATGACGACTGCTATTATCGTCGGTATGGGCCAATACTCAAGGCTGTGGTACTGAATCAGAAGTGAAAAGGTTGTATCAGGACACCTCTATCTGTTTGATCTGGATCAGGTCTACTCTCCAGTTTGTGTCCTACCAGCAGCCCTCTGCTCTGTCTGAACTCCTCCACCACCTGGTCCATGTTCTCCACCAGTCCAGACTCACAGCACCAGCTCACAGAGAACAGCTCCTTAATGTGGACCGCCTCCATGCGCAGGTTCACCTGCAGGGAGTCGATCTCCATCACCTGAAACACAGAGGGAGACTCCAGCTGGGTTTAAAGCCCTCTTTAATCCAACTCTACATCTTCATCTTTAGATGAGGAACATTTCATCTCATTTCATATACACAAGCCTGGTCAGCTGTTAGCATGACTGTAAGCCATAATGCTAAGCTAAGAGCACTTTGATCCATTAAACTGAACCCTGTAGTTTGTCCTCGACCAGAGACCAGTTAAGATTACACATCCCTGAAGGTTTTTACAAACACTGAAGCTAAAAAATGTTTTTTTTTTTTTTTTTTTTTTAAAGAGTGTGATCATAAAAACAAACTTTAAAGAGGGGACCAAACACGTACACTCAGGTCCTGTGTGAGGAAAGCTTCTTCAAACAGTTTCTTCTGGATCTTTGAGGGTCCAAGAACAGAAGCAATGGACTGACAGAGGAGAGAGCAAACACATGGTTCAGTCAGGAACATTTAGTCTGCAAATAAATCCAGCTGATATGCTAACATCAGTGAGTGTGTCTTCATCATTTCTTAAGATCAATTTCTATCATCTGGTGCTCCCACCTTCACAATTTCCTCCATGGTGCTGTTGGATTGGTCCACAGCTAATAGGTAATACGGCTTTGGATGGTGTTCAATCACCTTCTGAATCACACTTCAGGACAAAAATCAATAAATAGATTCTTTACAGTTTAAATGATGGGTTTCACACTTTCTATGGCTGATCAACATATTCAAAGAGGGATCTACTGTGTGTAAGATTTAAAGTTAAAGATCTTTATTCATCACACAGGGAACAAGACTCAACACATTTAAAGACCTAAAACTGTAAAATACACAACAATATGGGAAATAAATACACAAGGTGTGTGTGTTAACGTGTGTGTGTGTGGGAGTCCCACCTTGCCAGGTCATTAATATGAATGGTGGGGATGATGTTGAGTCCGTCTCCAAACACAGGGATCCTTTGTGTCTGTCCCAGCCAGGACGTCTGGGGGTAACATTTGTCCGGTGAGTTGCAGTAAAATAAAAACATCTTCTCTGTAGCAGAGCAGGGTGTCTTAAAGCTCCAGACCACGTCAGGTTCAGGTGTTCACCACTCTAACTGGTCATAGAGACAGCTGTCCAAAGCTTCAATCACTTCAGGTGAAAATTTCACTCAAATTTCACTTATCAACCAGTGAGAAGACGCTGCTGTCACAGAGCTCACAGAGCTCAGTGGTTACATGTACGCCAACAGTCAGACTTTGGTTTAGTTGACATAAAACATACACAATATACATCTAAATATTCTGTTTTCTCCTCTAAAATCACTTTGTACATATTCAATTCATCTTACAATTTTACATTTTTTTTTTAGCAGACACTTTTGTCCAAAGCAATGTACAACACATGAAAGATTTTAGACAGAAGAAAAACCTAGTTAGCGCGACTAGCGCGTGCTGCAAGTTATTTGGCTGCAGGTGCTGCCATTAAGTGCAAGATTTTTTTTTTTTTTTTTGTAGAGTTAGAATAATGTAGCCCTAAGTAACCACAATGAATCATTATAAAAATATTGTTCAGCCTGAGAAAGTGAAACTTAAGAACGTGTTGTGTTCGTTTCATGTTGTGAAGAGCTTGGAGGGACTCAGGCAGGGATCAGACGGCAAAGCAAGTTCAAATAAGCAACTACACTTTTAAAAGCCCCAAAAACCTGCAAATGATGCAAGTAGCTTTATCCTCTCCTCTCCTAAAACAAAAACACACATGTGGAGGAGAGATTTTCTGGGTGGGCAGGGGGAGTGAGCTGCTTCGAGTGAGAGCAGCACCAGCTGAGAGTGAAAGGAGTGAAACTAAACAGAATTCCAGACCAACGTCTTGAAACATTAATGTGACAGTTTGTACTTGATGGTCACGATAAAGTCATTTCATACAGCTGGTGCAACCACCAGCGATATATATAGTATACTGGATACATCCCCAACCTCTACTTTCAAGGTTACTTGTAATCAAGAGGATTCAGCAGTGAGGAGACTCAACATCCTAAGAAGAAACAACATATCACAGCATAGAGACCTGGATCAAATGAAGACTCATGCACTGGCTTTGCTAAGCTGTTCTAAAAATGAAGCTACTAAAGTGTTTCTGTACAGTCAGAGACAAGGTGCTGGAAGAAGCCTATATAAAGGCATGGCTGTTTGACTGACAGGTGGGCATCCTGTAGCTGTTCGTGAGGAGGCTTTAGCCCCTCCTCTTTACCTCGTCCTAACACAAAGTTAGGTTGAGTTCAGCATCATCAATATGGCTCCCCATTGACAATGAGCTCCAAAACTCTGAATCAGAGACAAAGTGGTGCCTTCACACAGACTACCTCCATATTTCAACCAGTCTGTGGTCTCACCTTGAAGAAGAAGTGAAAGATCTGCTCTCCCATCCCGTACTGAAGCCCTGACGCCACCACGTATGTCGAGAACAACTTTCTGTTCTGAAAAATGACCACATCACAGAGTCAGAGGCCAGACTCACATTCCTCCTCTCTCTCATAGAAAATCTCAGCTCAGAGGTTTTATTCTGACCATTTTTCCCATTTTGACCGTCCTCTTCTCCACGTCGATGTGACCTTTGAAGTTTGGGTGAGCTCGTCTTCTCCAGAAAATCTCATCAGTGAACGGCAGCTCCAGATCGTCCTGAAACCCAACACGGGCATCAGAAACACAGAGGAGGGAAAGGACAGAGGAGAGGAAGGACAGAGGAGAGGAAGGACAGACGGGAAAAAGGACAGAGAAAAAAAAGGACAGAGAAGAGAAAGGACTGATATGGACTTAAGTAGACAGAATAATCAAAATAAACAATCATTCAAAGGGTTTTTTTCAACAGAAAAACATAAATCTAGATTAAAGGTGCAGAAAGAATCTGCTTTTTTAATCAAATGACTCAGAAAAACAGTAAAATATCATCTGTAGATTTTATATGGAGAAATAATCACAACATGAGATTGATTTATTAAGTCATTATTTGACTGTCGTCTTGACTCAACAGAAACGTTTTAAGCTGTACTTTTTTAAATGTTGGACAGTGGTGTCTGAAATCACAGCTGACGAAAACTGGTCTTATTCTTTTTATTATGACCTGGGAACAATGAGTTGTTCTGATGATGTGGTCAGATGATGAAACAATAATAATAATAATAATAATAAAAACATCAAGTACAGCTTCATGGTTAATGTCTGTGTGCTCTTACAGGATCGACAGGTTTGCTGCAGGCCCAGGTCATCACGGTAGAGACCAGGATGAAGGTCTTTGGTGCAGAGAACTGTTCCATTTTATCATGAAGAGCTACAGACAGAGACCGCATCATCACCTCATTCACTGATAAAGGGATAATAATTACTTTCTTTAGTACACAAAATGATATCAGACACCAAGACACTCAAGAGAAAAGCAGAAAAAGTAAAAAAGAGAACTCATCCAAGTACCTGTACATTAACAGATGAAAAGTCACATTCAGAAAGCTCTATACTCACCTTACAGACATACAACAGTACTGATATTATAGACACAAAGCTCCTGACCTGTCACAGCCCACAGAGCTTCCTCCACCTGCTCTGCATGCTGGGTAATGTTGTAGATGATAACATCACAGTCCAAGAGTTTGGAAAGCAGGATGTCTCTGTCCACGTTCTTTAAAAACAGTAAGACCAAATATAAAGGTTGTTAACAGGTCATCATCTGGATTAAAGGTCATTAAGCTATTAATGTCAGGGGGGCTTCACAGGTACTCACTGAATACTCTTCATACAGGTGAGGTCTGTCCCCCTCCTCCCCCTCCTCCCCCCGTACTGGGGGGTCAGATGAGGTCCCAACAACATGAAAAGACTTTTCTCCTCTGTCCTCAGAAACCTTCCTCTCCTCCTCCTCCTCTTCATTTTCTCCGTCAGCATGCGCCCCCACCAAACACTCTGAAAGAAACTACACACACACACACACACACAGATGATGAGTAGAGTAGAGTAAAGTACAACTTAATTGTCCATGAGGGGCAATTCACTTTGCAGACAGTAACCCACAAAACAGATTCAAAACTAGAAAGTGCCCTCTACCTCAGGCCGAGGACCCCAAAAACTACAGTCAAACAAAGAAAAACTACAACCACACACAGCAACTACAAACACACAGAGAGAAACTACAAACACACACACACACACACACACACACACACACACACAGAGAGAGAGAGAGAGAAAACTACAAAAGAGAAAACTACAACCACACACAGATAAAAACCTTAACACAGAGAAAAAATAATACAAAGAGAAAAACAGATATAGAAACTTAAAACTAACACACGCATCAATAACTACAGGCACTACAAACTTCAAATACTAGTAAAAACTACCAACAGACAGTGAAACCTACAAACAGACTGAAAACTTCAGTCAGAAAAACAACACATTAAAAACTACACATAGACACTTATAACTACTAACACGTCAGTTCTACAAACAGACACTAAAAACTACAAATATATTTAAAAAATACGGACAGTAAAAACTACAAATATATTCAGTAAAAATGAACACTTATTCTGTCAAAACTGCTTGTAAAAACTTCAGACAGTACAGACAAACACAGGGATGATAGCTCGACCTGTACACAGTAAAAACTACAGAGGAACATACAGGTGCGTCAGTGACCCGTTAACTCGTGCCAACATGGCTCTCCTCCTCTAACGCACTGAATAAACTGAATGTTTTTACCTTACTGATATATTTAGAGCTGTATAAGTCCACCTTGTTGATAAAAACTCTTTGCTGTGATCGTTTGCGTCGCTCCGCCATGTTGGCCGATGTTGTCGCTGCCTTGTTGCCACGGAGACGGACACCACGCAGGCGCGGACCAATGCTCCTTCTCAGCTCGATGCTGAGAAGGACATGAGATGTTTATGTAGGTGCTCTATTTCAGGTGTAGGTGAAACCTTTTTTTACACAATATGTAGTTTGACACCATGTGGTTAAATTAGATTACGCCATTACACCAAATTAATTCTAATAAAAATAACGTGTATGTTCCACGAAACATGTCTTTATGAACAATCCCTGACTGACTGTTTGCCCTGTGTTCAACAGGTGTTAGCAGCTGTTAGCTAGTTTGGAACTGTATGATTAGTTGGTGACTTTAAATGGCTTTCAGCACATATTGCAGTCAAATTTTACTGAACTGGATGAATCTATGGACGTTTGCTGTTCATCATTTATCCCTCTAAAATATGTGATGGAAAGGCTTAGAATAGGGTGACCAAGCGTCCTCTTTTGCCCGGACATGTCCACTTTTTACGTCCTGTCCGGGGTGTCCGGGCGGGTTTAATAAATTCACGAAAATGTCCGGTGTTCACTGATTTTCATAGGACCATTACGTGGGTCCGTAAATTGACCGGCGCTTGCAAACAATACTATGATGCGCGTCACTTACCGAGAGGCTGCCTTGTGGGCAGGTCTGCTCTGCGCGTGCACACACACATAGAGAGTGAGAGGATCAGAGAGTAGGCGAGAGAGAGAGAGAGAGAGAGAGAGAGAGAGAGAGAGAGAGAGAGAGAGAGAGAGAGAGAGAGAGAGAGAGAGAGAGAGAGAGACATAGACGGAGAGCGGAGAAGACGGGGATGTTTAGACAGCGGAGCTGTATTGCACGGAAGATGCCTTAGCGTAGGTGCAGCTTCACAGATGAACTGTAAAAAAAAAATTTCTGACATACCGTCCCGATCGGGACAAGTGGGAGGCGGAGTGAACCATGTGCAAAGCTGGCACATATGTCTCAGTGTCCAATAAAGGTGCTGGAGATCTGAAAGCTCACATGGACACTGAAAAACATTAAAAAGCTGTGCGAGGTGAGAGTTCTTCTGCAAAGTTGACTGAGTTCTTTGTTAGACCTGGGCAAACAGAGGTTGCTGTAAATGCAGTGGAGGGTGTAATGGCATTTCATATTGTAAAACACCACAACAGCTACAGGTCCATGGATTGCACCAGTGCCTTGCTAAAAAAAGACATTTCCTGACTCTGACATTGCTAAAAAGTTTAGTAGTGTTCGCACCAAGACTGAAGCCATTGTCAATGGTGTTATTAGGGATGGGTACCTTTCACATTTGAAACGATATGGTACTAATGCCTGGTACCTGGCAATCGGTACCGGTACTCAACGGTACAAATTTTCGGTACTTTTTTGTAGTTATGTGGTAAAAAATATCAATTTCTTTAACAATATTATATATATATATATATATATATATATATATATATATATATATATATATATATATATATATATATATATATATACATATATATATATATATATATATATATATATATATATATATATATATATTTCAATTTAACATATATATCCTTCAGTATATACCCTTGCAATGCTGTGTTCATGTCCATCATGGAAAATCGACTATTCTTTCACTTCCTCACAGTCACAAGGATGTGTTCAGGTACCTAAACGTGGTACCTTTTGATTTTACATGAATCGGTACTGGGTACTTTTGACAGAATTCGGCCAGTACCTTTTGAAGTACCTGATTCGGTACCCATCCCTAGGTGTTATAGCCCCCCATTCTGTTGAAGTCACTCATGAAGCACTCAAAAAAATCCAGTACTGTGGTGTTTCCACAGACGGGAGTAGCCACGGGGCAGTGAAAATATTAAGAATATAAGAAGCCTGTCTGAATTTGTGCCTCGAGGCCAGTGCCGTTGTCCTCTTTTTTGGAAATCAAAATATGGTCACCCTAGCTTAGAAAGACACCTGCTTCTTTTCACTCTACTTATTCTCCTTTAAAATGCAGTGATGTCGACGACAGAGTCACAGAAGATCTGAAGTCAGAACAAAGTTCTTTAAAAAAGTATTTTAATTCCATATTCTTATTTACAATAACAGCAGGCAGATTTGTAAAAGCTTAAGGCAGCAGTGTGTTATTATTCCTTCCCCTTTTATTCCCACAATTCAAGTGTATCACCTTCAAACCTCCAACAGGAGAAAAACATAAAACCATAGGGCACCTTGTTAAAAAAAAATTCAATCAGGTCAAAAAATTAATCACAGCAGAGGGTAATTCTCTCCGTCCAGTCGTCACTGTGCCGCCACCTTAAAGTTATCAAACTGAGCCAGTTCAAAGGAGCGCGTCCCTATCGCCGCCCAGCCTCTAGAGGGAGTCAGGACCACGGCTTTCTTCCAGAGAGGATACCCGTTCAGGAGACCAGATGCATACTGACCCTGAGGAGGAGAGGGGCACAGAGGCAGGACACATCCAGGCTCAGACAGAGGTTCAGGTCCAGGTTCAGGTAACTTCAGTTATTCAGACCATACATGCAGGAGCATGTCAGTGTTTTGATCATATCAGCATTATTAACAAATAATACCACCCTAAGTGAAGGAGTAAAGAGACAAACAGCTGAACAGTTCAGAGCATGTCATTACTTTGATTCAGAGTGACCAGAGAAGACATGATCAGCACTGAGATGAAGGGTTAAAGTCTGCACTCACCTCCACAGTGAGTGTCAGAGTGTGCCAGCCAAACGCTCGCGTACCGGACTGTCCCTCTGCCAGGACCGTCTCTCCAGCTGGGAGAAAACAGCAGGACAACATGAGGCACATCTGAGGCAGTTTTACCGGCTCTTTACAGTCAGGCCGATAACAAACACTTTTTCATTGATTCATTATACACATTTCATACGTTTCTTAACTTTAAAGAGAAAAAACCTAAATCAGTCTGAAGTTATTCCTGACGGTACTGAGACATTTTTTCTAATTTCCTTTTTCTTTAAATCTTATTAAACATTAATGGCCTGAGCATCTAAAGTCTGCAGATCCACAGCTCTAGCTCTTCACTTGTAAAAAGTTGATTTTGATTCAACCGGACCTCGTGTGAGAGCATACTATCCAGAGTGTTAGGAGAGGAGCTGGGAGGGGACCTAATAGATTTTAGCTCTTTATTGAAGCCAGACAGCTGCGTGTCTCAATATTTCACTGAGAAAAGGTGAACCACTCACCCAGGTCGTTGGTGACTTTGTACGTGCCGTCTGCAAACACCCAGAAGAAGACTCCTTTAGCCCTGCGGATAGGCGATCCTCCTTTGTCCACACGAGCTGCCACAAACACTCCTCCGGTCGTCAGCGTCTCCATGAAGACGTCACAGGACAGGGTCAGGTTCTGCCTGCACCACAAACACCACAGGAGGTTTTAACTTAGTGTGCTGGACTTTAAACACCCCCAGAGGAGGAGACCCGCTCTGCTCACCAACGATAGTCCCCAATCACACTGATGGTCTGGTCAGCGTCAGCCACCCAGGTGACCGGTCTCTGGGTCAGAACCTGTCGGAAGGTGAAGACGTGAGGTCCAGGATCGGTCAGGTTCATGAAGTACTCAAACACACCGGTCTGATCTGCAAAGTCTGGAGCCTCAGAGAACGCAGGGTTACCTACAGAGAGACAGACAGACAGACAGAGAGACAGACAGACAGACAGAGAAAGACAGACAGAGACAGAGAGACAGAGAGACAGACAGACAGACAGACAGACAGACAGACAGACAGACAGAGACAGACAGACAGACAGAGACAGACAGACAGACAGACAGACAGACAGACAGAGACAGACAGACAGACAGACAGACAGACAGACAGACAGAGACAGACAGAAAGACAGACAGACAGACAGACAGACAGACAGAGAAAGACAGACAGAGACAGACAGACAGAGAAAGACAGACAGACAGACAGAGACAGACAGACAGACGGACAGACGGACAGAGACAAAGTGAGGTCATCAAAGATCTGTGTGATGAGGACAGAAGCTGCTGTGTCTCCTGGTCTTTTTACGTCTGTTTGGTTTATGAAGCTCAGAGTTCAGACTCTTAGAAGAAGTGGATCATACAAAGTGATCACAGGACATCATCACATTATGATCATACTGAATCTTTCAGGATGAGGGAAAACTTTTGTCCATGGTT
This sequence comes from Halichoeres trimaculatus, assembly GCF_033239565.1. NCBI lineage: Eukaryota > Metazoa > Chordata > Actinopteri > Labriformes > Labridae > Halichoeres > Halichoeres trimaculatus. The sequence goes on along the minus strand of NW_027437195.1, from coordinate 1,324,872 downwards.
TTAACTTTTAACTGTTCCAATAACAAAGAAATATTTTCCTCTATTAAAGGTACAGTGTGTAAAAGTTGTCAGCATTTGTCTGAACAGAAACATTGAAAATGAGATATAATGTTATATCTGTTTGTGAAGTATCTTTAAATAAGTGAACAATTATTCCTATAAATCTTTTTTTTATTTAGTTAGAAAAAAGCTTTTTGTATTTACACCATTGCAGGTCCTGTTCATGGAGGCAGACATAATGACCAGCCATGTTTGTCTACTACAGATTTTGGGAACAGAAAGAGAAAAACACCTTTTTTTACATGAGCCTGGCCACTGGTCCTTAAAACCAACTTGGAAGTCAGAGAGGGGGCAGTTTTGTGTTTACAGTATAGAAAGATGAAGAATCACAAACATGTATCCCGTGTAAAAGGAGAGTAAACATGGTGAAGAGTTCCCAAACTGGGAGTCATCATGAAAAAGTTGGGTCTGAAGGACGACGCTGAAGTTGGCTGCTTTCTGCTCCACAGGTAAAGGAGCAACATACTGTTAAAGAACATTTCTGTAGCAACATTTGTTGGTTGTCAACCTCATTGTTTATTGTTAAATATCTTTATTTCAATAATGCTTTTTCAAAGCTACAAGGAGCCACTGCAAATGAGTCAAAGAGCCGCAGGTTGAAGACCCTTGGACTTGATGAAGCCCCTGTCATACAGTCTGTAGCCTTTATTTGGCAGAGGTGTTAAGGTGAAGCATTTTAGGTCATGTTAATCAGAGCATGACCCAAGACAAGAATCAGTCGAATGAGCATGCTAGGAAATGTACACATCTCCATCAGACTTCACAGCATGAATCTCTTCTCTTTGGTTATACCATGATAACACTAGAAATATAACACTGCATGTCTGTGTGTGTGCAGGTGCAGGTGGAACATACGGACGTTGAAGTCCTCCTTGTAGACTTTGGGGAATGGAGCAGACTGAGGGGGTTCAGGGTAAACCCCTTTGTGTCCTGAAGTTAAGGTGGTCAGAGTGTACACCTCGTCCTCAGCCAGGTGCAGAGTGAAGAAGCCATCTGTGAGCTGAGAACATCACCGACAGGTTAATGCTGCAGACAGCTGATGCAAACAGCTGATGCAAACAGCTGATATCTTTGAGCTGTGTCAGCTCCTTGTACCTTCACAGGACTCAGCTCCTCAAAGAACGACGGCTTCTTTGTTTTGAAGTTAAACTGTGAGCGCCAAACCTGGAGCTGCTTTATGCCGGCCTGAGGAGAGAAAGCCATGGGTCAAAGATGAACGTTAAGCTGAATGATATTTAACAGTGTGATGAAGACCACAGAGCAGCTTACAAAGGAGCCCTTCAGCTGAAACGTTGCATTCTGGGAGGAGACGTTGAAGGGGCTGAGAGGAGGTCTGATACAAACTGAGTGGTCATGAGTCTGTCAGAGAGACACAAACACACACACAGAGGTAAAAACTATGACAGCACTGCTCACCAATATTACTTGAATTACAGCCACAAAACCGAACCCACCATGGTTTCTATGACGACCGTGAGGTTTCCTCTCCTGTCAGTCAAAGCCACATAACTCCCCCCATGCTCCAGGTGTCCCACCGTCTGCAGGTATGTCCATCCAGGCTGAGTGAACTGAGTAGTGTGAGCTGAAGGAAACAATCACTGCTTCATTTAACCATTCCTTCAGAAACAGACTTTTAAAAGCAGCACTCATTATGAAGAGACAGAGCAGACCTGAACACAACCACATCAACTGAATACACTTTCTCTTAGCGCTGGATCTCCACACACTCTTATCACTTATCACTGATCAAATATATGGTGTGACTGTAGAAACATCCGTGTGTTTTAACAGCAGAAGAGACAAGGAAAGGTTTAGAGTTAATCTGACAAACTTTTAAAATGTTCACAGTAACTGAAGAGTCCTATGAGAAGAACTGAAGGATCATGGTGTTTGAGGATGATGCTGGGATCTACTTTGTCTACTTTGCCATGTTTTCTGAAGTGTCTCTGCTCACAACTCTGTGTCTCTAACAGGAGACCAGTTCAGGTCTGAGTCTTTAAATAAAGGATCAGAGTTCAGACTGAGCTCTGTCAGAGGTCATGAAGGTTGTTCAGTGTCCTGTTCAATCTCTTTCTGTTAAAATTGCCTTGTCAGAAGTCTTCTTGTCCTGCTTCCACCATCAAATATGAAAACTAGCGCTGCATGATTTTGGTAAAAAGTGTGTATAAATAATTATTGTGGTAAAAATTGAAATTTGCAGCAATAAAGAATGATAATGTGAGTTTATGTGCTTTGTTATGAAGGAACATGCAGAAATTATTGGTTACATATGTACTTTTCAAAAACAAAAATCCCAAAAAAAAAAACAATTCTATAATTTATTCTGACTTTGAAGAAAGCTTGTACAGTACTGTTTTCGGTGCACGGACACAGTGGACCTATGGTTTGGTCAAATTTTAGTTTTTCAATGATTTAAACTATCAATTTCTTTCAGTCTCGTGTAGTTTTATTTTTGGTTAAAGCCGTACCCTGTTAATCCTGTATTTTGAATACATACAAATACGCCAAATAAATACGATTTATTAGAGTGTGGACTCACATAATTCATGCCCCCCCCTCCCCTTTATAAAGTGCCCTGGTCAGGGCACCCCAATCTAAAAAAGTCTGGACATGCCCCTGTTTCTCAGAGCGTACCTTGATGCAGGTGTGTGATGTTGCTCTGCTCTTCAACAGGTGGATTTCTGATGAACGGAGGGTTCAGCTCATTGATTAGACAGAGTTACAGAGATGGGACCCAGCTTTCCCCAGGCAACAGTTGAACAACTCTTAAGAATTTATGTCCAAGCAGCACAACGCTCTGGTCACCCATTGGCGACCCGTTTCCCTCCCAACAGTCAATATTCACAAATTGTGATCCATCCATGTCACCAACAAGAGGGGCTTTTTTCAGAAGAGTGAATGTGTTCTCAGAAAACCTGATGTTTGTTTCTTCACTCTCTAAACCTAAAAATGACCAGGGTCTTGTTTTTGAAGAGTAGCAGGTTTAACACCTGTGTCAGTCACACGATCAATTATCTTTGGGTGAACTAAAAAGGGTCCCAGCTTCATGAATGTTATGTCAATGTGTTATGTCAATAAAAGATCCTAAACAAACTCTTTAAGAGTTCCAGAAAGAAAACAGGACACTGAAGAAACAAGGTTTGAATGTTTCCTGGTTAAACAGTCTATATAAAACTCTTGGTGCTGTTGATGTAGACAGAGGGGAACGTGAGTCTGTCAGGGTGCTGGTGTCAAGGAGACACACAAGCATTTTCATGACAGTCCAGTTTTTGTTGTTTTGATAGTTTCCTGGTACTGTCTAAGCCACGCTGCCCACATACACACACATACACAGAATCAGTACAGCAGACAGGCGTCAGAGAGGATGTAACGCTTGGTATTTGAAGTATTTGTATTAAGTATTTGAAGAAGACCTGTGATCCAGATTGGAGACTCCACCACGTAGTTCCCGCTCCATGGCTCCTCGGCCGTCATCAGCCCGTCTCTGCCAAACGGGAGATCCCCATAGTAACTGGCCACCAGGTTCCAGGAGATGGTTCTGAGAGGAAAGCACAGACACAGGAGGAGACCTGAGGCCTGTCATCCTGACTCCATGGTGTTTACTCCAACGTCCAGTTTTTAATGTGGTTCTGACTCCTTAGACCTGCTCAGCTTGTTATTAATGTGGTTCTGACTCCTTAGACCTGCTCAGCTTGTTATTAATGTGGTTCTGACTCCTTAGACCTGCTCAGCTTGTTATTAATGTGGTTCTGACTCCTTAGACCTGCTCAGCTTGTTATTAATGTGGTTCTGACTCCTTAGACCTGCTCAGCTTGTTATTAATGTGGTTCTGACTCCTTAGACCTGCTCAGCTCGTTATTAACGTGGTTCTGACTCCTTAGACCTGCTCAGCTCCTCTGCTCTGCTCTGCTCTTCTCTGTGTTTGATGTAGATTCAGGTGGAAAATAGAAACTGTTTACTGAAAACAATCCTCAACATTGGATGGGCAAACCTCTGGCTGATGATGTATGTGTGATTTTTTTCCTTACGCAGTCATGAGTCCGTTGATGTAGTTCTGGTTCAGGATCCGGGCCCAGCAGCCTCCTCCCACCTCATTGTTGAAGGTGCTGTAGTCCTCAGACGACCACAGCTTCTTCTGTGTCTTCAGAGCATCCTGCACAGTGGTGGTCCCCGGGTAGTGAGCCCTGGGGGTCACACACACACATACACACAATGAATAACACGACAACACTCTAACTACACACTCTGTTACGATGAGACATCAAAGTCCAGTGAGACAAGACCAGACTCTGAGTGTGAGGGCTGGAGCAGGTCCATAAAAGATCACAGGAGAGTTAGAAATAAAGACATGTGTGTGGAAACCTTCCCCACTCCAAAAGACAGAGGACAATTCAATTTTACCCTGATCCAGTTAGAGTCAGAGGACATGTGTGTCTGACCCTGATCCAGTTAGAGTCAAGACCCAGTGGAGAGAGCTCCTTGAATAGACTGAATCTGATGGTGTGAATCATTGAATGTCTGCATTTAACTTAAGGAGGAGAAACTCACTCACTCAGATGTTCCTTGAGGTGGTTTTCCCAGCTCTCTGTCTGCTATAGGGAGTGTGTATGAGGTTACATTTGTGCCATCAGAAACTGAATTTGAATTAAAATATTGAATTTGAAAAAGCATGATGTGTAATGGAATTTAATGTTTTGAAATTGAATTGATTTACTTAATTAAATTTGAAAGTGTATTTTACCTATGAAAATGCAACTCTTTTTTATATTTTAAATTCAAAAACACAGAATTCAATTTCAATTCACAAAAGGCAGATTCAGTTTTACAATTCAATTTAAATTTAAAGTGACACGACCATTACGTCATCTTGTGCCTGTAGGGAGACTAATTGAACACAGATTCACAGACACCCTCTACACATCCGCGGACTCTCCTGTGTTGTGTCTAGCTGTACTCCTCCTCCCCTGAGCGGGATAGTCAGTTCAACGATGGCTGAAGACCAGCGGCTGAATAACCAAGTTAGAAATCACATAATACACAGGGTTGTCTGTCTACTGTGTTACCCTGCAATCGACTGGTAACCGGTACCGCCTCTCGCCCAGTGACAGCTAGGAAAGGATCATGCATCCGCAACCCCGGAAGGGATAGCTGGTGTTTGTAACACTAAATCAGCCGTATACATAGTATTGTTCAACTTATATTTGTAGAAATGCTCTCACAGTGTTATTTGTGAACCAAACGCAGGGCGTGCTAACAACAGCTAATACACCAGCCCTGGTATGTCAGCACAGTTAGTGGACATGTAGTGGGTGTCCGTGAATCTGTTCGATTAGTCTTCCCGGCGGGCACAAGATGACGTAATGGTCGTGCCACTCTGGATTGAAACTGAATTTTAAAACTGAATCTGCCTTTTGTAAATTGAAATTGAATTCTGTTTTTTTTTTTAATTCAAAGTATGAAAAGAGTAAAAAATTTTGTGTTTTTGAATTGGAAGTATAAAAAGAGTTGAATTTTCATAGGTAAAATACAATTTCAAATTCAAATAAAAAATAATTCACTTAAAAAATAAATTCAATTTCAAAACATTACATTCCATAACACATCATGCTTTTTCAAATTCAATATTTTAATTACTCTGTTTCTGATGGCACAAATATAACCTCATAAGTACGCTTGTCAGAGTGTGTAAATGCGCGCATGTGTTCGTGTGTCTGTGAACCTGATGATGTATGAATGACACCCCGTCATGTAAAGATAAGATAAATAACATAAGGCTGTTTTGTCTGTCAAACTTAAATAAACAAGCTACAGACCTGGTTTATGAGAGAGGGAACTAAATCACGTCTGCTGTGATCTGGAGCTGTATGGAAAATAAAATTAACTTGACTTCCAGGAGAGGGCAGGCCAGCCCCATATATAATAATAGAGGAAACACTGCACATGTATTTATCCTTAAGGAGGAGAGCTGCGTGGATCAGGGTCGACTCAAGAGTCCACTCACACACACCAACAAAAGAACACACACAGGCACGCACACACATGGGGTAAGAGCATGTTAACACTGTCAGAACACACATATCATACCATGCAGTGTGTGTGTGTGTGTGTGTTTAGCATTCAGAGTGTGTAGCTTTACAGTGTGTGAGTGTGTGGAGTGTTCAGTGTCTCCCTCCTACCCTATCACGTCTACAGCCATGCTGAGTTCAGGGTCTAGCAGCAGAGACAGAGAAATGGGCTCCCACAGGTTGTCACTGGCTATGATCCTGACCCCCTCCAGCCCGCTCTTATCCAGCGTGTACCGCAGCAGCTGCTCCAGCAGAGGGAGACACTCAGTCAGTGCTGGGATCCTCTGAGTCTGTTTACTGCCAACATCTGTTTACCTGCTTCATCTGAACTGGTTCTAAAGGGATTGTGATCATTTGATTCAAATTAAATGATCATCATCCACACTCTTTCTGTCAGTGTGACCACTCTGTAGTGGCTGATAGGTGTCAGATGATTTTAAAAAGCAACAACACAAACGTAAACACCACAACACAACAGAAGGACAGCCACAACAGACGTTAGGATGAGCAGGCGAAGCTCCTCCAATGTGGTGCCGGTGTCTGATGTCAGCTCCGTCAGCCACGTCCGTGAACAGCACAATGCCGCTGGGTTAGCACAGCTAGCTCGTCCATCCCCCGGAGCGAGATCCCACGTTCCCAACAACGATGGATGGAAGGACAGGTCCACGTCGTCACCTCCCAGCTCACATCCGAGAACCAGCACGTCGTCCTCACCTCCTCCTCCTCAGCTCGAGGGAAATCATCAAGCCCTACACTAGTTAGCATTGACATGCTACAGGCTGCTAACAGCTAATTTTGCATGTAAACAGAGCCACAGAGCAGAGCCACAGAGCAGAGCCACAGAGCAGAGCCACAGAGCAGAGCCACAGAGCAGAGCCACAGAGCAGAGCCACAGAGCAGAGCCACAGAGCAGAGCCACAGAGCAGAGCCACAGAGCAGAGCCACAGAGCAGAGCCACAGAGCAGAGCCACAGAGCAGAGCCACAGAGCAGAGCCACAGAGCAGAGCCACAGAGCAGAGCCACAGAGCAGAGCCACAGCTGGCCTCTTCCAGCTACAGCAGGCCTCTTTTCCCACCTTTTTAACTGCTCCACCAACTAACCCTGGGCAATCCTGCTCGCCAGCTGCTGCATCACTGCGTAAGACCTTTCTCTGGACTACAGGCCCTGTTTCCAGTCCAGCAAGTGGACTATCAGCAGCAGGCCCTGTTTTTCTGAAGCCCTCGCTGAAGCAGCAGAAGCACCCAGGCCTCTACAGCAGCAGCACTCGGCTAAAGCTAGCTGCTTCATACCCTGGTTTGCCGGCTGGATAGTGATCAAACACCTCCAAGGACCACCGAGTTTCTAATAACCAGGACGTCAACTATCCGCAGCGGGCCCTGTTTTCTGGAGCCCCCGCCGGTAAGTCTTTGCTGACTCTTGCTACATCTGCTGTCTCCCTGCTACCACCCCTGCTAACGCTAAGCCTCCTCACCGCTGCGGGCTCCGTGTTGGAGCCCCTGCGTGTAAGTGCCTGTACCTGCCCCTGCAAATCATCTGTTACCCCCTCGTCACTTCTCTGCCACATACCTGCACTGTGCTTTTAGACCTGTACTGGCCCCTGTTGTCTTTGTTTTGCTCCAGGCGTCATGGCTCCACTTACCTCTCCTTCCGGCTGCATCAACTGCACCGTCCTCTCTGAAAAAGTCACCGAGCTGGAGCGGCGTATCTCCACACTCTACACACTTCGTGAAGCCGAGCTGCAAATGGACACAATCATCTTCCGTACTACTCCACCGGTGTCCGTGTCTTCCAGTTCCGATCAGCCCATCCGTCCCTCCAGTGCTCCAGCCGATGACTCCGCACCCTCTCCCCCTGGTGTCACCGCTCCCGACGGGGCAGCTGCTGCTTCAGAGCTCCTTCCTCCGATCTCCCCCAGAGAGCACTCCTGGATCAGGCAGGGCGCAAAGCCCAAGACCATCGCCACCTCCACTCCGCGAGATCCTGCATCCTGGACTCTGGTCGCTCCCCGTAGCGGGAGATCTCAGCAGCCCCCCGACTCGCTCCTTCACACAGTCCATCTGAATAACAGATATGACGCCCTTGCCCGACAGGATTTCACTCTCAAAAAGGATACTAAAACCCCTCAGCTGCTTTCCCCCCTGTCCTCCAAACCGCCGTCTCTTCAGACTCCCTCTCAGCGTGCTCCTCACCGTGCTGGCCGCCGCATATCCATCCCGCACTTCACACCGGCTCCAGCTCGGCTGCCTGCCACGCCCCCCTCATGCCACTCTCCAGCCGCTGGGATGCCTCCGTCCAGCACTGATCCCTCTCCCACTTCGTCAATCCCTCGCCCCCTTTTCCCCCCTACTACCTTATTGCTTGGCGACTCCATCACCAGAAATGTCCGTTTTTTCAATGTCATCACTCATTGTATCCCTGGGGCATCCGTCACTAACATCCTCGATAAACTCCCAGTCATACTCCACACACTACCTCCATCTGTCCATAGAGTAATTATTCATGTCGGCTGTGTAGATGCATCCCTCCGACAGTCCGAAATCACAAAAACTGTCTTCAATAAACTCTTCCATTATATCCAAACCACCGGGAAGTCAGTCTTCATCAGCGGCCCAATCTCTCCCCATAACCGTGGCTCAGGACTCTTCAGCAGGATCCTCTCGCTGCACACCTGGCTCCAATCAGCCTGCAGGTCTCATTCTCTGAGCTACATAGACAATTTTAACTTGTTCTGGGCGCGCGAATCCTTTTTTAGAACAGACGGGCTCCATCCTAATAAGCTGGGCAGTCGTATTTTAACAGCTAATATCCAGCATGCGGTTCAAAATCCACCATGTGACTGACTGTTTACACCTCGCACACAGCTCCCCCTGTCTTCTTCTACGGTACTATTCTCAAACTCCTCCACTTCTCACAGCGCCCTCATCAGGCCCCAGAGCTCACCTTCTCCCACTGCAGATCCTCTTCACATCCAGCCTGTCATCTCCGCCAGACCGTTCACCCTTCAACACAGACGCAACTACAGTAACACTCATAACCTCATCCATATTGTCCCCTCTGTTCCCACAACTCACAAACCCCAGCAGCACATCCTCAAGTTTGCTCTCCAAAACACTCGCTCCCTCAACAGTAAAGCTGTCATCCTGAACGATTTCATTTTGGACAATAACCTGGATTTCCTTTGTATCACTGAAACCTGGCACACTCATCTGGACTATTTCTCCCTCAATCAAGTCACCCCCCCTGGATACAAGTACATTGACAGACCCCGCCCCTCTGGTAGAGGTGGCGGCGTTGCCTCTGTTTTCAAGGACTTTTTCAAAACAAATCCCATTTCCACACCTACTGTAGAATCTTTCGAACATATCACTTTCAAAGTACTTTCCTCCACTCCCTTTGTCATCTCGATTATCTACCGGCCACCCAAACCGAATCCATCCTTCCTGTCTGACTTCACTGACCTCGTCACCCAGCTATCAGCCCACTCACCCTCTGTTCTACTTCTCGGGGACTTCAATTTCCACATCGACAACAAAAACTGCAAACATGCCTCTGATTTCCTGGACCTCCTCGACTGCCTGAACCTCTCACAACACATCAACTTTCCCACCCACTCCTACGGCCACACCTTGGACTTAGTCTGCACCTCCGGTCTCAACATCCAAGAACTCACCTGTTCCGACCTCCATATCTCTGATCACCTTGCCATAGCTTTTGACATCCATCTCCCAACCCCTGTTCTCAAAGAAAAACGTACTTTATCCTACAGAAATATCAAATCCATCCTGCCCCATGACCTCTCAGTTTCACTTAGCACTGCTTTAACCACCCACCCCCCTCCATCAATGGACAACCCGGACAAACTTATTACCCACTACAACAGCTGTCTCTCCACCTGCCTCAATCAGTTAGCCCCCTTAAAAACCAGAACTGTTTCTTTCACCCACCCTGCCCCCTGGTTCACCCCTCATCTCCACCACCTGAAATCCAAAAAACGCCAGCTAGAGAGACTCTCAAGAAAAACCAGACTCACTGTTCATATCCAAGCTTACACAGACCACCTCCAACTATACAGATCCGCCCTCACCCACGCCCGCTCCAACTACTACTCCAATCTCATTAACACTGGCTCGAACAACCATAAAGCTCTTTTCTCCACCATCAACAAGCTCCTTAACCCCACAAACAATACCACAGACTCCTTCACCACTGAAAAATGTAACTCCTACCTCTCATTCCTTCAAACAAAAATCAACACCATTTACAGTTCTCTACCCACACCGCCCCCCTCTCATGTCTCCCCCCTCTTCACTGCCCCTCTCATCACCTCTCCACTTTGCAAATTCTTACCGATTTCCCAAGCCGACCTGTCAAAAATCATTACAACTATGAAATCCTCCACTTCTGTCCTCGATCCCATCCCCTCTTCCCTTGTTAAAGCCTGTCTCCCCACCATCTCCCCGCTTATCACCGCCATCGTCAATTCCTCCATCACCTCCTCCACCGTTCCTCCGTCGCTGAAACTGGCTGCCATAACCCCCATCCTCAAAAAACCTGGACTCAACCCCGATGACCTCCACAACTTCCGCCCCATTTCAAATCTCCCCTTCATTTCCAAAATACTTGAAAGAGCCATTGCATCCCAGATCAAGACCCACCTTACCAACAATAACCTGTATGAACAATTTCAATCCGGATTCCGTACCCACCACAGCACAGAAACTGCTCTCCTCAAAATAACCAACGACCTCCTCCTCTCCTCTGACTCTGGCAACCTCACCATCCTCATTCTCCTGGACCTCACTGCCGCCTTTGATACCATCAATCACTCCATCCTGTTATCCCGTCTAAAATCCCATCTCCTCATCACCAACGACGCTCTCTCCTGGATACAATCTTATCTAACAGACCGGAAACAATTCATCTCCACCAACAGCTGCTCCTCCACTACTGCCCCCCTGTCCCAAGGTGTCCCTCAGGGCTCGGTGCTTGGTCCCCTCCTCTTTATCCTGTACCTCCTCCCCCTCGGTCAGATTATCCATCGCCACGGTCTCCATTTCCATTCCTATGCAGATGACATTCAATTATACATATCCACAAATTCCATCAACCCTCAGATCCACTCCACCCTCACTGACTGCCTCTCTGACATAAATTCTTGGTTAGAATCAAATTTCCTCAAACTCAACAGTTCCAAAACAGACATCCTCGTCATAGGTCCACATTCCCTCACCTCCGCAGCCAAAGACTTCCACCTCACCTTCAACAGCACCACCCTTTCACCCGCACCCTACTGCCGTAACCTTGGAGTCATCTTGGACAGTTCCCTCAATTTCAACCAGCACATAAAATCAGTAACAAAAACAGCTTTCCACCACCTCAAAAATATTGCCCGCCTTCGCCCCTCTCTCTCCTTCCCTGCAGCCGAAACCCTCATCCACGCTTTCATCACCTCACGCATTGACTACTGCAATAGCATACTCTACGGCTCACCATCCACCCTCCTCAATAAACTTCAGTACATCCAGAACTCCGCCGCTCGCCTCCTCACTCACACCCGTTCCCGTGAACACATCACCCCCATCCTTCACAACCTGCACTGGCTCCCCATCCCATTCCGCATCACATTCAAAATCCTTCTGCTTACCTACAAAGCCCTCCATAACCAGGCCCCCCCATACCTCACGAACATGCTCAACCCCTACATCCCTTCCCGTCCCCTCCGCTCCTCGGATTCTAACCTCCTCACCGTCCCTAGGACCAAGCACCGAACCTGGGGGGACAGAGCCTTTTCAGTTGCCGCCCCCTCTCTCTGGAACTCACTCCCTCAAAACATCCGCAACTCCACTGACCTCACCATCTTCAAATCCAGTTTAAAAACACACCTCTTCCGCACTGCCTTCAACCAGTAATCCACAGTCCCTCCTCAACGCCCCATGTTTTTAACTTTGCACTGTAACCTTCCGTTTTTATCTGTTTCCTGTTGTTCACCTGTCTTTTATCTGCACTTTTAACTTTTTATGTAAAGCGACTTTGAGTTTTGTTGAAAAGCGCTCTATAAATAAAATTTATTATTATTATTATTATTATTATTATTATAAACAATGCAGCCATGGTTACATGTAGGATCTCCAGACAAACACAGGAGAAAAGAAGTAAAATTATCGCCGAAGCCACAAAAAGTTTGGTGTCTGTGACCAACAATGAACCATACAAAGTGATGATCCACTCCAAATACAAAGATTACGAAAAAGAGACAAAAAAATCACAAGAAACGGACAAAGACGAGAGAGCTGCTGCAACAGGCAGCTACTTGGGCAGCGCCTAGCTGATAGGATAAGTAACTTCTTTTAACTCCATTGTGGCCTGTTGTGTTGTGGTGTTTACATTCATGTTGTGGCTTTTGCATTTGTGTTGTAGCTTTTGCAAATCTTCTGACACCCATCTGCCACCGTATCTCTGAGCCCACTGAACATATTGAGTACAAAACAACAGAAGCCCACAGCTGCCACAGAGGATTAGAGATTAAATAAAATTAAAACAAATGAAGATTTCCAGAGGACAATCATAATTATTCAGATTATTAAATTAATTTCATCAGCACTCTAATACCATATCTAATTTAATCATGAGTTTTTATCATCCTATTCTCACTTACTGATATGTTTCATGAAAAATATGGTATTCTGTTTGTTTTTAAGGACAAAGTGTTGACTCCAGATGTGAAGGTGTGAGTGCGTGCAGCTTTAAAGTCACAGTGAACATGATGGTCGCAGCACACTGCTGTTTCTAAACGTTTAACATGCTGTGTTTTCTGCCCGTCATGCACACAGGACTGATCTACAGGAGCATGCGTGAAGATTAAGCAGGCGATGAACTGAGGATGTGATTGAACCCAGAGAAAAGCAGCCACAAACATTCAGCTCTGGTCCACACAGAAGGAGCTTCACCCCAGAGAGGAAACCACACACGCTCATAAGGACCTCAGTCCATCACATGACCTGCCTGCAGACGTTTGACTTCACGTGGACTTCACGTAGACTCACAGCTCCTCGTCTACCTCACACCTCAGAGCTTAGATCTGATGCATCCTGTACTCACCCGAGCACCTGAACAGCGTCGTTCAGGTACGAGTCAACCCTCACAGACTTAGCGATGCTCCAGTTGCCGTCAGCAGCGATGATGCCGACCTCAGTCAGACCGACTTTGTCCAGACAGGCCCGCAGAACCTTAAATAAAGACACGCGCTCAGAGGAACACGGCGAGTACCCAGACCCAACACCTCATGTGGGATGAAGCTGAATGTTTGTGGCTGTTTTTCTGCTTTATTACCCAGAATGCATTTTTGTCAGTCATATCTGTGTCAGTAGGAGAAAAGAGGAGGGTTACCTTGATGTACTTGCTGTCATAGTTTCTCTCATTCCAGATCTAAAAGGATGGAAACAGATTTTAGTCTCACAGAGAACTCTGCAGGAAGCTGATCAGCAACGACAAACATCATCACCATGACACAGTTACAGTCACAGTTACAGTCACATCAAAGCAAACAGGAGGTTCACTCCACAGCCATCATCACCTGAGTGTTCAGGGGAACTCACCTGTTAACCCCTGAGCTAAAGTAAACACTGAAGTTAGGTCAGACTGAAGCCAGTGGGACAGTTAGTGCTTAAAGAAGGCCTGAAGTCCTCAGGACAGCCAGTGTCAGGGAATTTTAAACAGACCATCCTCTAATTCTAATCAATGTTACAGCTCACAGCTTCATTTATGCAGAAACATGGCTCAGTCTTCTCAGTGTTTGGTTAAACAAACAAATAGGTTCTTGGTTCTCTGACTGGACAGGAACCATTGTAGTTTCCATGTTCCTGCAGGTGCTCTGGGCTCCCTCCTACAGCCAGAGACAGGCTGTTTCTGAGGCTGCCTGTCTGTGGTGGGTCACAGGAGTCAGATCTGAAGGTCTGTATTCATGTACCAGGTCTGCCTCCATCAGTGCCAGACCACTAAAGGTGCATACACACCCCCACATACTGGATGTCCAGGTCATGGTACTGTTTGGCTCCCAGGATCCAGTTCACCACGTACGCTGCAGTGATGTCCGGGTAATCATAAGGCCAGCTTTTACCGTGACCCACCCACCCAGGAAACGCCCAGGGCAGACCTAAACAGAGAGAGACATGTGAGGTTATTTAAACATGATCCCAGGATTCTGCTGAGCCTCGCAGAAAACTGGATTGATTCCTTTACTTTCCAGTTTTGGAGGATTCAGGTCAGTGAAATAAATACTTCAATGAAAGTGGAGACAGTTGCATCAGTGTCTAATATTTACATTCATGGTCTCGTGCTGTCTCATCAGAGTTGCGTTCAAGGCAGCCACAGATTTTTGTGTGCTGTACTGCATGCACACAGGTTCGGGGGGCCTCATACAGGAGAGCATTTAAACTTTAAGATCAGAGGTGGGCTACATTAAAATAGCTGAAGATCAGCTCTAATCTTTTACTTTTCATTTTTGTTAAAACACAAAATAAAAATGTGTATCTTCCCTAGTGTATTTCTATGTTCTGCAGTCTGTAAGCTAGTAAAGCTACAACAAGATTTGCCATTGAAGGTAGGGATGCACTGATCCTGGTATTGGGTATCAGTGCCCCTCAAAGCTGGATCGGTATGGGTGAGAAGAGGCAGACCCATGTGCTGATCCAGGCAGCCAGCTCTATGCCACTATGCCTCTTTTTACTTGACATAACCTCTGAGGCACTTTGTATGTTGCTGCACAACCAGTCGACAGGGTATAACAGTTTACAGTTCAATAGAACTTGTGTATGTCTTAAAGCTTTGTTTTGCTGCTAAACATTTAAATATTTTATAGTTTTGATGAATATCAATAACTTGAGTAATTTGATTTAGTCATTTTTTTGTCTTTTCTCATTATCACTGATATCGGTCAATACCCAAAGCCCAGGTATTGTTGTCAGTAACGGAACCAGAAAAGTTGGATCTTGCATCCCTAATGCTGCATATTTATTTTATAAAAAAAGGAAAAAAAAAACCTCTTAACATCCACAATTATTATTTCAGGTTTGAAATAATAATTCTGATGTAACAGGTCCACCCCACAGAAAGTGCTTTGAGTTCCTCAATAAAACAGAAGTAAATCAGCTACTGACTGTTTCCAGTGGTGCAATAGAGGGTATGCGCTTACATCACTTCTCCCCCAGGACATGCCCACTGTCAGTCAGACTGAACAGAACAAACCTCACTCAGCACTGCAGAGAGCAGCAGTAAACACAGCCAGACTGGGGAAAATGTGGGGGAAATGTCCACCATGTGTATCCTGATTTTATTTATACCTGAGTTCAACACTGGAAAAACACACACTGCAAAGCTCAGGGGCCACATCCCTTCCTAAGTGGGCCGGACCGGTAAACTCACTGCACAATAACTTCAAAATAATGACAACTTAAGATTGTTTTGGTTGTTTTACTTTGGTCCAAAACAGTACATGCCCATTCTGAAAATGTAAACATCAAATATAATCTTCTGGGAAAAAAAAGACTTTAAATTATTTCAAAATTCAGTTTTGAAATAATTTCAGTTTCAGGAACACAGTGCCTCAGTAATTAGAACTTAGACTTAGTCTCAATGTATCTACAAAGGAATGCAACTTTAAGTCACAGCCTATCTGGGAGTGAACAAAACAAACAACTCACCTATCAGGTCAGACCTCATTTGTCATTTCCACATACTAATCCTGACTCACTAACCATACAAACTGAGGCAGAAACTATTCAGGAGGATTGAGTTACCCTTGGAGGCTATTCAATTTATTGATAGAGAAATAAAAGCTGTGCAATGCATGAACAATTTCAACAAACCAAACTTATGAACTGAAGTTTGAAGATGACGCTCATTGCAGAGAAAACTTGCTCACAAAGATTAGTGGTTCCAAAAAACACAACACTTTTGCAGCAAAGGCTGTCAAGTTGGGGTAACCTGGAAAAAGATACTGATAAAATGTGTCCAAGACAGTTGCAGCAAATATGCCCTTCAAATCTGAGTCACACTGCAAGTCTATTATTTCAAGTTGACCGGTAGATCAGAGGCATCCAGGGTGAATGGCGAGCAAAACTCTTTGAAGTCTTTCTCCATTTCACCAAAAATCTGAAAGCCTTGCTCGAACTTCTGCAATAGTCCCGTTTTTTTTTTTCAATCTTTGAACTGCTCCATGTCTGCAGCATGTTGGGTCACTCACTCATCTTTCAGACAAGGAGAGTGAGCAGCATCACCACCTGCAAGATGCGTCTCCCACAGTTACAGCTTCAAGTTGAACGCACATACAGTATGCTGTCATAACACTGCGTGACAACTTTGTTTTTTGCCCTTGCAGCATTTTGTGCAAAACTCTGACTGCTTTTCAAACATGTTCATTCTATCAACCGCGCAACAGCTATTTTTATGTTTTAGAGTTTAGACAGTATTTAAGCTAACACTGCCACTCATCTCCCACTTTGGGCATAACCACCCAGGGTGACTTCTACTTGCTGTGATGTCACCAGCTTACGCTCCATAATTTTTGGTTACTGTCAAATGGAAAATCAGTCATCGCTAATCCAGAATCATTGATAAAGACAGATGAAGCAGTCCTTGTGCAGCAGGGTTGGTCCACCTGAGCTCACCTATGAGAGTGATGTTAGGGTTCCTCTTCTTGGCCTCTTTCATCAGCCACCACTCGTAGCCTCTGAAGTAGTTCTCGTCATTCTCATAGTGCATGTGTGACGGCTCTGTGCCATCTGTGGACGCAGAGAGAACAGTCAGGAACAACGTCAAACACACACTTCACACACACACACACATCACACAGATAGAAGAGCTTCTTTCACTGAGTCGTGTGGATGAGGACTTTTTACATTCATACTTTGATTTTCATGTTGAACAAAGCGGCGCTGAGCTGCAGCTCAGGACAAAGTGACCCCAGTGAGAGTTTGCTCTGAGATGACGGGGTCAGACAGAGAGACGTGTTCCTTCAGGGAGAATCAGGCAGCAGAGGACAAAGCCTCCTCCTGTTCTTTATGCAGAGTTTTCACTGATGCCTTCATCCAGCAGCTTCCCTGCACCTTTGAGGAGAACTGATCCCTGCTCTGATCTCTTATTCCTCCGGCTAACAGGCCGTTAAACTCAGGCTAAATCATTTTATTTATTTTAAATAAACAAAGAATCTTTTCATCTCTGTGTTATTTTACTTTTATTTATCATATTCTCATGTCAACAGAACTTTTTCTGTCCTTGTTTATCATTAATGCAGTTTCTTGTTGTCTGTGAGCTGATCTCAGGGTGCTAGGCTCTCTTCAGTCCCTCTTAGTGTACTCTGATGATAAACAGGTAATAAACATCAGTCTCAGTGTTTTCAAGCCTCACCTGTAGTCTGGGCGTCTCCTCCGATCTCCACCTTCAGTATGTGCAGAGAGGCCCCGAAGTTCGGCTGGAATCAGCAGGAGAGACAGTTTAAAGCAATGATAATAATAACAATATCCTTTATTTAACCAGGTAAAAAACTCATTGAGATTTAACACCTCTTTTTCAAGAATGACCTGACCAAGACGGCAGCACAAATAGAAATAAAACAAATTTCAGTTACAGATATGAACAAACAACAAATATGAATGAATAATTACACAGTGCAGTCACAATGACGTAGCCATGGGTGTGCCAGTCCCACCCACAGAGGCAGCTGGCACACCTGGCAACCAACTGACCTGCCTGTGACCCTCACCCAGCAAGCATTATGGGAGTGCTAACTTCTGCTAATAGCAATGAAACAGAGTACCGTGGTAAATTGAAGCTGACGCTGCTGTGTATCTTGGGGATCACAGATGAAGGCTGCTGTCTGCATCAGACGCTTTTTGCCAGCTGGACATACTGCTCGCCAAGCAGGTGTTATGGACAGGGCTTAGAGGCCTCTGAATTGACTGTTAGGGCAACTCATCAAACAGGAAGTGGACAGGGGACATCAGCTCCTGTCCGTTACTGAAGTGTTGGACTCGTGGGACTCATGGGAAAGAGTTTTTTTCAGCCTGAACTGTTTACTGCGTTCTGTTAACACTGCCTGTTACAAGTTGCTCTGTGGAGTGTCTGTTTTCAGTCCTAAACAGGATTAGCAGAGCTACAATGCTCACAGAGAGACTGAATAACATCTCGCTGCTCATGATTGAAAAAGAGCTCGTGGACAAACTGGTCTCTGATGAAATAATAAATGTGTTCAAGGCCAAGCCACGCCGTCTTGCCCTTACAGTGAGAGCTGCGCAGTGCTCACAGGTAAGCAGCAATATTGCTGTGTCCTTTACTCTGCTGCTAAGCCCAACAGTTGTGTTCAGATGGTTGAATAGCTTTGTTGATCATGCGTAATGGGGATAGGTTATGGCTTTATGAGAGTGCATGAGTATGAATTATAGCTCAATATGTTCACCTCCTTGGGCACACAATGTGTCTCTGTGTTGTGTTTTTTTTTGCAGTGTTTCCTTTTTAGAACACAAAGTGTGCTTTTACTATTACTGTGTTATTGATTTATTTGAGCATGTCACGTGTGAATGTTTAGACCTGCTGTGAACTGCTGACTAGAATGCAGTGCGGATGTTCTGTGTTGATTATGTTGTTTGCAGGAGATATACATTCTATTGAATGTTTGTGGAGGTGTGACACTGTTAAAAATAAATTTGGCACATCCAGTCAGAGGTGTCAAAAGTATTCATACTCATAACTCAAGTAGAGCTATAGATACGAGGGTTTAATAAGACTTGTAGAAGTTGAAGTATCAACTCAAGCTTTTTACTTAAGCAACTGTGTTAAAGTACTGGTTTCAAAACTATTAAAAGTATTAAAGTAAAAGTAACTTAAAGGGGGGAAAATGATATTAAGGTCCAAAGCTCAGGCTGTGCCACAGGGGCCTATAGTTCATACAGTTCACTCCCCCTCCTGAGTCTCTGTCACAGACATCTTCATACTCTGCTACATACGTCTGATATGTCCTTGCTGAAGTGTGGCGTGATTTGTGTCATGTGTAGGTGTGAAGTTGGCTGACAAATAATTACTCAAGTAAAGTATAGATATCCCAAATTTTGACTTGAGTAAGGTAATGAAGTAATTTTACTTAGTTACCTGACACCTCTGCACCCAGTATTTGCTGGTGCTCACCCAATAACTTTTTTTCTGGCTACATCAGTGGTTTCAAGGCGGATTACAGACGGAATAAAGGCGGATCTGGGGTGACTGAGTGACTAAATGATCCGAGTGGATGAGCTGCAGCCAGACTCACCTTGAACAGGTAGTCCAGGATCTGACTGCGGTACGGCTCTGCGTAGTTCACCAACAGCCGAGAGGTGGCCTGGAGGAGCAGGCAGACAGGACGGTTCATGAGAACACCGAGTCTCAGCAAATAGGATAACTTTAAACTCGCTAGGAACGGGACCGAACCCGGAAGTAGACCGACACTCACCCCTCCGCCGCTCAGACCTCCAATCCCGTCCAGAACTCTGCCCAATCCGTCCTTATCGTTCAGGATGTAGGACTGAGAGGAGCCGAGACCCACACAGACCCCAAGGATCAGTAAAAACACAGGTCCAGCTCTCGGATCCATCCAGAAACCCTGAAACCTTACGTGAAGCCTGCTGCTGCTGAGTGAGCACGCCTCCGGTCTGTCAACTGAGCGGCTGACAAGTCACATGACAAATCACATGACATCAGACACGCGCAAGCAGTAAACAAAAACTGATTTAAATGTTTATTGAATTTCAAAGAAATGTCACAATAACTACGGAATGAGTTTAGGGTCACTGCAAAAATATACAAATAGTAATGATGATAAGGTCCAAGATTTTTAATTTTTATTATTACCCTGAGACAAGAATCTACGGTGGCATATTGCATTCACCTGAAAATAATAAATAAAAAGGAAATCCTCCAGTTTTTATGAGAGCACTTTGTTAGATAGTATCTCGTAAAAACAGGAATTATATTTATTTTTGATTTCTCTGTATCTATTAGATTGTATCTTGTAAAAAAAAAAAAAAAAAAAAAAGGCGGATTCTTTTCTATTTCCGGGTGAATGCAATGCCAGTGTAAAAACCAGAATTTATTATTATTATTATTATTATTTATTTATTTATTATTATTATTATTATTTTATTTATTTTTTTATTATTATTATCGTTGTTGTTGTTGTTGTTGTTGTTGTTCTTTATGTTCCATTTAAAAGAGAATTTACAGATCAGCTGATCTCTAGAAAAAATTACAAAACATCATTTAAACTTAAAGAAAAACTAACACAATGAGTAAAACATATGACTGCATGTCCACTTTCACTTATGGCAGCAAATATCCAATCTGTTAACTAACACTGACAAAATGCATAATCTTAACGATGAAAGATACAGGTTTAAAAGCATATCTTATTATTTCAAGCAAGGATTTGTTTGAGTTTATGTCAGATATTCACCTTAGAGTACATCTGGGGGCTGGTGATCTTTGCTTTCTGGGGATGAAAAAGTGTTTGTGGAAGTAATGATCTAAAATGTTTTATCTGATGAACTGTGAGCAGAAGAACAGGGTATCCATGGTGTGGTTATTGTACAGCTGTGAATTTGGTTGATATAAACTCTTTAAAAGCACAAGAAGAGTTTAAAAACCCTGATGAAGTGTTACTACAGTTACTGAGCTTTCTTAAATACTTATGGCAATCTTCTCTGGGGTGCAATGACACCCTCTGCCACTGGGCGTCACTGTTGTTTGTGTGAACAGGTTTTGGTTGTGTGTGCTTCAGGATGTTTCCATCATCAGTTTGAGTGTTTGCCTTGAAATGATTCAGAATTGCTCAGGTTAAGACAGTTAAATCAGGACAGAACACTTAACCTGTTCAGGAGAGCTGTCTACTGTTTGTTGGTGTGTGCTCAGCCTCTGGTATCCATGGTTACAGACAGTCCCACAGATTGGCCCTGATTCAGTCCAGACTGTTTAAAACATGAACCTGTATCATCAGGGAGTAACCACAGAACAAGAAGGAGACAGAGTGACAGAGACTGTTTTTATTTACATTGACTGACACACAGCACTGTGAGCTAACAGTCAGATACCCAGGCTCAATCAAACACAAAGTACATTAGGAAACACAGAACGTTCTATTTAAACCTCACTGAGTGCTTGAAGTGGTGGTGGATCCAGGGAGACCTGTGTGCTGTCTTCACTGCAGGACACACTTCCTGTGTGTGTGTGCCTCCTCTGTCAGACCCATCTCTCTGGCCACTTCAGTCCTCAGAGTGTTCCTGTTCCTCTGCTCCTCGTCCCGCTGCTCCTTTAAAACCCTCTTCTTCTCCTTCTTTGATGCCTTCTTGGCGTTTTTGAACATCTTGGGTGTGTAGAATCCTCCCTCGTTCTCCAGGATCATCTTGTCGATTTTATCCAGCAGCTGATGGATCTGCTCTTGGTCACTGACCCGGTTGTTAAAGACGTGGTATCTGTCGTAGCAGAGCTCAATGATTCCTCTGAGCTCCTGGCTCTTAGAGATGAAGGTTTCAATCGTTTGTTTCTTCAGTTTGTCTCCATGCGTGAACAACACCAGAGAGTATTTCGCTGCAGCCTCGCCAAAATAGGTCTGGATCATCTTGATGGTGTCGCGCTCCTCTTTAGTGAACCGGCCCAGCTGGAGAACCACCAGGAAGGCGTGAGGCCCCGGAGCAGACAGAGACATGCACGGCTGGATCCTCTTCAACAGCTCCTCTTCATCAAAGTTAGTGTCAAACAGACCTGGAGTGTCGATGACAGCCACCTTTCGACCTCCCACCTCCCCGTCAGCTCTCTTGCATTGAAAGGTCCAGGAGGACGAGGAGAGTTCGGACTGAAAGGCCTCTCTGCCCAGGATGGTGTTTCCTGTGGCGCTCTTTCCTGCTCCGGTCTTCCCCAGCAGAATGATCCTCAGAGCGTCGCTCTGCCGCTGCTTCTTGGTCCCTGTGGATGAAACACAGGAAGGTCTGAGTGGCACGCTCTCTTCATGCTGCTTCTCATAGAGTGGTTCCCATCTTTGCTGATCAAAGTTCACTTTGTAAAAGAGCCCAACTCACCCCACAGAGGGCCTCATCCCATCTCTGACAGCAGTAATCCTCCCTCACCTTTCATGTATCGTGCTCTGAAATCTGAAATCCTCAGGATTAACTCTTTCCTCCCGAAGGTGCTCTCCTCTCCTCTCCTCTCCTCTCCTCTCCTCTCCTCTCCTCTCCTCTCTTCTGTCCTTCTCACTTTGTTTGGATTTTACATTTTTCTGATTCTTTTAATACTTTAAAGTTTTTGACGCACATCAAGCAGCTTTAAGTCAGAGAAATAGTTAAGTTGCAGCTTGGTGTGTTCATATTCTCAAATTTGACAGATGGCTGAGGAAACACCTCAGACTGGTCTCTGGTGACTTTATGAACTTTTATTTCATACATGACATCTTTGGACTGACATGAGTTGTTTTTTTGTTCTTTAAAGGGTGTGTATCTGCTTCCCCCTATCATAAACATGGATATATAGTAACAGTGTAGGGTGACCAAGCGTCCTCTTTTGCCCGGACATGTCCACTTTTTACGTCCTGTCCGGGGTGTCCGGGCGGGTTTAATAAATTCACGAAAATGTCCGGTGTTCACTGATTTTCATAGGACCATTACGTGGGTCCGTAAATTGACCGGCGCTTGCAAACAATACTATGATGCGCGTCACTTACCGAGAGGCTGCCTTGTGGGCAGGTCTGCTCTGCGCGTGCACACACACATAGAGAGTGAGAGGATCAGAGAGTAGGCGAGAGAGAGAGAGAGAGAGAGAGAGAGAGAGAGAGAGAGAGAGAGAGAGAGAGAGAGAGAGAGAGAGAGAGAGAGAGAGAGACATAGACGGAGAGCGGAGAAGACGGGGATGTTTAGACAGCGGAGCTGTATTGCACGGAAGATGCCTTAGCGTAGGTGCAGCTTCACAGATGAACTGTAAAAAAAAAATTTCTGACATACCGTCCCGATCGGGACAAGTGGGAGGCGGAGTGAACCATGTGCAAAGCTGGCACATATGTCTCAGTGTCCAATAAAGGTGCTGGAGATCTGAAAGCTCACATGGACACTGAAAAACATTAAAAAGCTGTGCGAGGTGAGAGTTCTTCTGCAAAGTTGACTGAGTTCTTTGTTAGACCTGGGCAAACAGAGGTTGCTGTAAATGCAGTGGAGGGTGTAATGGCATTTCATATTGTAAAACACCACAACAGCTACAGGTCCATGGATTGCACCAGTGCCTTGCTAAAAAAAGACATTTCCTGACTCTGACATTGCTAAAAAGTTTAGTAGTGTTCGCACCAAGACTGAAGCCATTGTCAATGGTGTTATTAGGGATGGGTACCTTTCACATTTGAAACGATATGGTACTAATGCCTGGTACCTGGCAATCGGTACCGGTACTCAACGGTACAAATTTTCGGTACTTTTTTGTAGTTATGTGGTAAAAAATATCAATTTCTTTAACAATATTATATATATATATATATATATATATATATATATATATATATATATATATATATATATATATATATATATATATATATATATATATATATATATATTTCAATTTAACATATATATCCTTCAGTATATACCCTTGCAATGCTGTGTTCATGTCCATCATGGAAAATCGACTATTCTTTCACTTCCTCACAGTCACAAGGATGTGTTCAGGTACCTAAACGTGGTACCTTTTGATTTTACATGAATCGGTACTGGGTACTTTTGACAGAATTCGGCCAGTACCTTTTGAAGTACCTGATTCGGTACCCATCCCTAGGTGTTATAGCCCCCCATTCTGTTGAAGTCACTCATGAAGCACTCAAAAAAATCCAGTACTGTGGTGTTTCCACAGACGGGAGTAGCCACGGGGCAGTGAAAATATTAAGAATATAAGAAGCCTGTCTGAATTTGTGCCTCGAGGCCAGTGCCGTTGTCCTCTTTTTTGGAAATCAAAATATGGTCACCCTAGTAACAGTGCTGGATGTTTACACTGAGTATGTGCAGATTTCCAAACCTCTACATGTTCGTATGTTGTAGGAATCCATGAATTTGCCTGTAAACTGATCTAAAAACAGCACCACATTTTCACCAGATTTGTATCATGACATGTTGGAGAGGCCTCTAACACCAATGTCTGCCCAATCTCCGCCCCCTGAGAAGCCTCCAGACGGCTGGTTAACAGAGTGAGGGAGGTGTGTGGAGCAGTAAGCCCTAAAGCCACAGCAGTTTTAGAAAGTGTCTCAGGCTGAGGCTGAAATAAGAGTTTATAAAACAGCAGAGAGAGAAAAACAGTTTTTTAGAAGCTGTGAATCTTCATACTTCTGAATGTTTAATCAATAACTCAATCAACCCTCCAGAGACACATGAACTTCTGTTTCTGATTCTAGTGTTGACCTGTTGATGAAAGGAGTTCACCTCTGAGCAGCACCAATAAACAGTCACACTGCA
Source organism: Halichoeres trimaculatus (assembly GCF_033239565.1). Taxonomy (NCBI): domain Eukaryota; kingdom Metazoa; phylum Chordata; class Actinopteri; order Labriformes; family Labridae; genus Halichoeres; species Halichoeres trimaculatus. Next base: position 1,300,247 of record NW_027437195.1, on the reverse strand, counting down.
TCATGATTGGTTCATTCATAATTTTATTATATACAGATATATATTTATATATATTTAAATGAGCTGAGGATTAGGGATGAGTTAATTATCCCTTAGTGCAGATTACTTCATTGATCATGGAGTGATGATTAAACTCATATTAACAGGAACATGTTTGTGCAAAGAGTTAGAGACTAAATACATGAGCGTGCAGGTTTTAAACATTCCTCACAGAAACTTCACAAACTGAACATCATCCAACTCTGAGTCCCACTGATCCAACCCCCCCACGCCGTCACTGAACCCACACTGCTCTGACAACTCATGTGGATTCACAGACATCCATCCTGATAATACAGGACGCTCCTCACACAGACAGCGGTGCAGCAGTAGAAGTGAAGGTCCTCAGGGAGGCAGGTAGAGTTCAACACACTCTGTCAGGACGTGGACTCATCACAGGTTAAAGCAGGACTGTATGGTATGAATTAACTCTTCAGGACTGTCATTGCACATTACACCGCTCTGAGATTTTGACTGATAAAGCCCCCACTGCAGCTCCCACCGCTGCTCCAGCTGCAACTCCAACCGCAATACCGATGGGACCCCCTGCGATGCCAATAATCCCCCCGACGGCGGCACCGCAGGTGGTGGATAACAGGATGGCCGGGGCAGCGATAAAATCGTTGGATCTCTCCGCCTGCGTCCTGGCGTGACTCTCGTATCTCTTGTACACTATCCGCTCCTCCCTCTGGTACCTGGATCCCGCTCCCATCTTGGCCCTCAGCATGTTCAGCTCCCTCTCCCTCTGCTCCTCTGTCTCCTTGAGGAGACGGAGCTTCTCCTTCTCGATAGCCTCCTCTGCTTTCAGGAACATTTCGTTGGTGTAGAAGCTTCCACCGTTGGCCATGCTCATCTTGTCGATTTTGTCCAGGAGCTGGCTAGTTTGGTCGGGGTCTTTGATTTCGTTGTTGAAGACGTGGTATCGGTTGTAGCAGGTCCGGATCAGGGCCTTCAGGTCAGGACTCTCAGCCACGTAGCCCTCGATGGTCTGCTTCCTGAGCTGGTCTCCGTGTGTGAACAGCACCATGGTGTATTGAGCGGCTTCTTCCCCGAAAGTGATCTGGATCATCTTGATGGTGTCTTTCTCCTCCTGTGTGAACCGGCCCAGCTGAAGGACCACTAAGAAGGCATGAGGCCCTGGGGCCGACAGAGAGATGCACATCTTGATCCTCCTCAGCACCTCCTCCTGGGTGAAGTTGGTGTCAAAGAGGCCTGGGGTGTCGATGACGGCGACCCTTCGTCCGTCCACAGACCCTTTCGCCTTGTGGCACTCGGCCGTCTGGGAGCATGGGGACAGCTCCGACTCAAACGCCTCTCTTCCCAGGATGGTGTTTCCTGCAGCGCTCTTTCCCACTCCAGTTTTTCCCACCAAAACAATCCTCCTCTCCTCCCAGTCCGAGTCCGCTTCGAACCCTGTCGGACAGAAACACAGGGTTTAAGGTTCTGTCAGGGCTGGGCGGCGTGTCATCTGACTACCTGCAGTGATTCTCTGTGTTAATGTGTATCAAGTGGAGAGCAGCCCCATCAGGACGGGGACCAGAGACTAAGAAGGTCAACGTGATGCTGATGCACACACACTTAAAACCTGTGTGAATCAATCTGTTCCAAGGATTAGACTCCCTGACATCACTTCCCTAAAGTTTGTTTGGATTTAGTAAATTCTGTGTGCTGTATAATCTGATGAGTGCTGCATATCTGAAAAAAAACACTGCTACTTATGGGTTTGGTGGGCCTCGAGCCACACTTATCGGAGGATTTGCCCAGTTACATGTGGATCTAAAGCCCTGTGATTGGCTGGCGACCAGTCCAGGGTGTACCCTGCCTCTCGCCCAATGACAGCTGGGATAGGCTCCAGCCACCCACGACCCTGGACAGCGGCTCACAAAATGAACGAATGAATGAATGTGGATGTAAGTGTACGAAAAAACAAATGAGGAGGGATATCTGTTTTGAAAAAAAAGACGCGGCTACGTGTGTACCTAAACTACAGAAGAGGATTAGGGCCAAAAAATAAAAGAGTCAAATTTTTTTTTTTTTTTTTTTTTTTTTGAGAAAAAAGTCAGAACTCTCAATTAAAGTCAGAATTTTGTGATTAAAGTCAGAATTCTGACTTCAATCTCAGAGTTGCCCTTATGCCCTGATGTACATCCTGTTAAAAATCAGGTCGCCTGTGAACTTCCTATCACCGTTAAGTGCGGTGCTATCGTATGCAGTGTTGGGCAGTAACCTCACTTCTAATAGCATCATTAGTAGTTAAACTACATTGTTCAGTAACGACGTAGCGTCGTTATTTACAAAATCAACGAACATTTCAATAGCCTTGCTGATCTTTTGGTCATGTAAAGCGGTAGCGAACGCAAGAGTTGCAGCAAAAAAACAGGGAAAAGTTATGTGTTCAGATGTCTGCTGTGCCAAGGCAAAGTTTCTGTCAACTTTAACGACTTCAAACACAAATCTGAGAACCCATATATAGGGGATTACCAAATATGCAGAACCAGCAGTTAAGCTAACCACCACATGTCAACTGCAGAATAAGATGTCAACACAAACAAGCTACTTTTCAACTGCCAACAATTTGCGTGGCAGTAAATTAATCAAATTAAGCGTGATGATGTAGTGGCAGTGTTTGAGTGTGTGTAAGGTGGGGGATTAAATAAGTAAATTGATACATGTAGGAGGGAAGAGGTATGGGTGAAAACAAACTAACTGTAAAACAAAAATCTGTATTCTGTATTCAGTATTACTGTTAACACTAACAAACAAATGGCTGAAAAGATAATACGAAGGGAAACAAAAGTGATGGCATATCAATCAATCAATCAATCTTTATTTATATAGCGCCGAATCATAACAAATGTTATTTCAAGACACTTTACAAAAACATTTACAGGTCTAGACCCGTAAATGTTAATAAAATTTTATTAGCAGAAACCCAACATCAAGACAAGATAAGGAGTCTTATCTTATCTTAATCCACCATGAGTACAGGACTTTGCAGCATTTAGCAAGTTACAATGGCAAGGAAAAACTTCCCTTTAACGGGCAGAAACCTCGGACAGAACCAGACTCATGTTAGACATCGCTCCGAGACAAGATGTGTCTAATTCTCTTGATATTGCGAAGATGAAAAAATGCCGTCCTTGAGACCTGTTGGATGTGAGAGTTAAAGGACAGGTCCTGATCCAAAAGAACTCCCAGGTTCCTGACAGTGGTGCTGGAAGCCAAGCTGATGTCATCCGAGGTGGCAATGTTGTTCAAGAAAGCTTCTCTAAGATGTTTAGGTCCAAGAACAATGACTTCAGTCTTCTCTGAGTTCAGCAGTAAGAAGTTTCTGCTCATCCAGGACCTTCCGTCTTTGAGGCATGCTTCAAGTTTAGATAAGCGGTTGGTTTCTTCAGGCTTCATTGACAAGTAAAGCTGAGTGTCATCTGCATAGCAGTGAAAGTTTATGGAGTGTTTCCTCAATATAGTGCCGAGAGGAAGCATATACAAGATGAAAAGAATCGGTCCGAGCACTGAACCTTGAGGAACTCCATATTGCACCCTGGTGTGCTAAGAAGAGACGTTGTTCACATGAACAAATTGATGTTGATCCGAAAGATACGATCGAAGCCAGGCTAAAGCGGTTCCTGAGATACCAAGAAGACTTTCTAATCTCCGCAGAAGAATGCAATGATCAATAGTGTCGAAAGCGGCACTAAGATCAAGCAAGACAAGCACAGAAAGAAGACCACTGTCCGAAGCCAAAAGTAGATCGTTGGTTACTTTCAGCAGCGCAGTCTCAGTGCTGTGGTGAGCTCTGAACCCAGACTGAAAGACCTCAAAAAGACTGTTGCTATGAAGAAAATCACAGAGCTGACTCGCAACAACTTTCTCCAAGATCTTAGAAACGAAAGAGAGGTTAGATATCGGTCTGTAGTTGACAAAAGAGCCTGAATCAAGTGTAGGCTTTTTAAGAAGAGGCTTAATAACAGCAACTTTAAAAAGTTGGGGCACGTAGCCCGACAGTAAAGACGCATTAATCATCCTTAGTAAAGAAGATCCGACCAAGGGAAAGACTTCCTTTAACAGCCAAGCTGGGATGGCATAAACAATCAATTGTCTTAATCTTACACTGAAGACCAAAACAGAGTTAAGTAAAGATAAAGATAAAGATAAAAAATACTTTATTAATCCCAGAAGGGAAATTCATTTGGTTTGTAAGTAGTAGAGGATAAAGCAATTTCGGGGAGAATGGAATGATTTTACAGAGATGTAATACTTAATTAATAAAACTTGATTTTAGTAGACACTGATAGTAAGATAAACAATTTGCCAAATTTTTAATAACTTTGGGTGATGTGAATACCCAAATTATGTAATTGTTATGGCTTGCTTTATGTCTATATGGAAAAAAAAAAAAAAATGATATATGAGCGTGCAGGTTTTATATATATATATATATATATATATATATATATATATATATATATATATATATATATATATATATATGTCTTTATGTTTTACTGTGAGTTATTTAAGTTATTAGAGTTATTAATCCCTGAAATTTATTGGTAATTAAGTCGGTTCAGTGTGAAGAAAAAAAGTAACTTGAATGTATGGAGCTGTCTTGGCCATATTACTATAGCATAGCTTGCTACATTTCTGTGGGTCATAGCTTCAGTGTATTAAAACTTGATTTAACACAGAGTAGCTGGTAGCTTAGCTTATTACATTTTCCAAGTAGCTTGCCCAACACTGATCGTATGATAATATTGAACTGTTCATTTTCATTGTTGCTGTATGGTTCTTGTCAATGGTTAAGTTGATGGTTTTTTGTGTAGCCTGAAGGAGATTACGTGTGATCGTACATAAGTGTCCTTTTAAAAACGGGATGACTGCTCTTTTCTCCACGCCACTGCTGTGTGGTGTAAGAGAGTTATGACATGTTGGATGGATTAAAAATGAATTTCTTGTGAGAAAGTTATGTACATTAGTTTGTGTGTTCAGTGATGAAAGTTGATATTCTGCTGGAAAAACTAAGTTTTAACAATGTATGCTCACTGCTAGCAAATTAATACAATTTCCAGTTGGCATAGCGCTAGGATTTTTATATCAGAGCTCCTAATGTACCAAAAAAGGATATAAAACCTCCATCTAGATGTACAGATCTATGTTGAATGAATGGAACAGGAATCTCTTGTCAGAGAGTTCTGTATCAGTGGGCTCTCAGGGAGATCTCTTGTAGCCCTGTTCTTACATTATGCTTTCATAAAAGAACAAACATATAGTGAGAGGTTTATACATATGATTAAACTTTCTTTAAAGTATGATTGATCTGAAGCTCTCAACTTTAAACACAAATCAAGTCTTCTTGCTCAGGCTGGCTACTGTTAGCAAATTACCTTCAAAGTTAAAAGTAATAAAGACACACACATTTTAAAGCCTTTATACTACTTGCTACATGGCGCTGTACTAGATACCAGGACAGTTCTCTGTCAATTAAAGTCAGAATTCTGACTTTTTTCTCAGAAAAAATATAACTAAAAATTTAAAAAAGAAGAAGAAGAAGAAGAAAAGGCCCTAATCCTCTTCCATACTCAACCATACACAATGAGTAACTACCACACTCAAGCCAGAAACAGCAGGGAAACCCAATAACACCAATACATGAATCAAAACCCACTGCATTACTCTGAGGTACCTGATGTAGCTGATGTATACACAATGAGTGAACCTATGGTCACACAACACTTTCCTAAAAAGGATGCTTTCATATCAAGTTTAATCCCTTTTCTATGTTTTTTGCACTAATTGGTGAAAGATGTATTTTAAATTGGTTTTGATTACAAAGACATGTCATGACTCCACTGAGGGAACCCCTGCTTCAGATCTTTGAGTCTTTATTGATTGTTAATCTCTGCGGTGCAGCAATGGTCTCCATGGCCAGCTCAAATCCTGCTTTCTGTGTTGTATTCAAAGGCTGTAAAATAAACATAGTCTCCATGACGTCACCCATCTGTTTCTGATACAGATTTCTGACACAAATCGTCTGATGTGGCAATATTGATAGAGAGGAGGGCTCTGAGTCTCTTCACTAATAGCTGAAGGGCTTTTTTCCTAAAAAAAAAAAAAGTCAACTTTTACAGGAACAATCCTCCTCAATCTCCAATGGGCCTTTATACATGTGTGTCAGCGTCTGTGTCTGCCTCAACCCTCTCCTCTGCCTGGATGTTGATGTTTTAGTTATATTTGGACATTTCTGTGTGGAGAGCAAGTGTGATCACCTCAGCCAGTCACAGCGGGCCCTGTGCACAAGTGACTTTGCGTGTTGATTAGCGAGTGGAGGAAGATGATCAGAGCAGCTAGGATAGTGGACGTAGCATGGAGGAAGAAAAACTCAACCAAAGTGAAACGAATCACCAAACAGAAAGAGCTTTTCCATAAACCAGGGGGAAGCTTGGTTTCACCCGCTTTTAGGAAATGGGAGAGCAGCACGGGACAAAGAGCGATATAAGTTAGCTTTCTGCTAACCAGGTATGTGTTAAATAACCGCAATTAGCTTGTGCTAAGCTAATTAGCACAAGCATACAGTGTGTGCAGATAGTGGAATTTGTGATCCAGAAGGGAGACATTTTCTGTACCAGACTGTAAATATGTTTAGTTCTGCTGTGAAAACCATTTTTTTTTGGTTTGTGTGTTTGTGTCTTCAGGAACTTCCAGAGTCAGCCTCAAGAGGGCGCTAGAGAAACTGCAGATTTCAACATGTCAGCACTGTCTCATAATTTTAGATCTGAGGTTGCTACTTGGTTTTATTACACTTGTGAAGGCGGTGCAGAGAGCTGAACTAAGCACAGGTCTAATGCACAGTGCTTAATTCTAAGATCAGTCTTGACCTCTCTTTTCTGTACGCCCTGGTTCCTGCTCCACCCTCTGTCCTGTCCTAAAATCATGACCCACACATTCATCATATATTCATCATGTGACAACATCAGAATGATCCTATCACCCAGCCCCTGCACATGCACAGCTCCATGATCTGGGGATAAGGATCAGGTCTGGACACAGACGGGAACAGGCTGACACCACAGCCTGTGTGGATTGATGTATTTCTCTAGTTACACAACAGGTAAGAAAAGGCTCAACAACAAGGCATGCTGAAGTTATGTAAGCTCAGAGAGTCAGGAGGAAGCAGAAAGACGAGGCGTCAGAGGAAGAGACAAAGATGTGTCTAAGAAGGAGGAAATCTAAATAAAAAGAGGAGCTGGAACCAGATGAGACGCAGAAACTGAGAGCAGAGACACAGCAGAGCATCACACGCTCACTCAGACCTGCTTCACGAGTTCACGAGGAGTCAGGGATGAATAGAAACACATCCTTCCTCAGAGTTAGTTTCTACAGATTAACCACAGCTTTAAGTTTAGAGACGACTGGAGCTAAAATACCAAAGCTGGATGTTCAGACTGAGCGTGTGCGGATTAGAAACCCCTGAATCTGTCAGTAAACTGATCAAAACAACAAACGTTCTGGACTTGAATCCATCTCCAGGACACAGGTGATGACTTATTTTAAGAAGGTTTGATTCAACTAATGTATGAAGAAGTCCTCCAGCTCTGCTGTTGACCTCCACCTGGGTCAAAGCAGAGAGGTTAAAGGTCGTGCTGTGCACAGAGAGAGAAGACTGAAGACCCGTCAGTAATGACAGCGTGTTAGTTTGATCTGGTTCATCCTGTTTTCTACGCCCTGCGGTCGTCCACCTATTTATCGGCTATTTGTGACCTGAGAACAATAAGCTGTGATTCAGAGTGTGTGAGGAGCGTTAAAGCAGAACAAAAGACCCGAAGTGTCTTAATGATAAATTATAATTATATATAAATAATAAGAGCTCACACTGCTGACCTCCTGTCTGAGAGCAGCATGGAGCTCTCCTCCTGACAGTCTCAGTGTCTGGCTGTAAAGTTTACCTCCTGACAGTCTGAGAATATAGCTCTACATTAAAATGTTGGTGACTGACACTAAAGGAGAGAAAGTTTGATGTGGTTATCATTTTCTTACTCACAGCACAGTCAAATTTAAGATAACATCTCACTGATGTCTCTCCTGAGTCTCTTAAACACCATAAACTCAGGACACTGCAGATGAGTGATTCTGTAATTCAGGGTTACATTTCAGGTACAAAAAAGTGAAAACAATCTGTGCTTGGTTCATATTCTATTTGATTGTAAATGATATACCTGAAATGTACAGCATTCATTTGTTGTCAAGCTTAAGCTCTAATGAATTCTTGAATATTTGAGAAATAAAAAATGAGCATGGATATGTCAACAGTGTTATGGGCAAAAGTTGTGACTACTTTTTCAACATAAATCCATATTATACTGAATTTAGAGTTATTCAACATTCCTCTGTCAGACTACACTCCCTATAAATGTTCCTCATCATTTACATCACAGTTTAGACTAAATTTAAAAGAATTATGGCTCAAAAATCACAGTAACATGGTTAACAACACATGGAAACACAGCCGACATTTCCTCCATCTTTTAGCTCTTGTGCTAACTGCAGACCTTGAACATGCCACCACCTGACCTCCATCAGCTCATATTTCTGCTCCTATTCTTCACAGTTTGCTCTTTATAACATCTATAGTAAGAAGAGCAGAAAATGATGGTAACACAGCTGATGAACAGTTAATGCGCCCCATGTACAGAAAATAATTCGGATGAAATGTTGATGAAGAGGAGCTGAAACATGACACACTTTCATCAAGGTTCCCAACAAAATGCTAATTTGGGTCATGTGACTTTGAAGCAAACCATTGCTGATTTATAGGGTTTCTTCAATGGATAACACAGTTGACACAGATTATCAGACACACACAAAGGGAATTATTTTATCTCAATTTATTATTCCAATTTTTTTTCAACTGCTTTGTCATATTTCAATGAATATTTTGAACAAATAATGCTGAAAATAATGAACACAAACATGTATTAAAGTGCTAATTTTGAAAGGAAAATTGGTGTATGTAAAATCTGACAGCATAAAAACTGCAAATTTAAACACACAACTTGTTTTGCAATATAAATAATATAACCTGTTCAGTTTCTGTTTGAAATGAAAGTGAAATATCAGCCAAATGACCCACTGAAAAACTGGTCATTGCTTAAAATTCATATTTAGTAAAAGTATACTTCATGAACTTGAAATCTACCCCTGATTACAGAATCACTCAGAAACTGAATCCAGTGTTTGAGTCTTATTTAAGTAAAATGTGTCTTATCAGAATCAACCATGAGCCACAGTCACCTGACAGGTCCAGACAAAGGAGGCCTGGGTTGATTGTAGAGAGATTAACAGCTCAGAAACATTTGACGGTAGAGGTTCTACATTTAGAACAGTTCAGGGTGAAAACAGGAACATGAGCTGTTCTGATGCTGTGGTACCACAGTGAGATGCTGACTGCAGGGTATCACGCTCTCTTCACACACACTGGTCTTACCTTTATAGTATGCTCCGCTCATGCTGAAACCCTTAAAGCCAGAGGGATCGTGTGGCCTGGTCTCCTCTCATGCTCTGAACCTGTCTCTCTGACAGCTGTCTCTGCCTGTCTCTCAGACCTGGGCGTTCCCTCCCTGCCTCCCTCCCTCTGGAACAGGTAGGTTGGACAGGTATTTCCTCAGCTGGAGGAAGTGCAGCATGTTGTTAAAGAGTAGAAAAGGGATCAGGTGTGTTTGAGGTGTATGAATTAAACACTTTCCACCTCAGAAACTGAAGTGATCTGATCTCTCAGGTGTCTATTCTTCCTGTAAATGAGCTTTATCCTCTCTTCCATCATCTGCCTGCTCCTCGAGCCTCAGGGCTGCATAGTTTGGGGACTTGAAATGAGACTAAGAAAAACAGGAAGCTCCAGTTCTGCCAGGTGTGTGTGCCAGCTCTGTGGATGTGATTGCTGTCAGATATCAGCGTGCTGCTAACGTTTGAGGAGGTTTCCAGGAATCGAACTACCCTGATCTGATCACTGAGAGGCCAGGTCACAGCAGGTCACTTTGACTCTGGGTCAGGTGGAGGTGGGTCCAACACCAACAAAGCTTCTCTTGAACTGTGTAAATGTAAATGTTTAAAATAAACCTGAGAATCACATTTGCAGGATAATACAAGGGGAGAGTATTTCCATGTTAATGACTGATTTTATAAAATCTGACACCTTCCTCACCCCAATAAAAAAAGTAATATGTTTCTTTTCACCCCAAACCTGTGAGATTCCTGTTAAACAGGTCTGTCAATCAGTGAAAACACCACAAAATGTGTGCGGTACCAAGACAAACTGAACCAGACTGAACGGCTTGGTGGAAATGGGGCTTTAGAAAAGAAAAAACAGCCAACGTGTCCATTTTGGAGCCAGAACACACGCTAAAGAACCCAGTTTGGAGCTGAAACCATATTGGCTGGTGAAAATTTGATAAACTGCTCTCTTGAGGAGAAGAAGATGCTCTGTATGTGCCTGTTGTGTTTTTCTTTTCTGCCCTGTAAAAAGTCTGTGCACACCATGGCCTCAGAGATAACTAAAGGACCCTGCTGTGACATGAGCGTGGTGGTGGTTTGATCTGGATCACTCTGCTTTGATCACCCTCAGTTCACTTGGATCTCCCAGGGGCCTAAAGGTGAGGTGTGCCACAGCTGGTGAACCTGCTGATGAAGTGTCTCATTGAACAGGTAGAAGTGTTGACCTGGTTATCATCAGACTGTTCCTGTAAACACGGCGGGGCTTCCTCACACTCAGCCAGGCGCCTCCTTGTGGCATGCAGACAAACTGGTCCTGCAGGTGGGGACAGGTGAGCATGACACTGCAGAAAAATGATGTCTGTCTGCACAGGTACAGGAAACGGCTTGTGTTGTCATGTTGATGGCATTTGTGTTATTTGCAGCAAGTTGTTTCCCAGAACAGCCAGGTGAGCAGGTGAGAAGAAGACCAGAAAGGTGATACCTGGGATCACATGTTTCTGAGGTGTTTCACTTTCAGTGCAAACTGGACCTGAACATGTCTTTGTCTTAATCAGTCAGAGGGTCTTTGAAACCAGTAGATAAACTGTTAAAAACCCTGCTCCTGTGTTAGCTTTAACTACCCATCCACTGTGTTAACAGGTCAGTTTAACCTGTGTCTCAAACCAGCTGTAAAATAAACATTTAGCTGTCATCCAGTGTGTTTTTCATCTCTTGTTTATCTTTTAAGGCTCATTATACATTAAGAAAATTCCATTTAAACCTTTTTGAAGTGTTCCTCTGGGCCTTTCGTTGTCAGTTTACCCCTCAAACTCAACCTAAACACACTGTAAAATGTATCTCAAGAGAGTCATATGACTATAAAAATGATGGGATACCATGTTACCTGACTACTACTGAGAGGTATAAGAACAGCTCAAAAATTAATTTGTTTAATTTTTTTTTTCCTTTTGGATAATACTAACTAAGGTAACATCTGTTGTGTTATGGGTCGATTTTGGCCCATATTTTTATGTACTCCAGGAAAATGTCATGAATAAATAAATAAATAAATAAGCTGAAAAACTAATAACAAATTTAGATTTTCCAGGTCAAACAAGCAACAACCATTTAATCAAATCAAACCAGTCTCTGTGTGTAAGAACATACATGTGTCTAAGTGTGATTAGCCTCCTGTGTGGCAAACATTGACCCTTCCAGCGTGTTCTTTACAGACTTATTTCTCCAGGTTAAGAACAGCAGGTTTGTCTTTCTGTCCTTTCTGTGTGGGCAGACTTGATGTCTTTCTTCCAGAGTCAGGTGGTCTGAGTGGGGCTGTGCCCGTGTAAACTGCTCAGTGTTACTTTCACTAAAGACACAACCCAGAACTTGACCAACTGAAAATCTTTTTCTTATTTTTTCACACTGCAAACTGGAGATGTACGCTTTGCAAGTCAGCTGCTCGATTCTGAGTTGACCTCACATATCTGAACATGCTGAGGCCTATATCACGAAGCAGGATTAGTGTCTTAGTGAGATAACTTCAGGGCTAACTCTTGATTACCGATAGCACGAAGTTGGTTCCTTTTTTATCAGAGTAGATCACCATGGTGAACGGCTATCCTGCTCTGGAGCAGGATAAGTTGGAGGCTGAATCAGATCCTATACAAAAGCCCCTTCCACTGACCAATCGGCTTCTCAGAAACAATGACCTGCCCTTTTCTCCCAAACCCAAGTTGCACAAGTTGTAAGAAGAGCTTTACGAAGAGAAAGGGTGTTTAAAGATCGATCAGATCCACTCGATCAAAGCGATGATTGGCTGCATGAGAGGTATCTGTTTTCACGGCCCGCACTACTCTACCTCTGTGAAATATTAGAGCCGTATATTGCCCGTGCAGCCTGCAGGAGCGGTGCACTGACTGTCCTACAGACATTGTGCATCGCCCTGCGATTCTTTGCCACAAGCAGCTAAATGTACTCTGTCGGGGATGAGGAGCGGCTGAGCAAGTTTACGGCTGCGTTGTGCATCAAGTGGCTGCTGCCCTCACGCAACTTAGGGATGAATTCATAGCGTTCCCAGGATGAATGAGAAGGAGGTGGAGCCAGTTACCTGTGATAGGAGCTGATTCTGAACAAAAGATGAAGGAATTCTAGTGCATACTTTGTTAATGAAATGTACACACACCACACACCACTTTTTTTGGGAACATTTTAGGGGGAGCTGAGCTTCCTTTGTGGTCTTAGAACAATATCCACTGCTTGAAACAGACTTATCAGACGTGATGATGTTCTTGTTTTTTAACTGCTCCATGTTCTTCTGACTCCAGAAGGATTACATCTGGGAGAATGACATGATCATTGGAATACACACAAGTCATTTGCACAGTAGCATTTATTATTTTATGAGATTTAGAAGTGTGATCACGATCATACTGAGCCACTGATGAGTAACATTTACACAGTCCACTATGCGTTGCCATGTATTTTGTCTGTGGTTGGCCGCTGCTACCATGTTCCCCCTTACTGAGTTATTGCTTCTCTCCTCCTTGTATTGCTGCATTATCAGCCACTGCTCTTCAGCGGTGAAGTACCGGGCTTTCTTAGTCGCTCATGGTTGTGATTGGTCAGCTGCCTCTGAGCCCTCCTCTTTTACGTGCACGTTCACGGCTCTTGATGAGACAATCCTGGGTTGAGTTACCGTGTTGATAACTTGTGTCGTGCTATCAATTATCCTGGTTGCCATTGTTATGGTTACTCAATCCTGGATAGGTGTGAGTTACCGCGGATAAACTGACCGCGCTTCATGATATAGGCCTCAGGTCTTTGTTTCTGTTTTTGTTTTTGTGCAGGGTAATCAAGCCTAAATGAAAATGTCCTAAACCTCAGATGATTGGGAGAGGGAGGCTGACAGAGCACTTATGGTTCCAGTTTTGGCTCTAGCTGTAGTGTTATAGGCTTATTTGTGCAATCTCATGAATTTGTCCAATACTCTGACTGTGAAAAAATACCCCTTCTCATATGTGCAATAATCCTGTATACCCCCCCTTAAATTCTTGTGTATTCCACAAAGCTGGCTGAAAAAGGCTGGGCTAAGCGTGGCTTAAATAAGCGGCCACTTTAATCTCTGATGCAACTTGTTCCACTAACAAGGCTCAGCTGATTTTTAGAGAAACTTAGGCCACGTCCACAGGTCGCCAGGTATTTTCAAAAACGAGTATCTCCCCCTCGTTTGTTTTTAAAAATACTTTCGTCCACATGCAGCAGGTAAATCCGCCGGTGAGTGTGGCTCAAGGCATGACAAACCCACGATGGGCAGTGTTATCCATACCTAAAACCCGAGTCAGGCAACCAGAATGAGCCCCCGTTATTCAGCTGTGATGTTTAAGAACCAAAAACTCTGTTTACCGGCTTCTACACGAAACCATGAGACCAGAGTTTCCCAAAATCTTCACTTTGGCCTGAGTTTTTAGAAAACATCGTTTTCTGTAACGTAAAACTGCAGTTTCGTGTGGATGACAGGCGTAAACATATAAAAATACATGCATTTTCCTAAATACCACGCTACAGGTGGACATGGCATTATTCCAGCCAGGATGATCCAAGCTGCAGCTAATCGCGCGGCCTCATGGAGTATTATGGTGACTACACGGGGGAAGTCACATAAAAGGGTAACAGTTGTAATCAATAAAGCCAGAGATGCTGCTGGTTCAAGAATCCATCCATCCATCCATTTTCTATACCTTATCCTGTTTAGGGTCGCGGGTGGCTGGAGCCTATCCCAGCAATCATTGGGCGAGAGGCGGGGTACACCCTGGACTGGTCGCCAGTCAATCGCAGGGCTGACACATAGACAGACAACCATGCACGCACACACTCACACCTAGGGACAATTTGGTGTGACCAATTAACCTGGTAAGCATGTTTTTGGACTGTGGGAGGAAGCCGGAGTACCCGGAGAGAACCCACGCATGCACGGGGAGAACATGCAAACTCCACACAGAAAGACCCACCGGCTGAGGTGGGGATTTGAACCGGTGACCTTCTTGCTGTGAGGCTGCAGCGCTAACCGGTGCACCACCGTGCAGCCCTGGTTCAAGAATACCATGCTTATATAGACCTGTGTCACATCAACACTAACTGTTTCTGCTGAGTTTGATGAACCTTTTTTCCTCTCACTCTGATGACCCATCTATCTATCTATCTATCTATCTATCTATCTATCTATCTATCTATCTATCTATCTATCTATCTATCTATCTATCTATCTATCTATCTCACTTATTTCAAGATTTCCAGTTAAGTTTAAATTGAGCAGCTGCATGGATATAGAGTGCTCCGGATTTATGAGAAAGCAAGAGACTTAATGTCACGTGTCTCAGCTCCCCTTCTCTGTGGTGTAATAGGAGGAGCCTGAACCAGATAAACTCATATCTGCTAAAGGACAGAAAACAGATTTCAGACACAAAGTCTAAAGAATCAAACAGGAATCATACAAGAAGAAAGTTTGTCCTCCAGATTTCAGCACACAGCCTCAGGAACAAAAAATATCTGAGCTCCTCTGTTTGTGAATGCTGGTGCCCCCCTGTGGACAAAGTCTGTAGTTCTGCAGATTCTGATCCACATGAAGACGTTCCTCCCAGCTGCCACTTGATGTCAGTGTTGTCCAAGGTTTCAGGAACAAGAAGCACAAGAAGCACAAGAAGCAGCCTTCACACACACACACACACACACACACACACACACACACACACACACACACACACACACACACACACACACACACACACACACACACACACACACACACAGGACCAGTCAAGTGTCCGGTGTTTATGTGTAGTAGTTGTCTTTCTGTGACACTGATTGGCTCTCCAGACGCGCTCTGTTTCAACACCTCATGACTGCTGGATGGCAAATTAATTTTCACACTGCTGAGTTATTGACTCTTTACACACACACACACACACACACACACACACACACACACACACACACACACACACACAAACACACACACACACACACACACACACAGCCTGTCAGTCATTTGAAGAGCTGTAGGTCTCAGTCTGCAGGTTTCTGTGCAGGAACGTGGGCCGTGTGGTTTCAGAGGTGTGAGTGTTTAAAGAGGATGAAAGGTGAGAGAACAGGTAAATTATGACTCATTTGCATATGCTGACATTTGAGCACTGTTAAAATGAGCAGGTGTGTGTGTGTGTGTGTGTGTGTGTGTGTGTGTGTGTGTGTGTGTGTGTGTGTGTGTGTGGGGAAGGGGCTGCAGGCTTCGTGGCAGCCTGTCAGGGAGCTGACGTCTGTGGGTTGGTGCCTCCAGCTTTGTATTTTTGATTCTCACAGGCTGCTCTTTTGTCCTCACATCTCCAGCCCTCACTTTAAAAGCTGGCTCTCTCAGCAGGTGGTGGTTTTATGAAAGCAGAGGTTGGGTCTATGAGAGTTTGAGGGGTTAAGTAGACTTCTATTCTCAGAGGAAAGAGGAGCTGATTCTCTGCTGCTGTTGGATGGAACATAGAACTGTGTCTGTTTTTAAAAAGTGAGATGAAGTTCCCCTCTCATCTCTTCTTCTGCACATCCAGGGAGGGTCTCTGTGGCAGGGGCTGAGTGAGACCATCCAAACTTTATCCTATCCAGCTGTGTCTTTTAGCTCCTAAAGGAGATTCTCAGGGCCTCCCAGACCGGACAGGGAGTACTCTTGTCCTCTGCATAGATGCAGCATGCTCCTCTGGATGCGAAGGAGGAACAGCTCTACTCTGAGCTCCTCACCCTGTTCCTGAGGCCTGCAGGGGGGACTCATTGTACCACATCCATCCACAATCTGAAACTAGGTTTCAGGAGCTTTCTCCTGGAACAACATGCACTTCCACACCAGGAACCATGGTCTAACTTTTGGGAATATATCCACGTCCATGGTCTCCTCATCAGGTCAGGATTTAATGATGATCTGAAGCTGCTGGAGAAGGATGGATCAAAGTCCTCGGTGACCAGGGTCGCTCTGTAAACTGAGACACTGAGACACGGCTTCATCTCTGACTTTGAAACCGACTCACTGGAACGGATTTGTCTCTGAAGCTCATCTCCTCTTAGGGGTCAACAAATCCTTCTGCAGGGCATTAGCCTCATCAAAACCAGTACAGGATGGATATGCTAACTGCAGTGCTACACATAAACACAGGCAACAGTGGGCCACAGGACCCAGTTAGTTCCTGTTGAGTATTCCCAGAAACTAAAAGATCCTGGAACCTTTGGTCAAAAAGCATATGTGGGTCGGTTATTTCAGGGTGTTATTTAATCTTCAGACACATTCTCTCTGTGAATGCTTTTCTATTCACCCACAGCTCTCACACTCGCTGTGTTTTGGTGTTATGAATACTAAGACAAGTGCTGCTGTGTACAGTACAGACTGAGCTCAGATCGAAATAGAAAGAGTTTGACCTTTGTCAGACATAAACAAGTCAAAACGGTACAGAACATTTTCTTATCTTAGTGCAGCTGCAGATACACGATGAAGGAGTTCAGGCTGAAAAGGAGGAGAGCTGCTGTGAAACTATCACTGACTTCAGCTCAGAGCGTCACTCTGGGCTGTAAACTGCCTCCATGTCCAGACAACACAGTGACAGCAAGTGGATTGTTAGCTCATCAGGAACTTGCACCTTTCAAAATGATGCCCACATTATCCAGGTTATCCTCTGGCTCTGCTCTCTGATGAATAGGGCCTATTGCACATTACTGCCACCTCCTGCTCTGAAGAGGTGTTGCAGATAGGATTCCTACTCAAACCAATTAGGCTGAGTTAACATAAAGTGATCTTGTAGTTTTAACGATTTTACACATCATGCTTAAGCAACATGATTTAATCATGTTTAACCACTAAACATGAAATAATCTAGTAGAAGCTACATGTATTACTTATGTTGGTTGAACAAACACCCATGTTGATTTTTTTGAGTGTGTCAAATAGTCTCAAACTTGTATTTGGTCTTAAAGTTATCTGGACACAGAAACGGTGTGTCTCCAGTCTGAGTTGGACCCGATTCACACGTTCCTGTCTCCTTGAACACTGTTTCATACGTTAAGTTCCCAAGCTAAGCTGAACCCACTGGCTCATAGATAGACAGAGCAATCCCAATCTCAGGAAAGATAGATACTGGGCACACGAACCTGTCTGTCAGAATGGACTCTGCATTACACTGGGCAGCCATGTGTTCTGTCTGTCACTTCCCCTCCATTGAACAAGATAAACTATTTCAACTTAAGCCATCCGAGTCCCTTTCTTCATCAAGTGGTCAAGATTCTTGAAAGTCCCTCAACTTACTGTCCTTACTAGCTACCACTGGATTAAACAGTGTTTTACATGTTAAGATACTGTGATACTCGAGGCTGATTAATGGAGGCAGATTTTATCTTAAAGACAAAAACTCATTCCCTTAATGTGGATGTGTATGCATGCTGTGGGTGTTCTGTGTGTTTTAATTGGTTTATTGTAAGGGCATAAATCAAATGCTTAAGTAATGCATATTTAATAAGCTTAACTTGGAGCTTGTTTGGCCAGCATCATTACTCTCAAACATTACTAAAGTTTCTGTAATTATGTGGTCCATATGAAGAGCACAGCAGGGGGCCTGACCTCCAGATAATGAACAGCGAGGGCAGCAAACAGCTAATTTCATGCTACATCATAAAGGCGCCCCCGGCTAATCACTGAGGTGAACCAACGAGGACCTTCCTCCAACAACAAACTCTTGATCTGTTCAACCAATCACCAGAGAGTGGGCAGACACAATGAGCTCTGGTTTTATTTACAGGTCAACAAACATCACATTCAATGCTAGGGCTGCATGATTCTGGCAAAAATATGAATCACATTTAGTTGGCTTAGGATTGACATCAAGATTCTCTGGCACTATGTTTTTAACAAAGTGAAAAAAGTGTTTGTTAAGCTGAATAACTTCAAGTAAACTGAAAAAAGAACATTCAAATGGTGATTCTTATAAGTACTGATAAGACTTTATTGATACCAATGCCTTTATAGATTTCATAGTCTTCATCCATTCCTTTACCAGCTCGTCCTGTGAGCTTTCTCTGTATAAAAAGTAGCTTTACAGCTTTTCTGTGTCAATAATGTTTTGTGGGTTTATCAGTAAACAAATCTGAAGTAAGTCACTGGATCTGGATAGAGCTGTATGTAAATACATAAAAACAAGTAAAAACCACATGTCATGTGATTAAGATGTATTGTTTGTATTTGTTTATGTTATTGACTGTAGTAGGCAATCTAGAGTCTCCAAGTGGTAAAAGCAATGCTTTAAGTTGTTTGGAACCTTGCCATAGTTATGTTAAGTTAGCCATTAGTACAGACAGTAATTGTCAATTTTATCTTTTTACTTATTTCATTATTTATTTTATTGTTCTTTTTTGTGCCTTTTCTTTGTGTTTTATGTTTTAAATTATTTTTAAATCATTTATTTTATTTTATTTCCCATGTTAGCTGCTATGTATTTAATTTAATTTAATTTAATTTAATTTAATTTTTTCTGTACAACACTTTGGTCAACATGGTCTGTTCTTAAAGTGTATAACAAATAAAGTTGGATTTTTTTTTCTCTATCTGTTGGAAACATTTACCTGTTAGTATTTTGACATTTATGTCTGTTGTTTTCAGAAAGTAACTTTTAAATGTTTTTGTGATGAAAGTTTAAAATACTGTCTTGAAACCGAACTTTTATCGATGTATGCTAACTGCTAGCATATTAATGCAATTTCCCATTTATGTTAGCACCTAGCTAGTGGCATGTTTTTAATATTGTTTTTGGTCTATTGGGAGAGGTATACCATGATGAATGTGTTGAACAGGAATCTGGTGTGAGAGAGTAATGTTCATTTCTTTGTGTGTTCAGTTCTTCAGTAAAACTTCAAGCTGGAAATTCTGAATCAGTTTTCTTTGGAAACTGTTAGCTTCTGCAAATCTGGTGTAATGTAAAGACTCAAAATGAGAATGGTTATGCATAAAAGCAAACAATGTTGATGGACTGAACCATTTCTAATCAGTTCTTAACAAGAACCAGTTCTTGATACCTAAAGCAGCACTCAGCCTTTCCTCAGTTAACTGCAGTCAGCAGCTGCAGGCTCACATGTTGTAAAGACGCTTTACCATTGGTTGAAGGAAAAGGCAGTGCTGTGTTTGAGGAGCATGTGTTTACAAAGCATACTCCAGAATCGTTAATGTTCAGAAAAAAGATTACATACATGTGTGAATCGAGATCGCCACCTCTTAACAATTGGTCGTGCAGCCCTATCAAATACACAACATGGATGAAGAAGAGTGTTATCAAGTTTCTACACACACATAAATACACTTATTTATGGGGACAGGCTCACTGCTGAAGACAGACTCTAGTGGACACTCAGAGAACTGCAGATTTTGGGACTTGGTACAGTGCTACTTTGGCAATAGTTGCCCCAAAAACCAAAACTAGCCCCACAACTGGCTGATCGGTTTTAGAGTGACTGAGCCCAGCGTTGGTACTTTTCACATTCCTATCTACTCATTTAGTGAATAGCAAACCAGTTTCAGTGGAGGGTCTGAAGTCCAGGCCCTGGTGGTCTCTGAATCATAGGCGTTCAGTGCAGTGATCCCTCTCCCGTCATATTCTGAGTATACATGCCGCTATGATGAAGTGTGTCTCCTCCCCTGAGTCTCTGCAGCTCTCAGTCATCCACAGGTTTTTTAGGAGGAAGTCAGTAAATGTCAGTTTTGAAGGATGTTATGTCTGTGTGTAGTCAGTATAACTCCACACTCAGCGTCAGCGGGCTGTCAGCGGGCCGCTCGGCGTGCTGCATGGCGTGCTGCACAGCTCCACAGAGAGCAGCACGGAGGGCTGGAGGAGTGATTTCCTGCAGATGAAGAAACATTTTCCTCCAGGAATGAGAGCAGAGCTGTAATAAAAAGCTCATCTGAATGTGATGAAGTTCCTGAGCTCCGTCCTTCATGGTGACAAACGACATGCTCACTCTTTGCTTTGAATCTCAATGTAGGAATAAAAAACCCAGCCACAGTTCCTCAACTAAACTGAGACTACAAACACCATCAGTCACAGAGACTGGAACAGTCCTCATCAGCTCTCTGAGACATAAACATACACATCCAGTGTGAGAGGAGGGAGGGCCCGGATGATCTGCTGGAGTTAAAGCTGTGAAAGTTCCTCTGGGTGATGAGCCACCTGTGCCCACTCACTGCTGACAGAGTCCACTCACCTGCACCTGTCAGCCTTCAGCCAGCTGTTTCTGAGGTGGCTTTACAGAGGAAGTGATCATCATTAGCTTTGTTTCCATTACATCTAGAATTGTGCAAAACCTAAATATGGCAATTAAAACTGGAAGAGGATACACCAACATTTCTAAAAACCTCTTAAGTTTGGATAAGAAGTTTTTACACTCTCCTGAGGTGGTTTTTCAGAAATTTAGATATTGAAGTTTATCACGAAAGTGCAATAGAAACACCTCCCTCAACTCCTCGACTAGGATCCTACCCAGAAGTCCCTGAACGTGTCCACATCCACATGAACCGACTGTGGCGTTTCTGTTGTAACAGCTCTGCTTTTAGTTCTGTGTTTAGATGCTGGTGTTTCTGAGCGTCAGTGAAGGCATCAGGAAGCTGTGAGCGGGTCAGAGAGCAGCAGGAGGGAGGGGTCGAGGTGTGTGTGTGAGTACAAGAGTAGGTGAACTGGAGATGATGATTTTCATCCAGTGTTTTCTTCCTGCCTGTTTTGAGTTGGTGTGATCATGACCGACAGTGACCAGTGAATAGATAGATTGTTCACCAATCAGCATTGTCAGCATCGCAGCTTCCAGACGTTACAGTATTTAAACGCTCTCTGTCTTCCTCCACCGACAGCATTAGCAACAACAGGAATGCCCATCAAAATGACAGACCAGCTCTTCAAATGTTTGGGTATCCATGGTTACCGGCGTTTACAGTCCCCCTTCCTAACAGAATTTCACAGGAGGAGATTTTACTCATTTGTGCACAATTCTAGTTGTAATAAAACACCAGCAAGGCTTAACTGTATTTTATCCACTCAGAAATGTGTCTTTGATTTTGAGGAAGAGTGTTGTGGAATCACAGCCACTGATAGGGGATCTGTTTGTGAATTTATTGAACTTCATTCGCTTTTCAGGGCCCATGATCCTTATGAAGTGATGCAAACATCATGCTTTTCTAAATCAAAGCAACACAGTTGTATTGTGTGCACCACATACATTTCATACGGGTCAGACAGGGTTGCCAAAGGGCCGATGTGGCCTGATGTGGTCATTTGTCCAGGTCTGCTCTAAATGCAAAGAAGAGGAGTTTAAAGCTTCATCTCTCATCTGTACCAAAGGAAAGACCACACCTCTGCTCTTCATGCAGATATCTGATCACAGACACAGAAACCAAACTCAGGCCTCCTCACACAAGGACGGCCCGGCGGCTGTCTTGGCGTCGGCATCAAAACATGTATCGCTGTTTACACATCGTATTGTACATAGGCTTGTGCATTTACAAAACAACGCAAAACTCTGTAGTACATGTAGTACTGAAGGTGACACTGTGAAGTTGCCACAAAGCACCAAAAAGGCGCATACAAGGTGGACTCCCTTCCTGCCCATGCTTCTGTTTGAAACGTAAACAACAGCAATGGCGGCGAATATGGACGCTGCTGCTGGTACTGGCAGAAAGTCAACTTTCGTGTGGACAAACGAAGAGACAGAACTTCTACTCCAGATCACACTCGATTACAAAGCAAAAAAAACTCCAAGAGGATGTTGACTGGGAGTCTTGCCTATCAAAATACGCCAACATAATGCAGCAATTTGTGGAGCAGTCTCTGCAGCAGCCAGACATTAACAAATTCCCCCACGACCCCAGCACCATAAGTAGAGCTCAGCTCACCGCCAAAATAAAGGCTATTCGGTCTAAATACAGGGCGGTGGTAGACACAGGAGAGGAGCGGGCAGGGACGCAGGGTTTATGTGTTTTTTGACTTGTGCAGAGAGATCTGGGGTGGATCCCCTGCTACGAGCACCCAAGACAGTGTTTGAGCGTGTGAACTTACTAGAAGAATATTTTCTTGGGAAATCTTCAAGTTCTACCGCTCCAGGGTCACCACATTCTCTAGACCAAACAAGCAGTGGTGTGCGGTCAGGGGAGGCAGGGGAGGCAGTGCCTCCCCTTGGCTAACAAGAAAAAAAAAATATATATATATATTTTTTTTTTCAGTTGTTCGTATACAATTTGTCTTAATTAAAAAATAAAAAAGTAAATTGCTGATTTGTCAATAAGAAGGAGGCTAACAGAGGGGACGGACAGCGTTTCACGCTGGCTTCATGCTTGTAATGTGCGTCGGAGGCAGAGACTCTGAGAGAGAGAGAGACCGTTAACTTGAAATCACAACGTTTTGCAGGTTCACGCATGTGTACTAAGGTCTCATGCTAATTAACGTGGGCATCGATGGGGCACAGCGCTTCTCTGCCTCCACAGGTTGAAATACCGCTCCCTCTTTGAGGTCTCGCGATAGTTTGTTAGTGGAGACGTTTAATAGAGTATATCGGAGGTGCCTGGCCTGTGTTCTTGTGTTGTTGAGATACGGGTTAGTTTTGTTCGTATTTTGCTCTTTCTCCTTTGATGTAAATCCTGTAGAAATGCAGGTGAACGTATGTTTCGGGTTTTAATTGGCATTTCGTCTTGTTTCGTCCGGGACTTCAGTCTGTCTCTGAACTGTAGATGGGAAAGCTGATTAACATTTATTTTCTTGGCTCGTTGCTGGTAACCTGTGTCTGGGAGTCCAGGCCAAAGTGAGGGAAAAGACTAAAAGGAGGAAAAAAAGGTGCACCTTGTGCACAACCGCACATTTATTGAGGAAACAAAGACCAAAACAATGTGCTCCCACCCCACACACATCATGCATACACTCAGACGGTCTCTCCCTCTGCTATGTCACACACACACACACACACACACACACACACACACACACACACACACACACACACACACACACACACAGCACAGACTGTCACCGCGTTAAAGGGGCAGGGCTGGCCAGTAACAGTTTGTATTAGCAAATGTGAGCAGTGCACCGTGTATATAACACACACATATAGAAATTTCAACTTTAGCTGGCTGCCTGCCTCCCTCGTCATGGACCTCACCACACGTTACTGGAAGCAAGGGAAAGTCAGCCAGCTGCCAGTGCTGCAAATAATCGCAGGGATTTGCTCCAGGGGCCTGTACTATGAAGCTGGATTAAGTCATCCAGGATAACTCTGCGACAACTCGCTGAACTTCACAAGTTCTCCATCATCCAGATCTGCTGTACTACGAGGCTCGTCATCAACTTGATAAGTGAATCCGGCTGGGATCTGTGCGCGCACACATAAAATGGGCGTGGTTAGCGGCCCCGGAGCATTGTCCACAATGGAGAAGAGAGCAGCCTACTTTAAGGCGGAGAAGCAGCAAATAATACTGCAAAAGTACGAGGAGTACCACAGTATTACCCAGACCAGGAGCAACACGACTGCGGCCGCGAGAAGCCAGAGGGACTGCTGCAAAAAATCACAGACTCTGTGAATGCGTTAATTTCCTAAATGCTGATATTAATAGACCTATCTCATCATGTGACGACGCGGGCAGTCAGGTCCTTATTCATTCATGTTGTCAGTCAGTGTGTGTGTGATCAGCATCATATCCGACCGCATAATTAGAAAGAGTCCACTTTCCTACAAATCCCAAGGAAAACGCTCATTACAGGCAGTTTGTATTGCAGATGCAATAGCAGTGGGGAAAAAAGGACGTGGGAGCAAATAAAAAATAAATATAAAAACATCCTTCAAAGTGGTCAGATTGAAAGATTCCATTTGCACACTTTTCTACTTTTCCCTGACAATGTCTCAGTTATGATGATCAGTAAGATATTGTTTGTTCACAGCCCATAAGAAAAAATGTTGGTCCAAAAAGACAGGCGGCGGTCCCGCCAGGACTTTACTCTGGCTGAGCAAATTGGTGACTGAGAGGATTTTCATGCCCGCCCGAGTGAAGCGATTGGTCAGCAGGCGGTCTGTCACACCCCCGTGAGCTCTTATCCTAGAACTTAACCTGCTCCAGACCAGGTTTGGTGTTCAGCATCAGTTACTGGGGCAACGTGTCTGGATAAAAAGAGATCCACATTCGTAGTAAGGAAGACCCAAAACTTATCCTGGAAGTTATCTCTCTAAGAGCTAATCCAGCTTCGTAGTACAGGCCCCTGGTGTGTTCATGATTAAAGTTTAGCAGGCTTGCTATATTCTCTGGTGACTAACAACAGTGATTAATATGTAAAAGACGATATTTTGACGTGTGTGTGTGTGTATATATATAGCTATGCAAGCATGCAGACGAAAGATTTACGGACCTCAAAGCAACACGCTGTGAGCTTGTAGATTAGCTGTTTTATTAAAGTATAAAGACTGTAGCCCATACAAGACCTTTATCACCTTGGGACATGCCCAAATAGGTTTTAATTGATTTTTTGGTGTTATGAATGATCTAATAATATTTGGTCTCATACTGAGCAATAATTCATAATTCAGATGTCTAGTTAATATGTAACATACATATTGTAGCTGTTCAAATGTGTTCTCTGTGCCAGGGTTTCTTAAAGAACATTCTATTCTCTGGGTTGCTTTAGAGGAGTTAAAGTGACTAATACAAGTCTGTAACTCTAACAGTATATAAATGGAACCAAAAAGTACCAATAAGGGTCCATTTGGTTCCATTTTTATACAGTCAGGGTAAAGGGAAGACCTTGAATTTCAAAAGCTTGACAACCACTGTGTAATGCAATACTAGCTGTCTGTGTGGAATACATATTGCGCATAGGTGTCACCCACCCCAGCTCAACAGCAGCCCCTGTCAAGATGTTTAATGTGATAATAATATGCATTTTTATTTATATTCTAGTCATCCCTGACTGGCCACAGAACCAACAGGCTGAAGAGAAAACTTCCTGCTGAGCATTTCATGCAAGAAGATCTGAAGGTTAAAAAGAAGATGCTGGAAATCATGGCGGGATCATGCAGGCGCATGGAGGAACGCATGGAGGAAACAGCCAGGCTCGCTGAGGAATCCTCCAGATGCAGTGCAGAAAGCTTGGCCAGCATTACCAGCAGTATTCATGAAACTCTGTCCCTGATGAGGCAGGCTCTTGTGGCACCGCACGTTGTACACCCCCACAGTAGCAGCAGTGGATATGGCCAACCCCAGTTCATGTGTGGCCCTTACCCCAGTACATCCTCCTAGTCAGCACACATGGCCCATGACCCACATCCCCCCAGTTCCCATACACACACACCAACAGCATTCTTGACCCTCAATCCACCAGCACCATTCACCCCACACTCACAGTCCTCCCCAACATTTTCTTATACACAAGCAATGTCTGGGATTGAAGATGACTGAAGCACTGAGCGTCACTTCACAACATGCCTCACTGTTTTTGCAAATTAGACAGACCTCTTTTGCACAAGAATGTAGCACTGTATACAGACTTTTTGTGCTAGTGTGTTTATTTTGCACAGTTATTAGTTGCTGCTATTGGTAGTAAAGCAACACTTTTTGTGTATATGTATATATTTTTGTAACGTTAACATGATTACCTCTTGCTTATATTTTGTCAACTTGCACTTTGGTCTTATTTTGAATACAGTTTATGGGTATTTGTGTCATTTTGCACTCTCGTTATTTGTTGTTCCTCATTTTTCTGCATGTGCAGATGTTTTTGACAAGACCTCAAGGTTTGAAAGCCATTTTGGGTTATTGATGCTATGTGTAATACAGAGCAACACATGTGTTTGTAATGTTACTGTTATTACCTCTAGCTTTGGCTGACTTGCACTCTGGTCAGGTTTTTGTTGTAGTGTAACTATGCTGACTAAAGCTTGCTTTGAGGACCCCCAGCTTGTAGATCTGCTTTATTGACTAAGTGATGTTATGAAGTTTATTTTGCTCAAGTTAAGCAATGCAGATGTTTAATACACTATGACAAATAGATAAAAATGCTGTCAAAAGCAGCACTATCCAGAAGGTATTGACATGAAAATGGATAAGAACCACTTACTTAACATTCAGCTTTCTTCAAATGGAACCGCTTGGGTTCATGTGAAGGACGAATTTTAGATTCATGCCAATATATTTTACTCTTTAAGTTACATTTTCAGTTACAGTGGCAACAGCTATTTCTTATATTGTGGTATTGCTACCTTAAGTGAATATTTGTACTTTTTCCCAGCACTGCAATCTTGCCATCTGAGTTTGTTCTATTTAAAAGCCAATGTCTTGCTTTTATAACATTAGCTCACAAACCCTATGTCTGCCAGGGAAATGTGGATGCCAAGTAAAATGCTGTTAGACAGTTAAATATATATTACATAAGAACAATACAAAGTTCAAGGTGGTACTTTATGTACACATCAACTCATACATTGGCATATTCAATCAACAAGATCAAATCATAATGAATTCATACATTTTCCTATAGAGAGTGAAGGGACAACCAAAGGGCTATGAGTATCAACAATGTTCATAGCAAAGGAACACGTGACTCTTCAGTCCTTAAGGGTCAAGGTACTGTGTGAGAACCCTCCTAACTCTCTTGCCCTCTCCCTCATTTGTTTCAGTGCAATATCTATTGTACTCTGTGGGAGGCTGTGAGGTGCGCTGGTTTTCCATGGTTTCCAACACAGTTTTCCTCCTCCTCATCATCATTTCTTGCCTTACAAAAATTGTGGAGGACAAAGCAGGAGTAAATAACATAAGGCAGGTCATACATGTATATGTCCATAGGCCTTTTAATTGCCCCAAATTTTGCCTTGAGCTGCCCTAAAGCACACTTGATGACCATTCGTGCCTGACACAAATGTAGCCCAAAGTACTGCTCTTGAGCTGTGGACCCACCGCAGGCAAATTCCTTCATCAGGTAAGGTAACAGTGGATAGGCAGGATCACCCAGAAGATAGATGGACTCCTTCTGGTCCACAATCTGCTTTTTCATGGAAGTGATCTTGCCATTCATCAAGTCTTTGTTTAGCTGGGAATTTGCAAATACCTGTGCATTGTGCACGCTCCCTGGCCAGTTTATCACGACATCTATGAATCTGTACTTGCAATCACAGGTCGCTTGTATATTAAGGGAATGTCTGCTTTTCCTATTAATAAAGTCCGACACATTGGCTCTTGGCTAAATGACGTCTATGTGTGTCCCGTCGTCAGCCCCAAAACACTGCAACATGCCAAAAGCCTCTTCAAAACCTGCAACCAGACCCTCCATCTCGGGATCTGTATAGGGCAGTTTGATGTATTTTGGCACCAGGTGTACGGTGATCGCTCTGCAGGTCTTCTGTATAACAACCGCAGCAGTTGGTCGGGACACGCCAAAAGCGTTAGCTGTCTTGGGTAGCCTTCCTTCATCACTCAGGTAATACAAAGTCAGCGTAACCCTTTTCAGGTGTCCTCATATTAGTGGTTTCCTTTTCTATAAGTAGTCATATTTCTTCACACAAGGCGATGACAAAGGTCCTAGACATGCAGAAATTCATCCTCCATTGACTGTCTGGTTTCTCACCACTGATGTGTTTGTCCCAGAAACCGCTCGTCTTCCAGGTTCCACCCAAAACTGTCGTCGGGTTGCCCGTCTGGTTCTGCTCCGAGGCGGATTCCACGTCATCAAGTGCTCATGCAATATTTGTAGCTGCTGGAACAATATCAGAATCAGTCAACCTGCCGCCATTGTTGTTGTTGTTGTGTGTGTGACAACGTGGGTTTGGGGGCAGGGAGTAGGAGGGGTACTAAGAGGTTCTGGACTTATCTGTTTATACCAAATACGGCATGAAGACGAATACGCAGATATCCACCTGCAGACCTGTTTTCAAAAAAGATAAAATACGCGTCTCCGTGTGTCAATATCACCGGATCGATAGTTTATTTTACCCGAGTCTTAGAAATTCGTACTTGTGTAAAGCCCACCTCAGATGAACAACCACGGGTGTCATCACCCTGGACTGTGATCCTCCTGCTGTTGCTCTCCATACAGACTGATTTCCCTGATCCCTGATTGGACAACAGACTGTTAAGACAGAGCTGAGTCAGTCTGAAGAGGAGGAGAGCAGTCTTGGTCAGTCAGAGTTCTGGTTCCTCTGTGGATCGGAGGTGTGGTATGAAGCAGAGAAGTGCAGGCAGGGGTCAGAGATGGATCTGTCTGTAAGGAGGATGAGTAGAGTCCAAACTTGGACTCTCAGCTCCTGGTTTAGAGGTGAGAAGGTGGAGCCTCCAGTGCTGGAGAAAGGCTGGCATTCATCATCTGGATGATCTTTCTCATTACACCCTGTGTCTCGCTCTCCTGCCCGCCAAGGGAAAAATTACGGCGACATGACCGCTGCACAGTGGACGAAACAAGCGGCCGGCGAAGGAGACGAGCAACATAAAAATAGAAATGATGTTTTAGGATTAAACGTCTGGGCCTGGGGCTGAGATGATGGATGGAAATGAGGCGCAGCGCGTTTGTGAAAGCTGTACTTGAATTTATTGACGGAGGTATGATTGTGAATGTACAGCTGGATGATGGAGAGCGCTGCACAGTTTAAAACTCACTCTGTCTCTGCTGGATCACTGAGCAGGGAAAGAGAGAGGAGGCAGAAGGACAAATACTTCAATACTCCAAACTACAGGGAGCAGGAGGAGCTGCAGCTGCATCGTCTGAGCGTCAGGTTTATCTGGAAGTCTTTCAATGAGCAGACGACTGGAGGACACGTTCGCTCAGACGCTATAATGCTCTCTGTCCCTGATGAGCTGGATTATGTGTGCTGAGAGAGTGTAGAGTGAACCGAGCAGCAAACTGTGGTCTGAAAATATGAGACAATGCTGAAGTGTTAAAATCTGTGGTGTCTGGACTGTCCTCTTGAGGCTGGCTCCAGAAGTACCTGAAGTCACACACACACCAGGCCAAAAAAAGACGTTTTCACAGCAGAAATAAACATATTTACAGCCTAAGATCCAAGGATGGCCCAGTCAGAGGCACAGCTCAGCTCATGTGACTGACAGGTGCCCTACAGCTGAGTGTGGAGGCTCAAAACCCGCTTCACTTCCAATAAGGCCGCTCCAAAAATTTGCTTCAAAACTCTATTTCACAAACAGACAGGTGAGGTCAGGGAGGCTAAGTCCATTAAGTATAGCCAGTGATCCCGGTAATACGTTGCTTAGTAACTTGGTAACGTGTGACTCTAATTCGAACACTTTTTACTGTAAGGACTTATTTCATGCGTTACGTATTCCAAGTCAGTAATCAGATTAAAGTTACTTATCCAAATCACTGCGCATTACTGTTCTTTTCATTTTTCTCAGTTAAAAAAAAAAATCAGCTTTTTTCTTGCGTCTCAGGGAGTGACAAGAGTTGCATGTTCGACAAGTCACGTTTTCCGCATCGAGACAACTCACACTCAACGTAAACAACAACAAGAAAGAGATGCGTGTTTTCTAGCTTGAAATCAGTCACTGTTTTGAGTTTGTCAGCTACAGCTGGCAGTATTAAGGTTCATTGATCACTCTGTGCTGGCAGTTTGCTAAAGATCCTTTACTGAAACATTTAGGAATCAATCAGAGAGAGATCAGCGCACTGCGGACACAAACACTTGAGAAATTGTTTGACTTTTACCTGGGGAAAGGTGAGTCCTGTCTTTCACTGTAACTCCCTCTAATTCCATGAGCTGAACCCTCTGTTTAGAACAAAGTCATCCGAAAGTCATTAGATCAGAGAAACATAGTGTAGGCTGCAACAAGGCACGTGGGCCCTGTTCTACGAAGCAGGATTACTGCCTAGCGAGGTAGCTTTGAGGATAGGTTCCGGATTCCCTGTTCTACGACACGGGATCACTCCTCAGCGAGGTGAGTCTCCATGGCAACATACGCTGAACGGCTAACCTGCTCCAGGGCAGGTTAGGTTCCAGATTGAACTCGCAGACTATAAAAACCCCGCCCACTGACCAATGAACCCTCGCGGAAAAATGGCTTGTCCTTTCTTAGAGGATCCCGTGGACATCGGAGCTCGCATTGTCCGATGAGTACTCCGGCACGCGAGAGTTTTTCAGGGACTGCACCGACCCACTCTCTTTTTCAGATGACCACCTTTATGAAAGTTACCAGTTTTCCAGGGAGGGGTTGGTAGTACATGACACTTTCTACAGGTAGTTAAAGGGAATGAAGAACTCTCATTGCCGTAATAAGATCTTCAATGCCAACACTTCTGTTCCATGACAATATTTTATTGCCTGTACTAAAATTGTGACAGGAATTCATGTAGGGCTCATGTGGGCTACATATTACACAAAAAACTGTAAACACGATAGGAAAGAACAAATGAATAAATTCATCTAAGAAATAAATTAGGTATGTTGCATGTTGCAGTAAAAGTGCATGGTGAACTATTACTACTATTTCAGGATGATAATAGCACAAAATAATTTTTTTCACTACACTTAGGCATTTAGACTGTCAGCAATTTTCTGCCAGCACTCCTTCCGTGCTTTAGCAGCAGCGACGGTGCTGCTTTTAACGTTAATTACATGTTTCACCTCGTCATACTTCCTCATGATCACCTCCTGCTCCTCCTGTGTGAAGTATGCGCTCCTTCTGTCTCGGGCCTGCTCTGACGCTCCAGACTGCTCCATGTTTGTGATTGGTCAGATGCTGCAGGCCCCGCCTTGTATGTGTGCACGCGCTCATTGCCTAGCTGGGTCCACTTATGAGGTTGATAACCAGCGTCGTAAAACTGTGTAGCGAGACCGCCGGCTTCCACGCTCAGTTCAGCGAGGTAGCTCCAAGGCTATCTCCAAGGCTAGACTGAACTTGCTTCGTAGAACAGGGCCCAGGGGGCAAGCAGGGGCGTGCCCAGATTTTTTTGACTGGGATGCCTCGAGCAGGGTACTGAGGATTATGTGAGCCCACACTCCAGTAACATTTATTTTTGCTTATTTTATTACAAATACTGAATCAATAGACTACAGCTTTAACAAAAACATGGAACTGATAAAAAAACAAAGACTTTAAAAAAAAGAGTTGAAAAGAATATAATTTAAATCTAAAATTTAACTGAACAGTGTGTCATGAAGACCCAGGGAGAACAAAGGAGGAGGACCCAATCGCAAATGAAACAAAACTTTTATTTCAACTAAACTCAAAATTCCAAAACCTAAACAAAAGGAAGAAAATCAAAAGTTCTATGAAACTTACTAAACAAAACCAAGAGGCACAGGAGCACACAAGACATGACATGGGGCAGCCAGAGTGACAGCAACAATGAACCAACACAGAACAAAGGAATGACAGAGACTTTATACACAGGGTATTGATTGATGGTGCTGCCCACCTGACTGTCTGTTGCAGCAGCTTTCACTGCCTTTTTTTCAATCTTTTTTTTTTTTTTGTTAGCAGCCTGTAGCATGTCGATGCTAACTGGTGCTAGGCCAGATGTTTCCCAGCAAGCTGAGGAGGAGGAGGCAAAGATGACGTGCTTGTGCTGTGGTGAGAGCTAAGAAGAGACAACTATCACCTGTCCTAGTCTAGTCAGTTGTGCAAACTTCTGGACTGAGATCTCAGATTTTGTTCTCCATATCTGCTGGAGCCATCCAACCAGCTTGGCTGTTATAGCCCTCAGTAACCCAATCACATCTGGCACCACTGGTACCCTCACACCCCACATCTTCTCTAGCTCCCTTTCCTTAGCCCTTGGTATTTCTCCAGCGTTTCCTGTTTCTCCACCCTGATGCTCATATAGTCTTTCCAAGTTACTCTGACTGTATTATTTGATTTGATATATTCTTCTTATAATGTTTTTCACTGTACACTTTAGTGTTTGCTGCTGTAACAATGTCAAGATCCTGTTATGTGATGTATACATGAGAATCTTATCTTATCTTATCTTATTTACACAGTTCAAAAAGTCAGAAGTCCCTGAAACAAAGCTCTCAGTCTCACCCTCGTGTGATGGCTGTGTGATGTGAAGTTCTCCGGAGAAACACAAAGTTTCAAAGTTTGAAATCAGAATAAATAAACTAGAAATTCATTTTTAGATGTTGGAGTTTTAAAAAGAGGGGGATATCATTCTATGTCTACTAGAACTGTGTGTAAAGTTCTGGTCTGGTGAGAGCTCTAGAGTCCAGGTCAAGTGAGTTTGTTCTACACAGGCAGACTGTTTCAGCAGACCACTCTCCTCAGACTGGGTGTGTGAAAATGTTCCCACCAAGCTGCAGCCTGATCAGCTGGAGGGAGACAAACTACCTGAAAACTGTATAAAAACTATGCTTAGCTGCTGGAACAGGAAAACAAAACCTGGAGATGAAACTCACCACCCACCATCCTGAAGTCTTACAGTGCTCCTTTACTGCAGAGTTACACACACACACACACACACACACACTACAGCAGAGAGCCCAAGGACGCTCCCCAGACCTGGAGCCACTGATGGAGAGACCATGATGAGCAGATCAGCTCCTGTTTTAGCCAAACTGTGAGGTTATTGATCCAGCAGGGAGTGGGTGTGGGGCTCAGGAACAGGCCTCATATTTCTCATCTGTACAGACAAAGTGATGCTGACGGGCTGACAGTTTGTCAATGGGAGCTGCAAGACGCCGCTTTGATCACTTCAGAGGAAAAAAAAACTCAACGTGATGTGACTGAGGACTCCGTCCAATCCTTCCCTCTCCTGGATTATTCTGTTTTCTTATCTGAAGAAAAATCAGTTTGAGCCCTGTGTGCTCAGACTTTTCAGCGCGATGAGATAAAGACACACAGCACAGAGACTGTTACACACACACACACACACACACACACACACACACACACACACACACACACACTCATACACACACACACAGTAAGTGACCCTCTCTTCACTGGTGTCCAGCTCCTGAGCTCTGATTGGCCGTAGCATACCACATGATGATGAAGCTGGTTTCAGGCCTGATCCCTCCTTCAGACGAAAACCAGGACAGTCTGGACTCTGATGGATTTGAAGGAGATCCAGTTTGGTGTTCCTGGGGTGTGACAGATGTTTCTGATCTGTTTGGAATCATGACCACATGCTCCTGAAGTGTAAACATGATGAATATGAGCGAAGTGGAGTTAGAGATCAGAGAGTCGGAATGGATCTGTGTCTGTAAAAACGGACTGTTAGTCTGTCAGCGTCTGCCCTCATGTGTCACATTTCCACTCATGTTCAGATTTCACAAACCCTCCACAGACAGCCAGGTTTAGTGAGACTTTGAAGATCTTCTGACCAATCGACAGCTCTTTATAACCCTGGATGTTGGTGCTCTTTCAGCTGAAACAAAGCGTGCAGCCTCTGTGTGAATGGAGCTGCATGAAAGTGTGGTGACAGGTGGTGGTCACAAGCAGCAGCAGCTCAAACACATTAAAGGCTGTCAGAACGTTTTACTGAACCCTTTCTGTGTTTGGAGGAGACGAGCTGTCACATCCCCCAGAGCATACACCAGACGAGTTCAAAAAGCTGAAGCACATTCAAAATGTCAGACAGACACAAAAGGTCAATGTGTCCCGTCTGGTTCCATGATGCTGCTCTGCTTAGAGATGAGTAACACAGATGGTGTTCCTCTGTCAGACCTGAACCTTAGCAGTGTTCCTCTGTCAGACCTGAACCTTAGCAGTGTTCCTCTGTCAGACCTGAACCTTAGCAGTGTTCCTCTGTCAGACCTGAACCTTAGCAGTGTTCCTCTGTCAGACCTGAACCTTAGCAGTGTTCCTCTGTCAGACCTGAACCTTAGCAGTGTTCCTCTGTCAGACCTGAACCTTAGCAGTGTTCCTCTGTCAGACCTGAACCTTAAATAAGTCACCAGTTCAAAGCGGGCTGCTTCCTGCAGCTCTGTGTTTAGCTCCTCTCATGAAGAATTACTCTGCTTCTCTGCCCCCTGCAAAGAGTCGGCACTAATAAGCATTTTCATTTAAAATAAAGCTCCTGTTTAATCTACCTGTGAGGCCCCACCGGCCCCACCAGCCCCTCGCTGTCTTAATACATCACATGTGCAAATGAGCTCTAACACATGAAAAGCACCAACAGGGAGAAGGAGCACGCTGTGTGAATAACTGCAGCTGATGAAGAATAATAACGCAATCAGACTGATTTAACCATTACTAAATCTGTGTGTGTGTGTGTGTGTGTGTGTGTGTGTGTGTGTGTGTGTGTGTGTGTGTGTGTGTGTGTGTGTGTGTGTGTGTCTGAGTGTAAAGTTATTAATGTGTAGTTAATGCTGAATCCTGACTGATGATCCTTAGAAAGAGATCAGAAGGACCACAAGAGCTGTTGGAGCACACAGAACCAGTTCTTGCTGGTTCTGGTAGAGGGGACTCTGGATGGACCCTCAGTGATCTCTGTTTGTGTATCTGGGCCATAGACTGTATAAAACATGGACCAACTCTCCATGACATCACCCATCTGTTCCTGATGGAGTGAAATGAAGCCAATCGTTGAACACAAATGCTGACTTTGAGTTTTGTTCTAACAGCTACAGGCGCCAGTCAGTTGCCTGTAGCTGTGGGGGGTGGGGGGTGGGGGTGTGTGTGGTTTAAGGTCTTTCTACAGCCAGACTAATGTGGTTTCTCAATGAACAGCAACGTTCAGCACTTCTGTGCAGCTTCATTTCTCTTCATTTCGTTGGACGCTTGCACAGGTGTTACCTCGAATCCTAAAATGGCTTGAAGCAGAAAGTGTATGTTTTAGTTGATTGTGTTGCTTCTGTTTTAAAAAAATAAATAAATAAATAAAAAACCATGAAATATGATCTAGTGTTTGTGTCTGTTTTTAGTAAACATTGTTTCGTTAGACTCAGCATGATCCACATTCACCTAAAGACAGAATAAATGGTTTGTTATTTGCTTATAAAGTTTCTTGTATTTATTTCTTGTATTTACTTATTTCAGGACACTGAACATATACATATACTGATACTGTTTTTGTGCACAGTGTGTGAGGAGAGCAGGACTCCTCCTCTTGGTGTCGTCCTTCTGACAGCTCACTCTTCCTGAGTCAGAGTTTCTGGATTCAGACCGCCCTCTACAGTGTGAAGAGGAGAAATCTACCTGAGTGTTTCCTCCTCAGGAGGTTTTTCCACTGACTGAACATTGTGTTTCCCTCTGGCTCAGAAGGCCCGGCAGGTCGTCCTCTGGTTGCAGGTTTTGTGTTTGACCTTCGACTTCTCACACATTCAGCATGAATCTCTGAGTCGTCCTGCTGCTGGGCCTGGCACTGGAACAGCAGCGTCAGCCTCTGAGTGAGCAGTGAGAGCACCAGCAGCCAGTCACTGCTCCGCTCTGAGAGGATTTATTAACACCTATCTGCTTCTCTCAGGCTGCGTCCCAGCTGACTTTAGACACAGAGCTGTGCAGATCTTGATAGATAGAGTGGCTCTCGTTCAGCTGCAAATGTTTAAGCCATGCAGGATGTTTATGAGCAGCATCAGCCTGGTTAAGACCTCTTAACAGCACTCAGACCATCTGAACCAATCTTTAGAGATCTGGTTTTAACTGTTGGCCCAGGAGCTACTCTGCTGCTCTTAGATCCAGCGGATGTTTGTGGCTTTTTAGATCTCATGATCCTCTTGTTGCATCTGTAAAGTTGTGTCATAATTAAGATGTGAATGTGGACCATGTTAATATCCAGTTCTGGGAGCTCAGAGGACAGTGTACCCTCTATAGACCATCATCAGGCTTCAGATTAACGTCTGCACAGCTGGAGCTCTGAGGTCTGTCACAGTTTGAATCATCAGAAAAGGTAATAACTGAGTCGTCACTATGCTCTGGCAGGTGGAACCTCTTTGTGTCAGCAGCTAGACGTAACTGACTGACAGAAAACTCTAAATAACACCTTCTAAGTCCTGCCAGCTGACCTCTCGTCCAGTCTGACTTCACTAAATCAAGTGTCCGAGAGTCCCGTAATCCAGCCGTTCATAAACAAAAAACAAAAACAAGAGCGTGAAACACAGCCATATATTATCATCAACAGTAATCCAGTCCAAACACTAAATGAACTCCTTCTAACATCCTTTCCCATGCTTGTGCGCTGCCAAAAACATCTATGGGCCTTACAGGTCAGCCAATCAGCTGCTCCTGATAGGCCAGCCAGGACCAAGCTCCACCTTCCTGTTTCAGATCACTGTCTTCATCTTTTGTCTTTGGTCTCCCTTTGTGTCCCTTATGGCACCCTGTAGGTGACAGGTGAACCTGCAGCATTTGGACAGGTCTGGAAACGCTCTCTCAATAGGAATGAAGTGGATACGTGTGATTAACTTTGATCATTCTGACTGGATCAGGCAGCCAATCACACGGCAGAGACTGCGACAGAAGCCAGTTAGTCTCCTCCAGCTCAGAGGGTTTAACAGCGTTCATACACAGCCCCCCAAAAAGACCTGCTGAGGTTTACAGCACCTCTGTGGAGCCGGTCCAAAGAGTGATTGGGGCTCAGCGGTGGAGAAAACGACTCCACGCCTCACTAACTGAATGATCCTTTCACAGGAAAATGAACAAACGCATGCTAATGTTTAATCAGCCTGCAGACCCATTAGATCCACCTTTCTGTGTCCACACCACAGCTGTTCAAAGCCCCTCAGGCTCCCCTCGCTCAGAGTCTAATGAGGCTCACACTGGAGGGCTCACACTTTAACAGAGACCAGGACCACAGCGGGGCCTCAGACCGGCACTCCACGCCACAGTAAACAGCCGCTTTATGAGACTCGTAAAGGATTCACGGCGCTCAGATCATGGTCGGACTTTTATGGGTTTGTCCATGAACACTCCAGTAAAAATCCGGCTCCCCCTCATCAGCACGTCTTTATACTGCGCTCAATGCTTTACAGAAATCTGACACCTGCTCGCCTTCTTCCTTTCACAGGGAGAGATAAAACCTGCTTTAATCGTCTCTTTGTCTGCAGCTTCCTATTGTCCCCCCAATCCGTTGGTTGGATTGTTAAAGTGCAGCGGCAGCAGATCGGATCTGAAGGTGAACCTCCTCCAGGATGAAAAGAAGCATTATGAGCCCCAGGAGCAATTCTGCTTTTTTTAGCCTGGAGTGACACTTTTGAGGATTCCTCCATCGTCTCATTAATCTCATTCTGGATGTTAAAACCTGCTAAAGCTGCGTCTGGAGACACAGCCGGAGAACAATCCTGTCACGTCAGCTCTTTGGGATAAAACCCAGACAGATACCTCTCAGGAAGTTTCACTCCTCTTTACGCTACACGAGGAGAAATGTTCACTTTCACTAATCAAAGTCTGACTGGAGGGGGACTCCAGCTACTCGTCTGCTGACTGCTCCAAACTTTTCCAACAGCATAGGCACGAGTTGACGTGTTGAAGGAACAGATGTTCTTGAACAAAGGTGAATGTGAGAGTTTGTCTTCTCTCAGATTGACGAGGCTGCACAGAAACAGAGAAGTGTCAGACGGCGGCTCACAGGGAGACGTGAGGACGCTCTGCTCCATCACAGCAGGATCTTCTTTGTATTCAGACAGAGCTGCAGATTCATTTTACATCTTTCCTTTGAGCCGAGCAGTTCTGCCTTAGGAGGGAGGTTCTAATTATGGTGGATGGAGAACGTGGTGTCATCAAAACGATCTCTGAAAATCAACAGAACCAGAAATGTCTGAAGGGTTTGTGGGCTCTGAACGACAGCTCTATGAAATAATTCAGCTCCTGTCAGCAGCTTCTGCTGAAAAAAGAAAACAGTTGGACCAACTTAAACTATTACTTTAATTGGTCCCACCTGAAAAATTTAGGTTATTTGAAATGAAGTTGTTAAGTTTAATCAACACAATTGATTAAGTCAAGTGAACTTGAAAATTTGACTTTTCTCAAATCAACATTTTGCATCAGTCCAACTTAGCCTGGCGCACCCTGCGAAGTGCTAATTTCATGCAGCGCACCACTGTGCGCTGCCAATTTGACAATTTGGTAGACCGTCTGCAAAGAGATGGGTGTGACTGCGCGCCAGGGGGAGTTGACTGCGCACCAGGGGGAGGTGTCAGCAGATTCATGTTGGTGCAGTGACAATTTCATGCCAAAAACAGCGCAGAAAGTGCGCTGAAAGCTCGCCAGCTCCAACCTGGTCTATTCTCAGCGCAAAGCGGAGCGCACCCTCCACAGCTGTAATTTGGTGACAGGCGCACGTGTGCGCATATCAACAAAGCCTCAGAGGCAGGTTTCCAGAGTGTCAGGCACATTTTGATGCAGTAAACACTCACAGCAATCACTATTTAATATAACCGTCTGAACCAGCATATACATTTATATCTATATTAACTGTCCATAATATCTGATGTCAGATTAAAGCCGTTTGTCATAATGGAAAGTTAACCTGACGGCAGCTGGAAGTTTGCTGCACATCTTACAATTAAACAATAAACAGCCTTAACATCTGATACTGAGTATATATCTGGTTCTCTCATTTCATTTAATTCAAAGAAAAGAGGGAGAGAAAAGACGAAGAAAAAAAGAGACAAAATAAATGTGTGTCACTCAGGATTTACCTCTGATTTCCCATATTATTCTGTTTTAGTCTTTATTTTTAACCTGATCTAAAAAGATGGAGTACATTATTGTAAAGAGGATGAAGCGGAGACACTGGGAGAGTATACAGTATATCACCAAAGGTTCTGCTATTTGGTGATAACAAACCAGGAGTGCAGGTGGATCAAAAGTATTCTGAATGGATAAGCCAGCTGTGTAACTGCCTCTTCATTTTGTTCTCCTATTAATGACAAAGGAACAGATTACATCTGTCCTGGGAGCTGGCCCACATGGTGACACGCTTCGTGTCCTCCGATGCGCCCCGCTGTCCATTGACCTGTTGCAGGGACAGCGGCTCTGACCGTGTCCGCTACCAGCACTGTTTCCGCGGTGCTGGGGATCACTCAGACCAATCAGACGCTGCGCCTCGGCCGCATGGCATTTAAAGGCGAGGAGAGGCGCTTATTTGATTGGTGAAAACAGCACTCGGCTGTGTTAGACCCACTTACAGCTTTTCTCCTCCCTCTCTGCCATTTGCGCGGAGGGAGGCGTGGACGCACCTCTCTGCGCCTTGACTGCACCTCTCTTGGCACTGCAGGAAATTTGCAAAGTGCGCTGGTCACGTCCTGTCCGCGCGGCGAAGGCCGGCGCAGGGCAGGTGTGCCTGCGCTTGCGCCTGGTCTACGAAATTAGAGCCCAAAGTGTTCAGTTGTTTCAACTCAATGTGTTTTTATACTTTGTTGCACTATAAAAATTAGACAAGTTGAGCTTACTTCAAAAAATCTAGGAAAACAATTGCACTAAAAAGGGTTAGTTAACATAACCAATCGGCTTAAGTTGAGATTCCTTTGTCTACTTGTAAAGTTTACTTTACAGTCAAGTGTCTTTACTTCATTTCAAACCATGAGTGAGGAGGGGATGCAGTGGATATTAGACCCTACTGTGCATCAAGATGTTAACCTGGCAAGGACACAGGCATTCTGTGTTCCACATGGCATGGTCCTGCTGCTTGTGCCCTGTGGCATGGACCATGTACCTTTATTGTTTTAAAAGTTAATAAATGAGATGTGTTGATGGGCTGAAACTATGATTAGAAATCATAAACTGGGTTTTGTCTTCAGTTATATTCATATTACCATTATTGAGAGTATTTTAATTTGAGCCCTCACTGCTGCTGGGCACAGGTAGCCAGGCTTTCCTTTTGGGTTTTGCAGATTATTGAGTTGAAACAACTAAAAAAACTTGAAACATTAAAGTTGGATTGATAAAAAATGTTGATTTCAGAAGAATTAAAATATAGAGTTCATTTGACCTCTTAAGTTGTGTTAATTGAACTTAATAACTTCATCTCAAAGAACTTGATTTATTTAGGTGTGACCAAATGAAGCAATAGATTTAGTTGGTTTAACTATTTCCTGTGTTTAGTTGTATCTACGCAGAGTGTCAAGTTTATATGATTCCACAGACTGTATAAAACATGGACGTAGTCTCCCCAGCGTCACCCGTCTGTTTCTGAAACAGAAAACGAAGCATCGGCTATAGCGGCCATATTGGCAGTGGCAATGGCTTTGTGTACAGCTATCCTGTCAGTCACGTGACCCTGAGCTGTGCCTCTGATTGGGTGAGCTTGCGATCTTAATATCCTGTGAACGGCTGGGTTAGAGAAAAAATTCACCCCCGTACAGTGTGTGCTGATAGTAAAATTAGCGACTCAGACAGGAGACGTTTTTTGAACCAGGTTGTAAACAGGTTAATTTCTGCTTTGAAAACAGCTTTTTTTTGGCTTGGTGTGTTTGACTTCCTGTACTTCCAGAGCCAGCCTCAAGTGAACACTTGAGAAACAGCGGATTGAGGGAAAAATCTAAGCCAGCATCACAGCAGACCATAGCTCTGCAGCTCTGCAGCAGTGATGGTAAACTAGATTATTTTTACTAAAGTGACTTGTAATGAGTCACTTATCAAAGTGAATTGGGTTTTTTTCAGTCATTTGAATAACTGAGTCAGTCACTCAGAGAGTGCATAGAAACCTACATGTTCCACAAGGTTAACACCTCCTAACACCTTTAATATATAACTTTCACTCGTCTGACACTCTGCAGCTCTCATGTGAGCTCTCTTCATGACGGAGCTGAGGTTGGTGCTGTTTTCTCTCAAGCTAATATGTTTTTTTTTTTTTTTTTTTTTTTCCAATTCTGTCAAAGTTCTGATGGAGTTGACTCAACATGACTTTAATCCCATCCACCTCAGCCCTGCAGGGCCCAGAAACTCCAGCTTAAGTTTAAAACATCAGAAAAGTGCTGTTGCTGCTGCGCCCCGTGTGTAAATTTACATGTGCTCAGATTGCAGCTCGAGTTAAATGTGGTCAGACACGCCGTAGCTCACTCTTCATGGCGTGCAGTATTTTGATCCCAGCTGATAACTCTCTGAGCTGTAAGAAAAGCTTGTTTTTTCCCCCGGAGCCTTGGAGCTGCTGTTTATTCTTCTCTTTCAGACCTGGTTAAAGAGAAAAACACCTACACGGTGAACACCCACAGACTCTACTCTTTCCAGCCACCCACACACACACTGCATGGTCCACACACACTCATGCATATACACTCACACATGTGGCGGGGGTGGGAGAAGGTTAAGTAGAATTAAAAGCAGAGAGCACAAAGAGCCGGGAGAGAAGAGACCTGACCGGCAGAGAGCCGACCCTGGGCCGCCCACCTCTCTGGCTCTTTTATTAACACGACGTCCTGCTGAAGGTCTGGCTCATTGATTCACCTCCATTCATGACTCGATCAATAGCACTTGATCAAGGTGCAGCGCCGAGCGTGGAGCTGTAAATGAGATGTTTGCGTGCTGAGTGGCTCATTCCCCCTGTCCTGGTTCATGCCTCTTGTTTGGCTCTAAATACAGAGCAGTGAATGCTCCTGCAGCTGGCCTCGGGCTCAGGAACCCTTACAAAAAAGAGGTTTATTTAAGTATGCTATTAGTATACTTATTTTCAAGACAGTACACTTTCAGTTTACTTTCCATGTACTTATTCCAGGTATACTTAACAAAGTAATGTGTAAGCATACTTAGATTATACTTAAAAGTATATTTAAAAGTCTAAGTATACTTAGCCTATAGTTAAAAGTATAAAGAAAGTGTAAGTATACTTGGCTTTAACTAAGAAGTATAAGGAAAAGTCTGTGTATTTGGCAAATACTTAACCTTTTGATCAAGACATACAAAGGAAAAGTATAGTAAGTACTCAAACTTACATGCCTAACGTTCAAGTGAATTTGGGTTGTAGCTGTGCCTATTCTATTCTGTGCTTATTTTATTCTTTTATTTTTAGGTTTGAAAACAATAAATAAAAACTCAAATATAAGTATGATGTTAAGTTCACTTAAGAAGAACTTCAGAGTATACTTAAAAACTATTAAACTAGCAGGGTATTGAATTTTTTTTTTTTTACTATATTGAGACTTGAAGTATACTTAAGAGTGAACTTTCATAGACTACAAAGTGGTTTGGAAGTTTATAAGTTGTATACTTGCAGAATACTTGTAGTATTGTTGCAGTACCAAATAAAACTTTAATATGACCTAGCTGTGTACTCAAAGTTTACCACTCTTAACTTGACGACATACTTTTAGTATTCTCTTTGTATACTTTTATGAACTAAAATTAGACTACTATCATGTAATTAGTGGACTTAAAGTGTACCAGCAGTACACTTCACAGTATACTTTCATAAACTGAAAAGTGTGCTAGAAGTATATAACTAGTAAATTTAAAGTATACGTGTAAGTTTTGTTGTAGTATACTTGCAGTACAAAATAAACCTTGAATACAAATTAGTAGTGTACTCAAAGTTGACTTCTTTTAACCTGAAAAAAATATTTATAGTATACTTTTTATTTAAACTACATTGGGCCAATTTAGTCCCAATAAGTATTGAAAAAGTACACTGGTAAGTAAACTACTAGTATATCAATATTAGTACACTTGCTATAAAACAGTGTACTTGAAAGATACACTTTACCTATACTTCAGTATACTTAATAAAATGAACTTGAAGTATGCTTTTTTTTGTAAGGGAAGGAAAACCAGCAGGATCAGAAAATCCTTCAACACCCATGGGCTGGAAGGTGAGCCCGCCATGAGCTGCTGGAGGAGCAGACGGTAGGTGGAAGGTTAGAGAGCACGCACTGCACACAGCACTGCCTGGATCTACCCACTGCACCACCTGGGGAGTCATTTCTGATCCTGCATTTTTAGGGTTGGAGGACCTGACGGTGTAGGACCTGGCTGGTAACCTGAGGTTTAGTATTTCTTTGTGTTTGGAGTTTGAATAAGATTTTTCAGAGGCAGCGCTTTGGGCAGTTCTCATAAACATGTGGTTTTTTTTTACTCCAAAGTTGAGAGGAACTCCGTCTCTCTGAACAAGAGCTAAGTTCCAGTAAGTTAGTCATAG
The DNA here is from genome assembly GCF_033239565.1 of Halichoeres trimaculatus. Classification (NCBI taxonomy): domain Eukaryota; kingdom Metazoa; phylum Chordata; class Actinopteri; order Labriformes; family Labridae; genus Halichoeres; species Halichoeres trimaculatus. Next base: position 1,256,706 of record NW_027437195.1, on the reverse strand, counting down.
GTTTAGGAAATTACACTTTCCCTCTGAGTTCTCTCCTCTTCATTTTTTCAGAGAAAACTTTGATTTCATCTGCTGAACGTTTTGTCTGAACTTTGATTTCATCTACTGTTGATCTGAAAGAATCAAACTAAAGATTATTAAACATTCAGAGGACAGGAAGTCCTGCTGCAGAATCTACCTTAGCTATCTGTGATATAAAGAGTGATTTAGAGATATCCATCAGTAAGGACAAGGACAGATAAACCTGTGAGCTCTGTGTATTCATACAGAGTGTTGGTCTCTGTGTCAGTGGACTGTCTGTTCTCATTAACAGAGGATAAACAGAGCTGTTAGAGTGAGAGGCGTTCAGTTCTTGAACAGGAGTTCATTTAAACCACTGTGACTGAAGGAAACTCAACACCTGGGCAACATTTCACTTTAAAACCTCTCCGGAAGAACACCGTGTTCTATTTCTGCCCCCAGGACTGATGAATCCTAACCACAGACAGCAGCTCTGCATTTTATTCAAGTGAAGTCAGACTGATCAGCTCTTAGAGAGGACCTTTGTTTTTTAAATGCTGTTAGACTGAGACTTTTTTTATCATCTATCACACCTGTTAGTGTGATCATGAAGATGCGCGTCCATTTGGGCAGTGGAAGCCCAATTAAGCTCCATTTATTCATATGAGTTACTGTTCTTTAAATACTAAATGAAAGCAGCATCAAAATGTCTGGTTGTTCTGTGCTCAGCTGTCAGAAACAATACTACACCATGGAGCCAACTTCTATCCAGTTCTGAGTATTACAGAGCTACAGGTGTTTTGAAGCAAAGAATGACTAACTGGAGACTCTCAGCTGAACATGTCAGTGATGGTTAGAGAGTCACCAGTTAACAGGGTCACACTTTATACTGAAACATCAGTAACATCTGGGGTTTTTATGTTTTCTTCCTCCAACCTCAGGTACCCAGGTTTGACCACAAATAAATAACATTAACTGCTGATATTCTAAATCCACTTTTTACTTTGAGTATTTAATAAAAGTTGGTTTGGAGCAGAGGTTAAGACTTATTATGGACTCACTATGGAGGAAAAACAGTAAATAAACCTATAACTGATAATCAACAAAAACAGATTTTAACTCCAAGCAAGTTTGTCAGACTGGTGTCAGAAATGTGATTTTGGAGGCTAACGCCCTCATGTTGCTTTACAAACCATTGTTCTCCACAGCACCTCTGTTGACAAAATGCACACCCACTCGTGCAGCCACATCATTACTGTTTACAGTCTCTGAATGGGAAAGATATATTCCCCAGCCTCCAAACTGGACTGGCTTATTTCCTATCCATCAAACAGGTGGTCTCAGGTGGTGGTCTTGTGGTGTTCCCCAGGGGTCTATGATGGATCCCCTCTTATTCACTGTTTGTTTACCTTGGGGCTTTAGCTGCCACAAAGATGCACACAGCTTTATGCCACGTTAAAGCCTAGAAACACTTGTGGTCCTCACAGGACGTCCTGTCCAACTGAACTCAAGAATTAGACATTTGCCAGTCCAGCTCTGAAGTCTGTCGCCATTAGATGACAGATTTCAGAGACTGGGAGACTGTGGTGGACCTCACTCTGTGATGACCTTTGGATCATCCAGGCTAGTGCTAACAGGCCCTGACCAGAAAGTTAAAGAAGTGATGAGATCAGAGCTCTCCTCTGGACACTTGAGAGTTCAACACG